>NW_027270994.1:742500-805691 GCF_040938485.1 Diadema antillarum
ATTTCGTGCAACCAATAACTAGCACGAAAATAAACACATGCAAATATTTGCCTGCTATATATACCTCTATGTAATGTCTTCATTCCGCAGAATTAAAAACACGCAAAATTCATCTTACTTGGTAGAGCACGAAAAATTACTCGCGCGAAAACATCCTCTTTTACAGTATTTCTAAACATTCTTGGTAGCGTAACTACTTGGTAGGATAGATCACAGCTGATAGTTTACCTGCAAAACCCAGCTCTCCGAGCTCCTTCTTCCATGACACAGGACAAAAGCTGGTTCCATATACCATTGGCCCTGAATAAGATCATAGATCAGGAGAAAAAAAAAACAAATACAAACATCAGAGGAGGCCAGAATGAAGCAAACATAGGTGCACTGAAAGAAAAACACAAAATCTAAAACATAAACCCAATGAGAGCGATGTAATTGAAAACTGGCTAATCTTATGACAATATCTTCTTATGTGTGAAGGAGTCTAAACAACAGCATACCACTTTGTGACAGTCAATTCTTCAAAGAAAATTCAGTGCATGACTTCATGAGTTTGTGAAGATGTTTTAAAACAGGATTAACAGCATTGGTTGTTTTATATCTGATCATCTGGATATAGAACTCAGCATGCCGTCTAAAAAGGGTAAAATACAGAGGCATGCCATACATCCTGCAGGTTTTAGTTTCCTGAACGTTATATTTTTATGAACAATAAAATGATAAAATATGAAATTTATCTATGTTGTACTTGTGACTTTTGTCATCATACCGTTTTTACATGCAGGGCTCAACATTAGTGGTGGCCTGGGGCCATTAAAATTTGATGTCTGATCACCAAATTTCCCCCCCCCCAAAAAAAAAAAAAAAAAAAAAAGCTACATGTATCTTTTGGTGGCTCAATCAGGTACCGGTACTTGAGATTAAAACTGGATGGCAGGTTTCAGTTTATTTCGGGACACTAGATTTCTCTCTGGGCCACTAAAATGTCAGATTTGAAGATTTCAGTGGCCCAAACAGCCCATCAGAGCTACAGTGAAAAAAAGTTTTCAAAATAGTAGGGTTAAGCCCTGTATATTATGTCAGAAAAAAAAGAAAGTAAGAGGCTAAAATAGCATCAGAGACTGGCAGCATTATATAACCTACCTCAAGCTTCCAGCTTTCATAAAACTGAAGTGGTTGAAGTATCGGCACCAGCACCAAGGTTCGACCTCCCGTATCGTACCCCATGCCATGCACATGCCCATGGCCATGGTTTGCCCATGCTCAAAAGCACATATAGGTTTCTACATGTATCAGGCGGTCTAATTTTGGAGGGCATTTAGTATACCAGTAGATCTACTTGTATAGACTATATAATTCAATTAAATGGACGGCTTGCATAACCATGAACGAAAGGTTTTGAATTTCAATTTAAAAAAAAAAATCAGCACATATACCACTTAGGCCCTATCAGTGATCAGCACAACTAAATTTTACAATTGATCATTCATGCCATGGCATGGGCATGGCAGAATGCCTCCTCAAGCTCTGCCTAGCGTAGACAGAAAGATCCGTCTGTCCGGAGGACTCTTTTATATTTTGCCATTAACGCTGTCCTCCGTAGACAGACGGAAGGTACCAGTACCCATTGCTGTGTGGATATTCTTAACCACTGTCTCTATGGAAGATTGGGTGAGGTACCTCACCCTTCTCGATTGCGTCTAATTCACGGCCCTAGGTCGGCAAATTTAAGCTTGTATAGTTAAATCAACTATTCAAGAATAGACTAGAGTAACTGCGTCAGTAAGCGGCCATGCAGCCGTTCGCGGCAGGTACAACATACACGGTAATATACAGCTAAACACAGCATTGCACTGTTACATGCACACTACACAACACACTAACAATCAACAAAAACCAACCGATAAAATGGGCACGATCTCCGACGAAAGTGAAATTTTCTCACCTAAATGACAACATATCGCATCCAAAATAAGATTTTCGGTACTTCTTAACATAACAATTAAGAAATAATGGTCCAAGAAACTTGATTTTTTTGTCGTTTTCCCAATGCTCATGGATTTTGAAAACATATCCTCACATAAAATCGAACTTTTGCGAGCCGATGTGGGCCGCCATTTTTGTTCGGAAAGTGGATGTTACCATCGAAAAAATTCAGAAAAACATGAGAAAGACATCAACAAAACCGCCAGAATTGCGATCTTGTTTGCGGCCAATGCATGTGCGCCCGCTATTTTCACGTGCTTTCGCAATGGGAATTGGCGCTTACGCAATGTTCGCGAGACATGTGAAGGCGTTCAGCTAAAGATCGCGGAGCACGCGCGTATTGCATAGGGATTGTACATCGTGCCGCAAGAAGAAATACTATGTTGCATATCGCCCTTATCGGCGAAAATTGTGCCGGGTTTTGCCCTGGTAAATCATAAAAACTGCGTTGGTCAATGATAAATTTCTTTCATGAAAACAATTGCGTTAATGAATAATCTTGTCTATGATATACGAAATGCTTGAAAATAATTTGCCTGATTTGTTTACAAGTTGGAAAAACCCTTAACAATGCTTAAACTGCCGCAAACGGGATATTTTACTCTACACTCACCAGATTAATGAATAATCCAACATTTCGGTAGAATTTTCAACGTAAAACACACATCAACCAGCCCGTCGCGTCGTCACGTTCAAACTGCAGAAACATACAGTATGAATCTATTAGCCAATCACATGCGAGGTAGTTTCTACATGTTTTTTTTTTTACTAAACACGTACCTCGCATGTGATTGGTTTACAGATTCAAAATGGCGACTTACTGCTAGCGAACGGCGATGTTGCGATATGGATAAAATTTCTGTATTATAACCGAGTTACTGTATTTCGATTGCACAATGTGAGAAATTAATCCCAAATATTGCTGCATAATGTGTCATGTCATGTCAAACTTGTTTGAATGTAAAAAAGCTGTATGAAATTTGGTTTATCGTAACGTTTGATCTGTGCGCGTTGCTCCACACAGGAGCTCAGTTCGGGAAACCCACTCACAAGGGGGGCCCCTCCTTATAAGTAACCCGTCCCCCTTATAAGTAACCCCGTCCCCCTTATAAGTAACCCCCGGGGCACCCCTTATAAGGAGTCTCCACGCTTTTTTGCAATGCAACGCGAAAATGAAAGGACTGCGGCAATTCGCTTGATTATGTCCATAAAGCTTCACAAGTTTCCTAGTTACTCACGAAATTTGAGCAAAATCGGTTTGAGGCATCATATCTAAAATCATGGATTTAAATGCGATGTCCAACGACCCATGCAAATGCTGAAATGCGAGCGATTACTGGCGTGAGTGTCGCCAGGCGCGGCGGCACGGCAATGCTTGAGTGCAGACGAGAGAGTCTCCGTACTCAGTCGCCACGTCTGCACTCAAGCATTGCCGTGCCGCCGCGCCTGGCGACACTCACGCCAGTAATCACTCGCATTTCAGCATTCGCATGGGTCGTTGGACATCGCATTTAAATCCATGATTTTAGATATGATGCCTCAAACCGATTTTGCTCAAATTTCATGAGTAACTAGGAAACTTGTGAAGCTTTATGGACATAATCAAGCGAATTGCCGCAGTCCTTTCATTTTCGCGTTGCATTGCAAAAAAGCGTGGAGACTCCTTATGCACTTGTCAATGTAATGACTCACCCCACTACCCCCGGACATGGGTGCGTCATTTCCTCGTTTGGTCCGTCAAATTTGTGACCCAGGTGTGCGTCATTTTACCAGCTATGTCCGTCAAATTTTTGACCGAGAGGTGCGTCAAAATCCCATCATTGTCGTCAAATTTTTGACCGAGGGGTGCGTCATGGTACGTCACTTGGCTATGGAAAATAACACGCATTATTCTGAACCGAGGGGTGCGTCATGGTATGCACTTGGCTATGGAAAACTGCACGCATTTTTGCACGCTACCAGTACCGGATACACGTACGTACCGCGAGTGAATTTACAGTGAGCGCGATCCCGCGGCAAGTGAAAATCAAAGTCGGGAAGCGTTTTGGAGTAGGCCTAAGAGGGAAAAATGCTTGCCCGAATCTGGCAAGCAAATGACTCTCCTTTCTCCTCACATTTTCTTTCCAACAAACTCATGAAATCACGCATACTCAATCTCAAGCCAGACTGTTTAGCGATATAACGATTTCAACCTCACAGTACTAAATAGTAAGGCAGGCAAATCAAAGATCGTATACGGAATTCCGAATACGATTTCTGGTATACCGTTGTGTGGTGCGTACTGCGCGTACCTGCAGTATAGCAGGCAAGTCGAGTGTTCGTGGTGCGCGACTCGCTCGCTAACGCTGTGCAATTCGCAAGTGAGCAGCGTGCTCGTTATTCCTCATCGAACGTACATCGTCCATGTGTTGCATTCAACCGGACTAGAAATGGCCGCGCACATACAGCGCATCTGCAGACAAGTCATGTATGGCCAGGTGATCATGGATTTCATGCACACGTGCCTACTAGTATACATTCGGAATATCGTAGCAGCAGAGTGATGTACGGTGAATGACGGTACGGTGCTTACAGGGCCAGGGTAAGGGAAACTTGCCGAAACTTTGACAAATTGTGTTTACGAACCGAAAGAAAATGAAATTGCTTGAATAAAGCGTATGCAAAAATCCTTTCAGTATTTACGGGGGTGCGTCACATGTACCGAGGATGTCCGTCAAAAAAGTGACCTAGGTGTTCGTCAAAAACCCCGTGTTGTCCGTCGAAAAAGTGACTGTGGTGTTCGTCAAAAACCCCGTGTGGTCCGTCAAAAAGTGACTGTGGGGGTGCGTCAAAAACCCCGTGTGGTCAGTCAAAAAATGACCATGACGCACCCATGTCCGGGGGTAGTGGGGTGCGTCATTACATTGACAAGTGCATTATAAGGGGTGCCCCGGGGGTTACTTATAAGGGGGACGGGTTACTTATAAGGAGGGGCCCCCCTTGTGAGTGGGTTTCCCGAACTGAGCTGGGATCATTGACTTCGGTCTGTATACGGAGGGGATCCATGAAGCCAGACGCAGTCTCCGCGGAACATTCCGCGACAGACAGATACAGACCGATCTTTCGGTCAGTGCCTAGCGCTACACAATTGTACTTGTAGCTGGCTCGAGCTCTGTCTCTGTCATAATTACATCATACTCGATAAGACAGCTGCACAGAAGCTAGCTCCTATTCATCATCATTGTTATTCGCACTATTTTCCTTTCATAAATCTATACAGTACGTGTATAAATTTATTTAATAAATTCAGACCTGGTGTAAAGTGGTGGCTTGTCACAGCCACCACCTATTATACCTGCACCTACTGCTATAGATGGGACTGAAGTATTGGGCAGCTGTCATAGACATTCGACTTACCAAGCACTGGGCCCCTTCCAGCTTCGTCAATCCCAAAGCAGCATGGCTCGTCTTTGCAGATTTGCGGGATGGTTGATTCGACAAAGGTGTTGAAACTGCTATTCTTCTCGAATTCCGTCAGATCAATCTGCGCCATTTTCTCTTGATCTTCGATGCTTTCAGGAGATTCCATCCCATTTTCTTGGCTCTCCTCCATGTTGACATCTGACATTTTCAATAATTTCAATATTGCCGCGCGCGCGCCCGCGCTACCTATCTACCCCTATAAACTATTCCATTGATATCGACTGATGAGATCTCG
The DNA here is from genome assembly GCF_040938485.1 of Diadema antillarum. Lineage (NCBI taxonomy): Eukaryota > Metazoa > Echinodermata > Echinoidea > Diadematoida > Diadematidae > Diadema > Diadema antillarum. The sequence continues at coordinate 748,181 of NW_027270994.1, forward strand.
AGCTGAGAGCTGACGAGACGCGGCGAGCGATGACGCCGCTACTGCGCCAACGCGTGCGCCAAAAAGTGAAGAGACATTCTCGCCTTCACGCAGTATGCAAGTCTTCGCCAAATTTCTTGTGATGACATAAATTCAGGGGAAATATTCACAGAGCATGATTTGAAAATGGGTTTGTGAGGGAACAAAGTGATAGTTGCTGAACACAGCAATCCTTTTGAGCTCGGGACAAAAAAAAAAAAAAACCGATTGGAAAACTGGGTGGGAAATTTGTAATGGATGTAGGCCTAATGAATAAAGTGACCTATTGAAAAGTTCTGCCAAAAACACACACACACACACACACAAAACAAAACAAGCAAACTAACTAACATTCCACAACTTTTTTTTTTCTTTTGCCAGACTGTTATCATTTGTTTTCACTGTTCTGCATGTTTGACTTCACTTTTCTCATTGTAATAAACGTTGAAAAGCATACATTTGTAGCAGGGTGCTGGAATTTGCAGATTTTTCTTTTCTTTTCTTTTTTGCCTGCTTCTTTTGGCTTTATTTTCCCTTTCTTCTTCACTTTCCTATGCTCAGCTTTTTTTTCCTCTCTGGTACTGCATTAGACAAAAGTTAGACTCATTTGACTGCATGATTTTGAATGATCTGCCTGATAAATTTCCTAGGGCTATATAGTTTTGCTTTGGTGACACAATAATAATGTGATTTCGGTTACTCTGTAAAATTATCATATGCATGTATATATACATACATACATATATATATATATATATATATATATGAAGAGTTTGTTCGCAAAAACCGATAAGTCCATATTTGCCAAATGGAGATTTTTGCGATTAAAGGTCAAGAAAAATAAAGAGAATAATAAGAAAATTTCTGCTTCTTTTGACCATAACTTCAAAAATGTACCTTTATTATTATGTAGTGACCAATGTATCATTTAAAAGGTATTATTTTAATCTTTTCATTTTTTGAGTGCATAGGGACATTATCATTATGTGTTATGCGCTATATAAGCACTGTCAATTATTATTATTATTATTATTATTTTGTACTTTATGACAGAGAGCATAATTCAGAATCTTCAAAAATGGACTTATCGGTTTTTGCGAACAAACTCTTCATATATATATATATATATATATATATACATATATATATATATATATATATATATATACAATGTATATATATTTAACTTCACCCAGTCATTAATAAACGGACTTGTATTCAGCTGGAGGAGCACCTAAGGCACTTGAGGCAGTATGCGAATGGAATGAAATCGAGAGACTCACATTTATTTCCCTTGTCTTTCTCTTTATTCATAGTAGCCCTACTAACTTAGGATGGAAGGATTGTCGCTCAGAAGTAGTGAAATGTCAACGTTTGAAAGCATTGTCCTGGTATAATTTTGTCCTCAATGGCTTGTCGATCTTAAAGGGATGGTATATACGCGGTTGCCATGGGGCTTCAGGTTTCCAACATTTTTTTTTTTTTTTTTTTTAATGAGGAGGCTGAGATATCCAAAACAAAGTGATCCTAGTCAATGGTTGGACCTATCTTTTATTTAGCCATTTCAAAACCAATTTTCATCAAATAAACTTTGAATTCCTCTTAGAATTGTATGCTCGTTAACAATCGAAGTGGCTTCCATAAGATGAGTATCTCGCAAAAAAAAAAAAAAAGTTAAAAGTTGAATCCTCACCTAAACTAATACTATACCACCCTGGGGGGGGGGGGGGGGGGTAGGCCTAGTTGTCTGACTTTAAAGCCACCACACCATTTTTGTGCCAATCGACACTCGGAGCACACAGGGTTAAAAGACGGAAGTTATCAACAACCCAAGTTGGTCCTTTAATTGTAATTTTTCAGAACTTCTATTGCGCATCTCCCTTGTGAGGGCGCTTTTTGTCTATACGGCACACTGATACGGCACTGCTCGACCATACATTGTACGTAATATAAATTATATATATATATATATATATATATATATATATATATATATATATATATATTATATATATATATATATATTATATATATGTGATATAAATTATATGTATAATAATAATAATAATAATAATAACAATAATGAAGTCTTGTATAGCGCCGATATCCGCCAAGTCAGGCGCTCATGGCACTTGCTCCAAAATAAATACATAATTCAGCTTAAATTTCATGGGTGCACCGCTTGTGATATGATAGTTAAAATTTTAAAAAAATAGTTCCAGGAAGTAATTGTCTCCAAATGTGTAAACACACATTCTTACACATTGGCTAGTTTTTCAATTTGAAGAGATGAGAGATGGGAAGAAGAAGATTATATATAATATATATATATATATATATATATATATATATATATATATATCTTCGTTTACAGTTATCTCTTTCTCCTTTTTTCTCTTTCTGATATTGTCTATTGTAATGAACAACCATCTCAAGGGACATTATGGCTGTCTGTGTAAAACAAAAACATACCTAGAAATGACTTTCGAGTGGACGCTTCTCCTCTGTTTTCATAGCTCCTCCCGTCATCATCACAGCTATCATCAAAATGATCGTCATCTTTTTTTTTATCATCTTCTGTTTCCTTTATTCAGTGTGCAACTGCAACTGCTACAGTATACAAATTTACTTTTCTTTGAAGGTTTCTGGTTAAAACTATGGGCAGAGGTGACTCCAAAAGAACTAGTGTTTTCACTGAGGGGCGCAGTCCCGAAGTGAATAGTTCTTTTGGAGGCACCGAGGCCTATTGTTTGAACAAGAAACTCGAAATTACGCAAAGTACATTAATTGTTTTATATTTTGCATTCAAACTTGAAAAAAAGATAAACAAAAGAAGTGGAAATGGGGGAAATGCGAAGCGAGAAGTCGTACAGTGTGTTGGATGCGATGTTGTGAAGGGACGAAGCAGTGCACGATGTCAGAGCTGTAAGAATCTTCAGCTTATTGAAGGAGGCAGACTTGATAACCAGAAGGAGAAAAACTGCGTTGTGAAAAATATCACAACTAGAAAAGCACTCGGAGAGCACATACCTCCGCCAAGCCAACAACTCATTTCCACCCTTACACGCATGCAATTTCCCAAAATAGAAGCCTTTTGTTTGCGTCATTGCACGGCGCCTTGCCCGAGCAGAGCGCGCGCTTTAGTGCGCGTACGTAAACCTCCAGTACGCCCAGCGTGAACCCCAAGTTCCTGGACCTTACATTTTATGCTAAAAGATGAAAAACCCTTCAAAAAATCCACAAAAATTCCCGGATCACTACCAAAATTGAATGAGGTGTTCTTTGTGTCAATATCGATCTTTTATGCAAGTTTGATTTTAATCCGTAGACACAACTTTTGAGTTATTTTGCAAACTGACAAACCAACGCCACAGCTTACAAAACGTTGGGACCTATCTTCCAAGAACCTCATCCACAAAGTGGAAATGGTCCAGAGAAGAGCTGCGAGATTCAATTTGAATCGCTACCATAACACCTCAAATGTCACCAAAATGCTGCAAGAACCTCCCTGATTGGACCACTCTGGAACAGCGCAGAGAAAAATGACAGGCTAATCATGATGTACAAAATACACAATGATCTTACTCATTTTTCAGCACAGGACTATAGCATCAAACAGGTTACTCAATATGGACGAGAGCCGCGAAACCACATTCCTATCAGGTACCATACTCGAGAACTGAATCGCATCGTCATTCGTTCATTCCAAGAACTGAGCTGAACTGTAAAGAGCTGGAATTCCCTGTCGTCAGAAATTGTTTCAGCGCTATCTATAGGATCATTCCGTAACCGACTAACGGTTGATCACAGTGGCTAGTTATTTTCTTCAAATTTGTTATGTACTTGTAGATATCTGTAAATAAACTGTATTATAATGTAAACAGCATAGTCTGCAAGAATCTTCAGCCTATTGAAGGAGGCAGACTTAATCAGAAGAAGAACGCCGAGGTGATGAAATTTTACATTTTAGAGTGAAGCAATGCCAAATGTCAGAATTGCTTTATGACATCACAATTGTATTGTTATAAATTGATACATTTCACAGAGTGACGACGGTATGAAGCAGTGCGCACTGTCAAAATTGCTTTGTGCCGTCACAATTGTCTTGTTAGAAATACTAGTATTGTTTCATTTTCACAGGAGTGATATGACGCGGTGCAGTGCGCGATATCAGATTTGCTTTGTGATGTCACAATTGTTTGTTAAAATTGTTACATTTCACAGGAGTTACGGTACAAAGCTGCCCACAATTTTAGAATTGCTTTTTGACATCATTTTGCAAAATGTCGGCATAGAGTTGACGTCATTTTGCAAATACAATACACATGTAGCACACCATGCAGTGTCAAACATGCCAACTTTCTTTCATAGCTGGAAATACCTATAAACACGTGAAGCTCTTTCATCCAATCACTAGAGGATAGAATTTTTTTATCTAAAATGTTATAAGCCCCATTCTTTTTAATTAAAAAAATGTATCCTTGCACGCTTTAGTGATTGGCTGAATGAGCTTTATGTGACTGTGATTATGTATTTTCAACATAAATACTCTTTCAGAATGTTGGGGTAATTGACACTTCAAGGCATATTATTTGGAAAATATGACAATAAGTTTCAAATAATGCACTATTTGTGAAACGATGTCACAAAGGAATCGCCACATCACAAAACAATTGTGACATCAGGCGCTCTTTTTTACGGTCATTTTTGTGAAATGTAAGTCACACAGCAACTGCGAGATCACAAAGCAATTTTGACATTAGTGACATTCATGACTGGGTTATTTTTCTTCTTGGCCGGTATAAATGAGACCAAACATCTTTTAAAGCCACTGTTTACCATTGTCAGGAGTGATTAAAAAATGTTCGAATTATCACAATCGATGCAATGTATAGTTTAGTTGTATCACAAAACAATCGTAGCATATGAAAATTTGGCAATAAAGACGCAAATATCAGGAGATATCACTAATTCTTTTTTTCAGCGAACCATAAAATGTAGACAGTTTATTCTAGCAACGATTTTAATCAAACTATTGTATTTCTAACCATTTTTGACGTTGATTAAACAGATTATCATTTTTATGTTGGTTGTTTGGACCCCTAACTCATATTTTAGAACTATTTTGAAGCACTAAAGATTGTTATTTGATGATAAAATGGTGGCTTGAAGTGATGAGCCGTCATGTTTAACTTACAACACCCACATAGACATGACAAGAGAAAAAGTAGTATTTTTGCCATAAGCTTTCCCCCTTCTTGTGTCAGATTATGTTGAATTACCTATCCCATTCCTCGACGCCAATTATAGGAGGGGGCTCTCATACAACCTCCTGCTCCCGAATTTGGTGCTTTTGGTCAACAGAGGGCGTCCACCTAGATCAGCGAGTTATCAAAGGAGCTGATGTAATGTACTGTTCTTCTTTGGTTATATGTCTCCACCACACTCTTCACCCCAGAAATTCTCAGTCACCTCAAATCTGTATATTCTATTCAAGGTGAGTGTAAAAGGTACATTGGAAACATAATGCTACTAGTATACAGAGATCATTGATTGGCTGTTTGATGTTTGTAAAAAGCTTCTTTTTTTTTTCTGGCAAAGATAAAAGCATTTATAAACAACATGAAGACGAACAAAACAAAACACCCCCACCAAAAAAAAAAGAAAAAGAAAAAAATGCACAACACTCACAAAGTGCACATTCATATTGCCGGATGAACGTAAATAGCATTGTTATGCAATTAGGAGGAAAATGAATTGAGATAGGGCCTACTTGTATGAAAAATTATATTTTTGGATTGGACAAGCAGCAAGGAGCTAAATCAAGTTTTTTTCCTTGTTAGTGATATCAGACATAAATCTAACTAAACGGCATAGACCCCCATTGAGGAAGCGTTCATGCTCCCCCCCCCCCCCCCCCCCCCCCCACACACACACATAATTTATGTAGCGGGAATGGTGTCTTGTTTGCAGGTCGCCAAATTATAATGTTTATGTGTGAATAGGTCGAAACGACTGGATAACCAGAGTCTAAGTACTGGATGTCGGCTTCGGGTCGAGCTAACCCAAGCTCTGGACTCTGTACCAAGCATAAAGCCCTTTATTTGTGGATAGGAGACTCCAAGTTACATTCTGATAAGAGGATATAACACCTTAGGTATTCTTCAGAGGTGAGAATGCATTTACTCATGTCGTTTGGTCATGATAACGTTACAATTCGGAAATATGTTGTCGCGACCTTCCCTGCCGTAAGCACTGCTACTGCCACGAACTGGGTGAGTTGCGCTGCGGGTTGAACACCGATAGCCAAGTGTACATTATGTTGACCATGCTCCTTCACTATAGGTTAGCGTACGTAGGAACATCGCACGGTACGAAGCTCGCAGCCCAAGTACAGCAGTTCGTACCAAGAAATTAGCGTGCAGTAGCAAACGCATTGAGCCGTAGCTCTGGCATGGCATGCTACTGGCATTCGCATAAAGTACAACGCATTGACCCTTTTTGTATTGGCCTAGCAGAGCTTTCGCAGGGGAATTTCATTAAAAGAAACTAGATTGTTGATTTCATTTCCCATCACATATCACCCTCCCTGCTTTTAATTTTGAAGGGATTCCTGGATTTCACCTTGACTATCATTATTTCTGCGACGTGAAAAGTAGAAATAGGGTGGGGTGTGTGAGGTTGCCCAGCTGATATTGCACAGTTGCATTTGTTGAGAGTGAGTGTAGTCTATACTCAGTGGTGTTAATACTAAGTGTTATTTTAGTGTTACAGTGTAGTGCAGTGTTCAGCTTTGTTTCTTTTGTTCACAGACTGTCTGAACTCCAACTCTTAACCTCCATAATGAAGTTGGAGCTATAGCCTATGGCTATGCTCCTAATGAATGTCTCTTTGATCTTACAATGTTTTAAAGTGCCTCATGTTTAGTACATTCATTTCGAGAAGGTTTCACCAAATTGCAAAGGGCAGCCCAGCCAACATATTTGCATTGATTGCGAGTGTCATCGTAGATCTGCTACCTTTGGGGTTTGTGTGGCATGCAGTGACTATACATCTTGTTGTTGTGAGGGCTTACCGATGGCAATAGACCTACAAATGTATACTTCCTCAGCTCAAAGCTTCGGTTGTGCCACTGTTGTCTGTATTTTTAGTAGTAAAAATCAATGTTGAGAGAGAATTTGTAAAATTTGCTTTTAGGTGAGTATTGCAGTAATTAAGGCAAAGGGAAAATCAGGAAAATTGTAATACATTATTGGGTTTCTGTGTAGGCTACCACTTCTTTCTACATTTTGCGTGATGAATTGATAACATTGGGCATTTGAATTTACCTTGAATTTACCTTGAAGGCCACACCTTGCTATACGGTCGGTCATGGTAGTACATTACTGTAGTCTGTAGATAGTGTGGTTTGGGTCCCATAGGACCCATTTAAAAACCCAGTTTCGATAATTGTCTTTTGAAGCTTAGAAGTGTCTGTCGAATGTATGTATGTGGCTACTTGTAACAACATACGTGTACATTCTATTGAAGGTAGTTTGTTTGATATTGCAATTACATTCACTTTATTTTCATTCATTTGATGTACAAAATTTGTTCTTTCTTTAAATATAACCTGTTACGAGAACACAAAGATATCTGAACCTTATCTCTTTTGCAGTTTTTGAGTGATGTAGATGACAGAGCAGTCAAGAAAATAATTTCAGAATTTAAATCCCAAAATGACATGTTTTGAATAAAAATTGTGTCAGGGACTCTTTTCTTTTCACATTCACAATGTGAAGATTGATTACTCTGTGCCAGAAATTTGACAGATCCAATGCCTGATTTTATTGTTGAGTCTGAATTAAAAAAACTAAGTTCATTGTGTTAACATTGTGTTTATGTTGCAGGTATGATAAATAGTAAGACTTTCAAAGAATTTCTCTGTCAGAATGGTATACTATTCATCTTGTTTTATTTATTCTTTATTATGTACAACTGTATGCTTCATTCAATACTCAGGAGGTGCGAGGCACTGCCCAGAAAACAAAACAAAAGAAAGAAAGAAAGATGGCACAACCAGCCAGGCACTGCATGTACACTGTAATAGTCCCCAGCCATTTTGATGCCTGTGACAATTTCCACATTTTGTCTAACGTTGTGTTTTGTTGGATGAAATACATTTTGTTTATTATTCTCTTTATCTAATATTTATTTACAATTTATGTATCTAATATTACTTTCCATTTGTCCTGTGCTTGATATTTTATATAATCTCTCTTTTTTTGTCCTTAAATATGTTTTTTTTTTTCAGTGCAGCAGTTGTATAAAACTACTTGTAATGATTGCACAAAGGGTGTATGTAGGATTGCAAATTTGATTAAAAGAAAATTGAAAATTTCCTATTTTGTAACAGTACAGAGCAAATGGGGGTATAAGATTGTGTGTAGCATCACAGAATTCAAACAACTGCCAAATTATGTTTGATTGAAACTTCATAACTTATAAAAATAATAATAATTTCTTAGGTTTGATCAGAATTTGCTCTTACTCTCACTGTCCCATTCCTCTGGGGTTGTTGTTTTTTCTGCAATAGCTATTCAAGTTTGCTAAATTTTTATGATGGACTTCCCCAGTAATTATTGGTTGGTTTGATGGAAATTTTTCTCATTGAAAATCTGAAAGATTCAAAGTGTGCTTGGTCCTGCAGTGTCTTTATGCCTGTTGAAGGGTTAGAAGTTTTTCATCATCCCTGTATCTTTTGTCTTATGAAGTTATGTGTTACAGTTTTTTTTTCTTTCCTCACAAAACCTTGTACCGTGCCAACTACAGCTAGTGACATCACATTTGCTCCTGTGACCAAGGACGTAGGCTTAGGGTTGTGATCGGGTTTTGGCTTTAGTTTGATGTGAGGATTAGGATTAGAGTTAGGGTTGTGTTTGTGGGTAGAATTTAGGTTCCGCTTACCGAGCAGATATTTCGTGGGAGCAATTGTCGCAGGAGCAAATGTCATGGAACCACCAACTGCGCTTTAAAGGGATAGTACAGTATTGGTGGAGATGAGAATTGGGCTTTTAAATTTTTGCGAGATACCAAGAAAACACTTATGATATAGCACAGAGCATACCATTTTAAGAGGAATTCAAAGTTTATTTGATGAAAATCGGGTTTGGAATGACTGAAACATCCAAAAACAAAGTAAAACAAAGCAATCGTTACAAAGTGTGGGTCCCACACTTTGTTAGAATCGCTCTTTTTTGGATATCTCAGCCATTTCAAAACCAATTTTTATCAAATAAACGCTGAATTCCTTGTAGAATTACATGCTCTTTCATATTTCATAAGAGATTTCTCATTATCTCACCTAAAAATGTTAGAAACCTGAAATTAGGTCTCAACCAGAACTGTACGATCCCATTAAATAATTTACATGTACAGCCCATTTTACCAATGTGAGATTCTATGCACTATCTCCATACTTTTGTACATTGTTTCTTTTTCCTTGCTGTATCAGGGAATAATTTTCCAACTTGAATTTGACTAGCAGTTACAGCTGATGAGTAATATTTCAAATGGTATCCTCTACCTTTCTATGGACAAAAACTGCTACATAAAAGATAAGCAGAGATAAGAAGAATGTATAGCACCCTGTGATGAGATACCAGGAAAATGATTTCCTGTTGTTCATATCTAACAATCATATTGTTTTATTTCTTTTAGAAGAAAATATGGGGGCAATTCTTCCTACATGAGCATGCACACAGTGTCATACACATCTGATGCTGTACCTAAAGCTTCTTGTTGCATGGATACTGATGAGAGAAAATGAATTTGGGCAAGTCCAAGATATCGCGCACCTTACGTATGGGACATTCAGAGATTTCAAACCTCTGAAAAGTAATGAAGGAGCACTTGGATTTTACTGTTTATCACCAGGAGGACTGGTATCCCTGAGAAGAATATTGTGATTAAGTTTGATGTCATTTGACCTTGGGTTAATTACTTTATTAAGAAAAATATGGCAACTTACGTATGGGACCAGAGAAAAACTGGATTTTTCAAAATAAAGTTTGAATTGAAAATTCTCTGAAAGTACTGTACTGATCAAGTTCTGTTTAGAAGTGAAGAAAGGTACAATACTGAAGTATCTTTCAGCAAAGTTTCACTACAAAAGAATAAAGCATATATTCATGAAGTTGGTTTAATTAACAAAAGTACACCTTACGTATGGGACATGGCTCAACTTACGTATGGGACATTTGTCTTTAGTGCACAACTGCATTCATGGGAATGACTTTAAATTTCCCCATAGTGTCATATTCAGTTCCACAAATCATACTACAACATGTGACAAATGGAATAGACTTCTAAGTGGGTACTTTCCTGGTTCAGGTACTAACAAAAGCTAAAATAAGACAAATAAAAGAATTACCAATCTAATTAAATATCTTAGTTTGGATTCTGTCATGCTTTAACACTGTCCTCATGATGTCTACACATACAGATACAGTATATACTGACACTCTATTTCTAGCCCATTTGTAATACTCTGGTCAACATTTGTTATCAAATGGAAAAAAAAAATATGTGCGAATTCTAGCTTGCGACCTTGAATAGCATACATGTACGTACATGTACCATGACTAATTTGTAGTCATTAAGATTGATAATTTCATCTTCAAACTCAAATGTCATGTACAATGAAATTTGCAAATATAGTTTGAAGTGGGTACTTTCAGTAGCTCTAGGCTTACCTTGCAAGTTGTCTAAGTTTTTATAGAGCTCTATAATTGTGTGAAATGCAGCACAAAACACAACAACAAGAGTACTTCATTTTGCTCTGTAATCATCATGTTTTGCCATGTGAATATTAGCTTAGAACTGCAAAATCAATCAAATTTCAATCAGACTTTTAGATTTTAAAAGCCGTGGTAGACCAAGCAGAAGAATGTACATGTAACAATGCTGGCTTTTTTTTTTCAAGTTGCTTGGCTTCAGGTCTATGAAACCAAAGACGACAAAATTTGTGCTACTTTATACATACATGTACTTATAAGTATGTACAGCATGCTTGTGTAGTGATACAGGAAAGATTATCATTTGTACAATCAAATCTTAAGAGAAAATGTAATTCTAGATTTGAAACACTTAGGTAACTCACTGATCTGAAACTTACAGTATCGATAAATTCTAATAACCTCATTTGATCATATTACCAGATTGCAATGCAAGTTGATGATTGTGTAGATGTGAGGTACAAAGTAAGCATGAGTTGATCAAGGTGTCTCAGAGCACATCTGTCTCTTCAAACACAAAATAGAGAAGAAAATTGAATTCCCTATTTGTTTGTGTAATTTGTGTTTTTAGCACTCCAACCACAGAACCAGTATTGATATTGTGGTTCATGGAAAATGGAAACTATAGACTTCATTTAACAGGATTTTCAGAAATCATGTTCATGACCTTGATAAGTCATGACATATTCTGAGGGTGTGCAGTTGAAATATTAAACATCATATCAAAATAAAAAGTATTCTCGTAGGGGTGTTCCTTGGCTATCAATTCTAGTAATGACAAAGTTACCTGCTGTCACTTCAAGTGACTTTTCTTTTCAGTAAGACCTGTAATGTTGTCATTGATGAGCGCCACAAGCACAATTGTTTTGATTACCCTTTTGAGGCTTTATAGCCTGTAGTACATATGCTGAACAGTGTACTGCACCTAAAATGACACTGAGAATCCCATTCTCTTGGACAAAGCTATTTTGTAGAGAGGTAAAGTTGAAAATGATAACTGAATTAAGAAAATGTCCAATATCAAAATGTTAAAAGGAGTAATGTTAAGTGAAGACCAGCTGCACAGCCTGTAGTGAAAATAAGAAAATACAAGTATAAATGAATATTCTTTATTTTCCTTTCATAATCATAAAATGACTCAATAATGCTGTTCTTATACTCTCCCTGAGGTCAAGTGGATAGGAGAGGCAGATACATATAGACATATCCTTCAGTGTAGGTGCAAAGATAACCATTAACCAAACGAATGTAAGGACATATTGCATCCATGTCAACAGGCGGTTTTCCCATTCACTTTGCATGTAATGTCCCATACGTAAGGCATTTGTCCCATACGTAAGCAAACTTTAATTAGTTATAAGATGAAGGACTAATTAAATTTCCACATTTAGTTTTGCTAATCTGGAGTTAAAATGAATAAATTAGAACTTCCTAAAGTATGATTGCTCAATGTTAGAAATCTTCAGAAAAAACTTAAAAAAAACATACTCAAATCCTTACGTATGGGACACTTGGTTCTGGGAAAGTGCATAATTTGCATAATTAATGTGCTGACCTTGTCTTACCAACTGGAAATTATACTAGCTCATACAGGGGTCATGTCCATAAAGGAACTAGGTCAAGGACAAATTCAGCTGATTTTAGATTAATATTTTTAATTTGTCCCATACGTAAGGTTTGTTTTTAATTTATGTAAATTAATGCCATATTTCTTGCATAAATTTGCATAATTCAGTATTTTCTTTGCTGGAAATATATAATTCAACTCTTTAGCTACAACATAATATCAATGACTTTTTGATTAAATCAAGATGAATTTTGAGCATCTGAGGGGACATTATCTTGGACTTGCCCATTTGCAAGTTGATTACATTGAACCCACAGTTGGTAGTGACTCTAATTTCGTCAGCAGATGTTCAGAGTAGAGACAAGTGTTTTTCCAGCAGGATTCTTACAATCATTGACTATGAATTAAAATCGTCATGGCCAATATCTAACCAGTCGTGAGCAAAGTAGCAGACATTCCAGCCTTTGACATTTGCTTTCTGTCTGCCAAAGAGCGAATGTCTGGAAGATATGTAAGGCACACTTCGTAGTTTTAATTACAGTGGTTTAAAGAGAATGGTCTACAATGTATTCTACACAGTGTATGTCATTTTGAGAGGAAGTAAGGGACATCTTATGAAGAAAAAAGTTCATATTTAATTCAAAGGATTGGTGACCTGGTGTATGTTTGCCACAAACTTCCATTTACCGTTGTATGGTAAATTTGACTTCCAGACTTGACTAACTTCTATATTTTTTTTTTTGCGAATACAATGTATAGTAAGAGATGGCTCCAACACACAAAGAAATTGCTCAGTATGCAAGGAATGGTTGTTTTCTCATCACAAGCCAAGATGTTATTACTTGGCATTCTCCATACACCATATATTTAGTGAGTACATGTCTGTTTGTTTGTTTGTGTTTGCAGATCTGGGATTATTGACAATTTTGTGAGTAAATAAATTCGTGATTGTGGAGTTGCTTGTTTGTGCAGCATTGGACGATAAACCATATGTGTGCACATCGCATTCATGTCAGCATGATAGTTAAAGGACAAGTTCACCTTCATAGACATGTGGATTGAGTGAATGCAGCAATATTAATAGAACACTTCAGCAAGAGTTTGAGGAAAATCAGACAATCCGTTTAAAAGTTATGAATTTTTGAAGTTTCTGCTTAGTCACTGCTGGATGAGAAGACTACAACAGCTTGTGATGTCACATGAGTACAACGATATAAAGAAAATATAAGGACAATTCAAGATATTTTCACTTTTCTCCCATAATAAAGGAACACTTGGCTTCCTTCTTTCAGAAGGCAAGGGGAATAATATTACCCTTAACATATGTCAACGTCGAGTCGAGGAAATGAACACTTTTTTCAAAAAGTAAAATTTTGTGAAATTCTCTTTATATTTTCGTTATATCGTTGTACGCATGTGACATCATACACTCTAGTAGTCTTCTCATCCAGCCATGACTGTGCAGATACTTTAAAAATTTATAACTTTTGAACGGATTGTCGGATTTTCCTCAAACTTTCACTGATGTGTTCTACTAATATTGCTGCATTCACTCAATCCACATGTATATGAAGGTGAACTTGTCCTTTAATATTATCACGTGCTGTTAAATTCATGAATAACATACAACCTGCAAAGTTCGCAAAACATTTATATGTATGCAGTATATGCTAGTTTGATGCGGTCCATGAGAAATTTACACAAGGGCTATTCACACTGACAATAGGGTGTGACATTTTTGTGAGAGTTATGAAGCAACAGTGCCAGAAACCACTTGAAACATTCACAGAAAAGTCACATGTATGTGAGAGTGATTTTTCTAGCTGTCACTGTTTGCAGCATGATTTTTGACTGTGATTAGAAAACTCATGGTTTTTGTCACATACCTCCCACTCATGACTTCCTCTGGGCCGTATGGGATGTATTCAGCTTGCTGGCCGAGTTTTTCTATCTCAGTCGCCCACAGTAGACTGCTAAGCCAATGGCGCATTCATGTGCAGTATTGTGGTTTCAACTAGTGATTTTCCTCTGCTTGGTGCCATATCATGGTATTGTGACATTTCTCTGCAGTATGAATATTAAATATTAAAATTCACTATCTTTTTTTCCTGCAATATCTCCGAAAGATAGTGGGCATATTGCAGAGGAATGTTTTTATCTGTCTCCAGAATACTGGTATACATTTTGTAGACCATGACATGGCTAGCATACATTTGTTTGTTTGTTGTTGTTTTTTTTCTGGGACACCAATATAAAGATTCCACAAGTTGTTTTCAGATGAGATTTACCTCAATTTGTAGAAGGAGAAAAATATGCCTCAGATTTAAAATTTCTAGTCTTGTGATGCATAGCTTATTAGTTTTGCATAATTCTTAAGTTTAATATGGTCCACTATAGATTGTTCCTCTTCACTGGGTAGAAAAGCTCTCTCTAGTCTCGTCATATTTGCTTTTAATCAGCTCATCAAGAAATAATGACCCTGAACATTTGTAGTCCTTGAGAATAACAAGGAATTCATTGTAATTTCTGTCAAATTTTGTTGAAAGTAATTGTTGGTCTTATCAGGGCTGCACACTGACCCATTTTTTCTACTGGTCTGACCTGTCTGGGGGACCAGTAGGTATACCCAGTTTTTCCATATTTTATTGGTCCACTCCCAAAAAAGTTACTGGTCCGACAGTGACTTTTACTTGTCGGGGACCGTCAGACCAGTGCCAGTGTGCAACATTGCATGTAAAATCGGGGATCGACACTTAACTCTTTTGTCTAGTGACCTGTTCGGCCCACTAAAAATCTTTAAATCTGACATTTTGGTAGCCTGAAAAAGTAATGTAATGGCTGAAAATAAAAGCAATAGTAACAATCCATTGTGAATCCTAGTTGCCCAATTGGGCCACCAAAAGATAAATTTGGTGGCCAGACACCAATTTTTAGTGGCCCTGGGCCACCAGGCCACCGCTAATGTCCATCCCTGATATTGATTGAATGAGAAATAAAAATGTTATAAAAGATGACGTCATAGCTAATTATTTCAAGGCATAATGTCTATTGCTAGAAGTGATTTCTGCATGCTGGGGCACCTCTTCTGCTATCATTAAATGTGATCACTGCAATAACATGACATTTGCTCCTGTGACAATATTTCCGGTCTTATTTCCTCCAAAGATTTAGGGTTAGGGTTAGGGTTTTAGGTCTAGTCTGGTGTGAGGATTAGGATTAGGGTTAGGGTTATGTTTGTGGGTAGAATTTATGTTTGGCTTAGCGTGCAGATATTTCTTGGGAGCAAATGTCACGGAACCGATTACCGCATGGCATGATATACACACGTACGTAGGCCAAGGGATAACTGTCGGTAAACTGTTGACCTATGACTGTAGTTCCCCACACCACAGCAATCTAATGTTTCCTTTGACTTAAAGGCGTGAAGACCGGGGGGGGGGGGGGGGGGGGGGCATTTCATGAAGTGTTTTGTCAGATATTTTTTCTGACAGACTGTTATAAGCTACAGCTGTACATAAATTCTTGTATCAGATTGGCTGAGAGCAAATATGTCTGAAAAACTATCCAACAGAACGCTTCATGAAATGTTCTCTGGTATTCAGGAGGGTGCTGTTGGATGACGTGATGATCACCGCCATCTTCATTACAAAGATCAACGATGGAAGCTAGTTAGACATCTGTCAATCAAAGTATATCTCCTCATGTATTGCATGCACTCTCCTTTCTACGGGTTAGATGGTTGTTCATGATCTGCTCACATGCGTTTACATCCTGAATCAAGGCACAAACTGAGATTGACATTGAATTATTTCGACCGTTAATTTTTTGACATACCAGTACTCACCAAAGGAATTTGTTTTATTTGTATGTTTGGAACATGGCAGATGTGTCCATGCAGCAGCAGGTACTGACCAAGATTCAGATTGGAGTGAATTGCCTCCTACAAATTTAGTATCAGGTAAATTTGTGATGTGGTACATGTACAGTCCGTACGTATGTATAATGCTGGAGTGGATTGGGTTTGGTTGTGTGTTCCATTGTAGCTATTGCTCTAGTTAAATATACATATGTACCATGCTCTGGCCGTCATTGCCAAGGTCAGAGACTTGCAAGCCAAATTGGGCTACTACTGTAGTATGATGATGGCGTACATACCAACATTTCGATTTGAGAAAGTGGTAGAATCCAGCTGGGAGGGTTTGGGAGGGGGCTTGCCCCCCTCCCAGAACAGGGAAAACTTGAAATTTGAAAGGTATAGAGCTGCATTTTGTGTTATGTATTGGGTAATTCCGTGAAGTTGGGACACAAAGTGTGACATTTTAGCATAACTCAATACTAGTTATGCTATACATATATTGTTTATAGGCTTTACATTTGTATTGAGACCATACATTTTCCTGGAAATTTTGTGCCATTCAGACTCAATTTTGATGAAGTTATCAAAACGATATGTAACGGTGTCCTGTAGCATCGTGACGTGTCCATGTAGCATCGTGATAGTTAAAATCTGGTCCTAAAAGACACATTAATGCAATTACATTGTAGCTTGACCAAAATTTGATATAATATGCATAATTACTGGATTAGTCAGATAGCTAAATATCTTAACTCTCCTTTCCACAGTTTTACTTTTACAAGAAAATTACACAATGTGTCACTATGCTACGCAGTGTCCACCAAATGTCACAAAAAAGGACACCGCATAGCATCGTGATACATTTTGTAATTTTCTTTTAAAATTAAAACTGTGTACAGGAAATTTGAGATATTTGTATTTAGCTATCTCATTCATATCTTGTAAATATGCATATTGCATCAAGTTTTGGTCAAGCTAATTGCCATAATTTGTCTCTAGGACCAAATTTTAAAATACCATGATGCTACATGGACACGTCACGATGCTACAGGACACTGTTACATATTGTTTAATAACTTCATCAAAATTGAGTCTGAATGGCACAAAATTTCCAGGAAAATGTGTGGCCTCAATGCAAATGTAAAGCCTACAAACAATAAATGTATAGCATAATTAATATTGAGTTATGCTGAAATGTATTTTTTAAATATCATGAT
The DNA here is from genome assembly GCF_040938485.1 of Diadema antillarum. NCBI lineage: Eukaryota > Metazoa > Echinodermata > Echinoidea > Diadematoida > Diadematidae > Diadema > Diadema antillarum. The sequence continues at coordinate 765,614 of NW_027270994.1, forward strand.
GCTACATGGACACTGCCCCAACTTCATGGAATTACTCACATGTATCTAGGTCCTACCTTTGTATTTTAATGATTATCAATTGATGAGGTGATAATTTAGATACGCAGTCGATTTTGCAACAATGTATGACCAGAAAATTACAATGTGCATACTACAGACACATGTATGTGTCACAGACATGGCCATATGCAGAAACTTTTTTTTCCTAAGGGGCAAGAATTATTATGTTGAATGTTTTTTTTTTTTTCGGGGGGGGGGGGGTGGGAGTGGGTAGACATACCTGGAATAGGTGATTGAAATCTCTCAAAAGTGGTAGTTTGTCGCTAAAAGCGGTAGCCCATCACCAAAAGCAATAGAGATGGTAAGTATGAGATGGGTCATCACAAAAAATATTTCACCTTCCTGCCCAAATAGCTATAAGTATGGGCAAGAGCACTGCCATGTTTTGAACAGGTACAGTAGGTGACTGTTCATTTGACTTGCCCAAGAAAGTCTCAACTTGCCCCGGAGCAAGTGGGCAAGTACATGTTGTAACCATCATGCATGACTTTTAAAACATTATTGCAGAAATATTACTCTTGCTGGCCTGGGGCAAGTAGGCAAGTTGTTTGACTTATTGTCAGTTATTGGTGCCATTTTTATTCTTTGTTATTAGTATTTATTAAATTGCAAATATCATATCATTGCATATCAAGCATACAGAATTCGCATCTACATCTGAAGGGTATAAGATGCTCTTGAGGGATTTTGCTAGTCTTGAGACAAAGTCAAGGGTTTTCAAACCTTCTTGAAGTGGCATTTCAAACCCCTGGTTTGGAAATCTTATTATTATTATTTTTCTTTGAACAACAAAAGTCATCATCTGTGATATCATTCTAAAACCCTTGTGCATACTGTATTTTACATTGTTATGTCTTTAGCTTGTTGGTGTAGGTGTATTTAATGTTCAGGATTTTGTGTCTGGTCTTTTCTATTCAGCACTGTTTCTGTACACTATGACTACAGTCGTGAGTAGTCTACATAAGATGTTAACGTACTGTATTATTTGTTGATAGCAAGAATGAACATGTGCAATTCGAAGAAATTATAAACCTTCTGAATAGACAGCTATAAACAGGGATACCAAGAGTAGACTGAATGTAAATACCTGCCTGTAATCATGAAGAGAGTTTTTGAGTTTTAGCCATTTTTTAATGATGAACATAAGGGAAGAAATGTACAAAGCCACCTGAACACTGAAAGAGAAATGAAGTAGCAATAGTTCTGGATGCAAAATATCCAAGAATGTTGGTGTTAATCTTACATGTACTGTAAATGCAATGGATATATGTACATGTAAACTGATTTTAACCTTCTTGATACCAGTGCCACAGAATGCTGCTGTAATTAAACATGATGACCTTGGATGTGGCTGCTATTGGGTTATAAAAGTAGGCACAGTGAGATGTTCAGCATCAGCGTGACATGGAGACCACACAGAAATGCACCAAGAGCCTTTCCTGGTGGGGATGAACTGTAATAGACACATGTCTGTAGAGTGTGTGAGTGGCTTGTTGGAGTGCCCGAGTGTAGGTAGACATTAAAACCCTGCACATGGCACAGCATGTGCACAGTGAGTGATATACACACTGTCTATACATGTAGCAAACATTAAAGGCATTATTCACCATTTGCAGATGAAACAAAAACCCAGCTTTAGTGCTTGAAAATATAGTTCTGAAATGGGAGTTTGGGGTAGAAACAACCAGCGTAAAAAGTTGATCAGTATAATCAATGTTAAGTACTGTAATATACAAAATGTAAACAATAGTTATAATGAAATTATTCTAGACTGAACTGTCTACAGTTATGGTTTAGCAAAAAAACAAAAACAAAAACAAAAACAGTTGTATCTCCTTATATTTTAGGCTTAATCCCAAAATGTTTATATGGTAGGATGTTTTGTGATACAAATGACTTACACATATGCATCAAATGTGATAAGTCAAACATTTTTTTTTAAACCACGTCTCCCAATGGTAAACAGTACAATGTACCTTTAAAACTTGCTGGATGCAATAGCTAGGGTTTGCATAATAAAGCATGTAATGTACCATGCACTCTTGGACTCACAGTGTACATGACAACAATTGCAACTTGACATGATTGCAGTTGCCATGATAGCAACTTAGCAAGCGATCAATCATAATTTGTTGATTTCCATTTTTGTGTGGGAACTGCAGTTATTGTATTTCTTTTTTTGATAAACCCCCGTATGAATCTGCCCAGACCATTTGTTGCTGTTTGATGCATACAGATACCCAACCATAGCAACTTTCATTACATTTATAATGTTGTACATGTACATGCTACCATGACAACAACTTGCCAGCAACTAATCATATGCAATCATTTTAGTCATTACCATGGTACAATAATACACGTAAAAAGCATGTTCTCATACACTTGTACCAAGATGTATTTGTTCTTTTTTATTTTGGGTGGTTGTAAGTCAAGTATTATATTTATACAAGAGCTGAATATGTAAGATTTTTGTCATTTCTGTATTTATGAAATAAATAAAGAATTGTAGAGCATGACATCATCAACTTGATAATTTGAATATTCATGATGACTGGTCAAGACATGTTTTCCAAAAAAATGTAATATTTCAAAATATCATATCTTCCTTATTTCTTATCTAATTTTTATTATTTTTGTATCATTCTGTAGAGAATTTTTTCTCTTTTTTTTTTTTTTTGAAGTTTATTTATTTTTGGGGTGGATTTCCTCTCTATTGTCCTAAATTGGACTGGCTATTGTGAAATTCAATAAGAAGTCTTTTCTGTCAAATCTTGGAAGAAGAATTTCAGCTTCTTGTAACTTGAATACTGGTTAAAGTTTATAGTACCTTTGTAATGCTTTTCTCTTAGTCTGCCCTTGTGTTGTGTAAATTTGTTTGTTTGTTAGTTTGTTTGTCAGGTTTTACCCTGAAGAATAGTCTTAGAAACTTGGGAGCTGTTGTGACTCACCAGGACCAGCGATTGTAATTTAGGAAATTGAAAAGTTGCAATTTGAATTTTGTAGAAAGTGATATACTGTCTCGATACTATTCTTTTTGTTGGTGTCATTTTCTTCCTTTTTTTTCTACTTGTATGTGTGTGTGTGTGTGATTTGTTCATCAGGCATACAAGACTCAAATCAATTTTACAATGGCCTATGACCTTGGATACAATTTCCTTCCTTTTCATCTGAATTGTCCTTGAGGGGAAAGGAATCAAGTAGTAGGCTGCACAAGAAATGAGGTGGAGGGGGTGGGCAGGGGTATACATTTTGACTTTTCTGTTAATCTAGAGTCACCCCCAAAACAAATTTATTTTCTAAGCCTTCTACCAGTTCTGCACAGGTAGCTTAGTTACATGTGTATTTGTGTAGAAGCATCACATTCCTAAATCTGTCATACAGTTTCCCAATTCGGTAATCATGTTGAAATGTGCATATTCTTCTTGTTTGCCGTGTTTTGTTTTTGTTTTTTTCTTTGTTTGGTGGGGGGGGGGGGGGACTACATGTAAAACATTAAAGACCTGTGAGAAAAGATCATTACTTCAGTAGAAAGCAAGTCATACTTATAGTGCTGAAAATCATCCGTTGTCACACTAACCATGATTAAAACTTTTTATCTGTATAATTAGGTATCTGGATGATGTTGAAGCGCTAGAATGAATGAAAAGGATATGCACAAAAACTACATTTTAACTTGGCTGTATGTAAAAGCAGTTTACAACATGTTGTAGTGTACAGTAATAGTAATACTAGCAGTAACTGAGCGATACCATCAGTTGTTCACATTTTACGTACTGCTGTGGTGGAGGCAATTAGCAGACCACAATGCTTGTTTAGATCTATACAAGGTGGACACTGTATGTTCGTGTGAAAAGTATTCCCAGAGTTACCTTGAGCGATATCATCGGCAATCTGTTTTTGAACGAGGTCTATGTTGTTTTTTAAAGAATGGTCAAGAGAGAGTCAAAGGGATCGTATAGTTTTAGTTGAGATCTAATTTCAGGTTTTTAACAGTTTTTGTGAGATAATGAGAGACCTCTTATGAAATATGTGAAAGAGAATGTAATTCCATGAGGAATTCAACGTTTATTTGATGAAAATTGGTTTTGAAATGGGTGAGATATCCAAAACAGAGCGATTCTAATAAGTGTGGGACCCACACTTTATCACGATCGCTTTGTTTTACTTTGTTTTTGGATGTTTCAGTCATTCCAAACCCGATTTTCATCAAATTAACTTTGAATTCCTCTTAAAATGGTATGCTCTGTACTATTTCATAAGTGTTTTCTTGGTATCTCACAAAAAGTTAAAAGCCCAATTCTCATCTCCACTAATACTGTACCATCCCTTTAAGCTATGCAGTGGTCCTAATGGTCAGTGTACAGTACAATACATTAAAACTCTCCTTTTACTTTTTGTGGCTTTAGTTTTAACCCTTTCTATGCCAGGGACTGTGGACAATGTGTACAATGCTATGGAGGTTTCTGTGAAAATCAGCTCTCAAAGCACACAAAGGGTTAATCAGATGGGAGCATCTGTTGCTGCCAAGCAGTTTGCATTTTTATGTAACCAAAGTTTGATAGCATGTGCTTTTAGTTGTACGCACTGTATAGAGAGGAAACCAATAGAAAGGACCTGTCTGAAGTGTTAAAAATCATAAGAACAAAAGGCGGAATATGACAAACATGTATAGCTTACCATTCCAGATTGGATGAAATCATGTATGAATCCTGATATCTAAGGAAGGAAAAAGTAAAAAAGGCAAACAGTACAAATATTCTGTATTAACTTCTTTCAACAGATACACAAGTCCCAATATCATGGAATAGAAGCTTCTTATTTTATATCTTGTAAATGGAACTACCGTAGCAGACAAATTATGAGATGTTGATGTTTGTGGAAAATATTCTTTTGCTAGGACTCCTGTTCTTTGCTAGGCAATACTGGCTGCAGAACAAGGAGTTATGAAGTTGAATTGTACAGTACAGGGTACAGAAGGAATTGTAATTCATTTCTCAGTCAGTCATCAATATACTATGTATGATTCATGCTGCAATGTTTTCTCTAGGCAAAAGAATGTTTACTTTCAGATGCCATAAGATTGCCTGTGGGTGTCTTGTTATTTAAAATTCCATCCAAGAATAATGCTTCTTGCCCTTATGAAAGCACAGTGCATTTTCTGAGTCTTACCCGAAGAAAGGAATAAACATTAACCCCCTGCATACCTCTGTTTATTTTCAGTTTTAGCCAAGTTCAATTGCAGATGCAAACTTGGCATGGAATTGGTTAAAAAGAATCCTGGCAACTTAGTGCAGGGAGCATAATGTATCCTCCAGCAATAATTGAAGAAATTGGAACATTGGTTGCTTGTGACATTTTATTTACTCACTTCTTTGTGTGTGGTACAGTTACAAAATTTGGGTTGCATGCGTTATTGGGGGCAAAATTGACAATATATCTGAAAGTTACATCTCACTGATAATTTCAAAGGATGAAAAATATTCAGCAATGCATATAGGCTACATACAAATGTAGTGATTGAAACAAAATCAGGGGAAGTATAAAATAAGATTTATTTTTTCTTCTCAGAAAGTTTTTTTTTTCTCTACTGTACTCAAGGATGAACAAAACTTTAAATATCATTCATAAATATTTTGAATTATTAAATTATTAAAACCTAATTTGTATTTTTATGCTGGATGCCCCTTAATCTACCAATACAAATGTGATGAAGATGATAATCAACGGGCCACTGTCACATCTCTTTTGCTTTCATCTTTACCGACCAGTGCCGATCATAGCCATCAAAGTGATCTACTCCTTGTCAGTCATGCTTTGTCACTTTGGTCAAGTCCTGATTGGTCAATTTCAAATAGCAATTGCCTTTTTCTTTTCTTTTTTCTTTATTTTTTGCTGTGAAAGCAACCATTTTCAGAATGTATGTGATACAAACCCCAAAATTACACATTTTCAATCTGCATTACTTTGTTATGCAAGTCCAGATACTGTAAGACGAGGAATGTTCACTTGCATTTTAATTTCGCAAATTTTGCGAGCGCCAAGATTCGTGCAAATAAAATGCACGCAAAAGTTCTTGTCTACACTGTATGCATTGAATGCCAGTGGCAATTAGCGAACATTTCATGCCACGAAAAAGGCCGTCAGCTCCAAATCGCGAAAATTTCCTGCCGGGAATATATCATGTTTTACAGTTTTAGTAGTGACTTTCTTGGACGTCAAAAACCAGTGAAATAAAGGGAACTTCAGTGACCATTCAAATCATCAAATATGAAAGCTTGGTTACACTCTGTCAGATTGAAAATGGCAAGAATTATGATTTTACATAAGTGTGCAGACTTTTATGATAATGCACATTATACCACCATTTCTGTGGGTGAAAGTGAAGCCAAAGGAATTATTACATGTGTGCTGGAGTCACACTGTATGATATGCTGGTATAGCCAATCCATGGATTGTCTCCTTCATCCCTAGTATTTTTATCTTCTCACACCCATGTTGTCCAACAATCTCTTTTCATTTCTCATCTCCCATCCCCGTGTTGTCCAGATGGATCTTTTTTTTTTTTTTTCGTCGATGCCACATAGATTACTCTTCCCTTCCATACTTGCTGTGAGAACACAACGTCTCTTTACTGCACAGAAAAGGTCAAGCAAGAGAAGGGGTGGGGTGGAGGCACATTGCCAGTTGAAAACAAGAAGGCCTGTAAGGCTGTACAAAGTGGATGGGAATTGTGCCCTTTTACTTCTGGCAGAAAAAGTCAATATGTCAATACCTGGGATGCTGATTTTGTGTTTCAGTTTCAGAATTAATTTTGTTGGGAAATATAGTAGAGACATATAATGTGGAAAGTATATAAAAATATGCAAAAATATAGTAAGGACCACGAATTTAACAATTCTTCATGCAAAAATGTCACCATATACTGGACTGATAGTGCAGTAGAGCACTGCCGATTCAACTATCAAAGAACAAGAAGTTCAGGGCTCAGTTTTTCATGCTTGACAGTGCATCTAGTTCCGTGTTGATTACTCTGAATTTTAGTGTACGTACAGGCCACTTACATCAATATATTCCTATATATTCCTGATATATATTCTTATATATTCCTATATATTCCTGATATATTCCTATATATGTATAGGAATATATCAGTTTTTCATTGGATGTCTGTTGAAAAGGACATAAAATAAACCATTGCCTCTTTTCCTCACAGCTCCAGGTGGTCTCCAGAAAGGCTAGCTCCACAGAGATAAATATAACATCTTGAAAATGTCATGTAAGCCTCTACATCCTTGCTGATCAAGAAAAGAAAAATGGAAAAAAATAAAAAATGTGGGATGCTAGGTGAAGATCACCTCCCACTATTTTCACATTTTTATGCTTTTGCTTGGCAGAAGTACATCCATAATTTTCTCTTTTTCTCTTTTCTCCTCTCAATATATTTCTTTCATTTCTTCTCTCTTTCTCTTTCTGTCTTTTCTCTTGTCGCTCATTTTTACAGGTCACAGTTTCATGGTTGCTGTAGAGCATTGCATTGCAAATTCTGAGTATTCAACTTTACATATATCCAAAAAGTAGAATAATGCAAACTCTCATCTGAGAAGAGAAAGAGAATAACAAGAAGAGATATTGTGCATACATAGTTAAGGAAAAAGTTGCAGCTGGATGCCGTAATATTCGTCCATTATTATGTTTTGCTATCATATTTTGTATGATATGCTGAATATTTCGCAATGTTTATATTTTTACGAAATTTTGCGAATCGTATGCTATTTGCAAATTTAAAAACACAAGAAAATATTAACTCTGATCCCAGCATGAGTGTAACATGCACACATACATTTCTGTAATCAGTACTGTACTCCACAATTGCAAATTTATCATTTGGCAAATTGTTAGGAAGTCCTGATTTGCGAAAATTTAGACTTGCTAAAATATATGGCATATACAAGTATATTAAGCATCTGTCCATCAACGCTTCACCAGGGCCCCCGTTTCATAAAAAGTTGATATGATAACAACTCTTGCTGGAATGTCATTTGTCATGGTAACGACATGAATGCAGCTTCCTGATTGGCTGTTGCTGTAGGAAGTTGTCATTCCAGCAAGAGTTGACATCCTAACATCTTTTATGAAATGGGGCCCTGAGATACCAGCTGTTACCTTTTTTTTACAGTATTTACATGTAGTACTGTTTTTATTTTGCCCAAAATACTGCTAGCTTCATGGAAAATACTGTTTTCCCCCCAAATTTTAGTGCTACACATGTCTATTGCAGGAAAGGTGAAAATACTGTTTTTCACCAAAAATGCACTTTTTCAGCCATCAGAATACTCCAATGACATTTACAAGGCTGGCATCCCAGATTCACTACTTCTCTGCTGTACAACAAACATGTGGACCGTGTGCATCTACAGTGTAGTGTAGGATACACGTTGTATATAGTTTAAAGACATAGAGATCCATCTACCACTAGATGGACAGATAGGTAGGCAGAGAGAATTTCATAGAGCATGGATATAACCTGAATTGCTATACATGTACGGAATTGGATGGATGGATAGATAGGAAGAAAGAGGGAAAATGAAGAAAAGGACAGATACTTTATGTTTGGAGGGGATGAAGAGGGTGAGGAGAAAGAGAGGAGGAGGAGGAGGAGGATTCAGAAAGGAATTTCCCTCTCCCAAATCAATTCAAAGTGCAGTGGTTTGGTGATCATCTTAATACACATCCAGGCAAGGGGAAGGCACTATGGCTGGACTCTGGATAGTCTCACTCCACAGACTCCGTTTTGAGCCAATGCTCATTAGTTGGCATATACTGTAGAGCAGTGAAAGGTATTGTAAAACCAGGTATGAAATTTCTGCAAATTTGGAGCCAAAGGCTTTTTTCGTGGCATGAAATTTTCGCGAAAAATTTCATGCACACAAAAATTTCTGGTTTTACAGCAGACCCTAACTCATATGTTATAGAAACACCTCTTATAATCATTTACAAGTATGAGTTTCAAAACTACAGTTTCAAAAGATTTTTGGCAATTTAGAGAAGAAGGGAATGATTTTGATCACCCTTCATGATATTTATAAGTGGCACATAAGAAGGAGCTGCTTATACAAAAGAATACATTTTATTGGAGCCAATATTTGCCAAGGAATGAGAGTATAATAATAGGCGGAGGATAGATTGCTTTTTGTCCTCCAACAGTAAGACAAGGTTGAATCCTTTAAAACATCTGTTTGTATCTCTTCTAAACCATTTGTAAGTATTAATTTTTTTTCCCCTCTCTCTCTTCTCTCTCTCAGGTCTGCAAACACCGCTGCCTTAATCATTGCCAGTAACTGCCGCCTACCCTCCCACTCATATTTGGCTCAACTTTCCTTGCACCGTTGATCACACCCAGGCTGTGCCTTGCAAGGACAGGCAAGCCGCTGCGAGAGAGAGAGAGAGTCGTTTCCCCCCACCGGTGTGTTCCCCCCTCCGTGCCCAAACCCCAGCCCTGGACGGTCCGGGGGTCAGACCAAGGTTCCCGTTTGGTATGCCAGCGCCGGGAATGCCGGTACCAATGGATGGAAGAGACCATGGTTATGTGCCGTGAGTAACCACCATTTTCTTTTTCTACCTAACCTCCTAATTAGGAAGAAAAAAAAGATTCAAGACAATTTCATCTCATAACAACTGTAAAACAAGGAATATTTGCATGCATTTTAACCTGGTGAGGATGAGTCCCAAGTATACTCGGGCAAGTGTCTATAGGAAATGCGTGTTGTAGCACGCATTATGTGCCATGAGTAACCAGCATTTTTTTTTTCTGCCTCACCTCCTAATCAGGAAGAAAAAAAAAAAGATTCAAGACAATTTCATTTCATAACAACTGTAAAACAAGGAATGTTCACGTGCATTTTAACCCGTTAAGGACGAGTCCCGAGTATACTCGGGCAAGTGTCTGTAGGAAATCCGTGGTGTAGCAAAATCAGCCCATCCTCAACAGGTTAATTTCGTGAATTTTGCGAGAGCCAAGATTCACGAAATTCAAATGCAGTCAAAAGTTCTTGTCTACACTGTAACCCTATGCATCAAATGCCAGTGGCATTTCACGAAAATTTCATACCATGAAAAAGGCCATCAGCTCCAATTCAGGAATATATTTCATACCACAAAAACATCATGTTGATACAGTGATTGTGTACATCTTGTACCTTGTACATGGTTTACTCAGACTGATCTAGTGCATTGGATTCCCCAGCTTTTCTTTGAAATGATGGACTATTGTTGCCTTTTTTATTGACAGTCGGTGCTGTGATCAAATCTATTTGAAAGAAAACATATTTTGCTTTTGAACCAGGATTCACTCGGATAGCACATATTAGTTTTGTATGTTTCAGTTTGATGACCTTGTACACTCAGCAAAAAAAGAAAGTAAACACTTTTTCAAGTTCATATTTCTCGTAGAAAATTTGACTAAATATCAATGTTTTATATACCATGTTAAAGGTAATTTAATTGGGTATCAACCTGGTAGGTCAATAAAAAGGCAAATTTTACGCACGAGTGAACACATTCATTTTTCATGTCCAAAGCACAAAAGTAAAAATTGCAAAAATGGACAAGTTGTCACTCATACGTATGTGCTCTTCCATGCAGCAATGACAACAAAAGATAACCCAAAACAATGAAAGATACTAATCAAGTTTCAAAAATCATCTCATGATCTCTAAAATAACTTTGTAGCCCGCAAACATAAAGAAAGGCGAAAAAATAATAGCGAAAATTCAGAATCTTCTGTCGGATCCAAATTCAAATGGCATGAAAGAGGCAGTATTATATTAAAAAATGGTAGAAATTTCAAATGTTATTTCAAATTAAGAAAGTTGAAAATGATATTTGGTTCTTGAATTTGTCTCATGAATCCTTAAATCCCTAAATCAAAATGATGAAATAAAGAAAGTCTGTCCATTTTATCGCCTTTGCGGCTTACTCCCCGTGTCTTTTCAAGTTAGATTCGACAGAAAACTCTTATTTTTCCCTGTTAGTTTCCCACTTTATTTGTGTTTGAGGATATATAGAGATACAAGGGGACGAAAACTTAGTTTTGCTATTTCATTCATGTTTCTCATTTTGTTAAATTGGTATTTTGTTTATCATTGCTATTGGGAAGGGCATTTGCAAATGAATAACAAAGTGTCAATTTTTGCAATTTTTACTTTTGTGTCTTGAAAGACAAAAAACAATGTGTTCAATCATGCATGAAATTTCTCTTTGTATGAACCTACACCAGGTTGATAGCCTTTAATATGGTATATAACACAATGATTTTGATCAAAATCTTCTATGAAAAATATGTGCTGGAAAAAGTGTTTACTTTCTTTTTTTGCTGAGTGTAGATAACTTCAGGGTGTGTAGATTTGGGGAACTAATTAAATCAAGAAGAATCACATACTCTTGGAGTTAAATATCAATTCCTGTTGAAAATTCCACATTTAAAATGTCGATAGGAACAGAGGAAAAGAAGTGTAATCAGATTTCTGACTATAATGTTGATTGTTGGAATTGGAGGAGGTTTGTGACAAGTTTCAAAAAAAAAAAGTAGGAATAGTTTCACATCTTGCATTGATGACAGCTTGTAGAGCTTCACAAAGCTGTATAGCATTGATCATGTGATCTGTCTGCACATGTCACTCTTTGCTGCTATGATACTGATTATTCCTCTTAGCTATGCATCCTGCTTCAAGCTCTAGTCACTTTTAAAAATCCTTTCTGGTACACAAAACTCAACGAAGGCACTAGCCTGACCAGATTCTGTGCTTTAGGTATCTGACACTAGTGATAGCTACATATCCACTGTAGTAGCAAAAATACCCAGTGACAAGTAAGGGACTCCATAGGTTTTATACCCATCTAGACTTGTGTACACTATCATCTACCTACCAAACTCATGGATTTGGACGAGTTGTGGACATTTTAAAAGAAAAAAAAAATGAAGGTTACCACCACTAAGGTGAATGGTATCTAAAAATTGATAATTTTCTTTTTGAGTGGTTTTAAAACAAAGTAGTTCTAGGACAGTGGCTGTTTGGTCACCATTTCCACTTCGGATGTTCAGATACATTGCTGTTGCGAATGAGTGCTGTAAAATTATTGTACAAGGGTGCTATAAATTATCATGTCGGCCAGCCAGGACAACTAGAATCTGCCATTGGGCAGGTACATGTAATGCGAGTGGGTACTTGCTTGTTTTAAACAGTACGGGGTCCTCCGTCCCCGGGGTCCTCTGTCCGCGGGGCACTGCTCTTGTATGTGGTGGATAAGACTCTTGACTTTCTGTCTGAAGTCCCAAGTTTAAATGCCGTCATGTGACTACGTCCTTAATAAACAAAATATTTTTACCCACCATGTCCCTCTCAGCCCAGGTGTATCAATGGATTCCTGGCCATGCCAGGGTAATGATAATGGCAGGGCCCTCTGGTAGAGCAGTGTCACACTGAAGATACCACTCTGGATAAAGAAGACCATATTGTTATTATTATTGGCCGAAAACCCATGTGGGAAAATATCTTATGAGAAACCCTGTAAACTGTGTGTCTGTGTGCTCAATGTAGTGGTATGCATAAGTAATTTATACTTCTGCTTCTATTAGGCAGTTTCTGTTTGACCTTTGGAAATGACATGTTGAGTTTCAAAGAAGTAGATTCTTTTATGTTTAAGCTTGAAATTGTACATTTTTGCTGTCTTTCACCCTGGATCTGGTTTTCTTCAGCAATTGACAACTGCTGAATAAAAGTGCAATTGCAAATTATTTTGCAACATACAATTTCAGTTTCCATAGTAAGAGATGAGTGAGAAAAACTCTAGATAGTAAATAGCTCTTTTTATTTAACCAGTATGAGAAAGAATGTATAAAGATGGGATCGACACACGTAAGGAAATTTCGAAGACAGAAATGTTGTCAAATAAATCTCTGAATGAGCAGTTTCCTTTTTTTTTTTTCAACAAGAGACCTGCACTTGTCAGACATTTTGTTGTCAAATAAATTTTCTTTTTCTGGTGTGAATGGTCAAATTGATCTCAAAGTCTGGTGATAGTCAGAAATATTGAGGAATGTGTGTTATAGGGTATTTGGATCAAGCTCGGACACTATTAGTATGAACTGTTGGCCAAAATATACCTCCAGTGTGGTTTTAAAGTAAATGTCCCTCCCAGAAAGTGCCACTGCCTACATTCCACAGTGTGGGTTGTACCCATTTACTTTGTATGTAATAATTCCATTTAGACTTTGTGTTGCCGTGGCGATACTCATTCATATTTTGTGTTTCATGGAGATGGTATGATATGCTCTCAGCGTGCTGACACATTCCAAACTCTCCGGCGCGTGGGAGCAGTGTTAGTGCCATCGCCAGCATGCCTCTTCGCCGGGTTTGATTACCTGCAAAATGTTTCTGTAAAACCAGCAAATCTACAGTATCATCTTTGGACTACCTCCACATAGTCAAACATACAGTATTCACATGCATCAGGACGAGGAACAGCATTTTGTGTTATCCCAAATCAAAATGTGCAGTACACAATCTCTTGTTCTATGTTTAGGCAGACGAGGCATCAAGAATCCCATAAACTCCCTGGCATTTACAAACGCTGATGCTTACGTACATTGTACATACAGAAATAGAAAGAAGAATTGAGTGTAGATGAGAGCATATACATGAGAAGAAAGAGGAACACATTCCAAAGTGGCATCAATAAATATCAGGGCCCCATTTCATAAAAGATGTTAGGTTGGCAAATCTTGCTGGAATGGCAACTTCCAATAGCAACAGCCAATCAGGAAGCTGGATTCTTGTCGTTACTATGACAATTGCCATTCCAGCAAGAGTTGCTATCATATCAAATTTTTATGAAATGGGGCCCAGGATTATTGACGGAACTTTGGTTGAATGCAGAACCAAACCAAACCAAACCAAAGATACCGTATGTGTAAGGTATTTATGAGATTACAGATCGAGGGAGTACTCATATGTTGCTGTTGTCTTTTGTTTGTATGTTTGTTTGTTGTGGATGTCTTCTAAGATGTCAGCAGAATGTTATCTCAGCTAGACAGGAGGAGGACAGACCTGCAGTCTTTTAATCTGTATCATTTGGGATTTTTTTTTCTCGAATTTTGATTTTCAATGTGCAAAGCTAGTTAAGTGACAAGGGAAAAGATAACAGTTTTTGTGACCATGATTTCGTGCAAGGTTTGCCTTTTTCTTGAGATTAGTAGAGTGGTGCATTTTGTATCTGGAGACTGGAAGAGCAGAGAGAGGATTAAAAGACAACATCCCAGTTGGCAGAAGGCAAAGGTTATGACTGAAATTTCAATGGATTGATATGATTATGTGGTGGTGTAAGTTTGCAGTTTGCAGTTTTCTAAATTATCAAGCTCACAAAATAAAAACCTATGTGAATTTCTAGTTGCATGATGCTCGGTGGATCAATAATGCTGGATACAAGATTTGTACTGCGCAAAGTGTGACAGTCATGATATTATCATTCTTTGCTGATAGTGGGGGCATGATGGAGGAAAATATCCCACTGCCTGGAGACAAGACTAATGTGACTGCACATATTTCAGAGCTACAATTATGTAGATTTTTTTTTTTTGTTATTCTTGTTTTAGTGCAGAGTAGTGCAGAGTTTGGTTATTTGCATATTAGGCAACTGACCGACTGGATGTCAAAGTACAGGTTATAATATCCTTTGAATTAGGTCAGCCATTTTAAAGCTACAATGTACAGCTGTAGTGTTGATAGACTTTGTGTTTATAGAGGTGCGGGGGGGGGGGGAGGTAAGTCAACCCTGTTTTGAAAAAAGAAGGAATTATGCAAGTTTCCATGAAATCCTGATCAGAATGGAGTACAACAAAATGAAACAAAAGTATTAATTCACAGTGTAAATACCTCAGATGGACATACAGTTTGTAGCAATTGTCTGTGGTTGTGTTGTATTTTTGTTTATGCTGTACTTTTTTAAAGAGGACTGATGATATGAACTTGAAATGTGAATTATTTCTGGTTAACAAATTTTGGCAATGTAATCATTCTGTTATTGGTCCTAGACCAATGATCTTGTCTGTATCTTACTTCCTGACATGTTTCACAATTTTTTTCTTCTCATGTAATTGTGAAAAGAGAGGGCAAAGTATTGCAATATTTGAATCTAAAAATACCCCAAACTCTGAGCTCTACTTTTCAAACAAACATGAGGAAGTAGAACAAAGAGCTCTTCCTGACTGAGCAAGAAGAAATGTGGTGGATTTAGAACCGGCATGTTTTGTGTCGAGAATAGATCGCTTGAATAACAGCAAGTTCACCGATGTCTTCCATACCCTGGACATCTAACGACAGTGTTGGCAGTCGTTGGAGATAAGGAATAGGTGAGGCCAAGGTCAGTGCATGGATATTTAAATAGAGGATTCATTCTCAGAGTGCACATGTACAGTTGCAGCTCTTTGCCGTGTTCAGATTTTTAGTAGAATGCACAATGTATGGATATGAAGTTTTTGGTGGCAAAATGAGATAACTCCGTTCTTATTGATTTCAGATATTTGTGATTTGTAATCATTACTTCAAGAATATTACTTGTTATGTAACAAGTTACAACGTAGGTACCACTGGGAAGGTTTTTTTTTTTATCTGATGATAAACTTACGTTTAGATATGTCTAATTATGATGCTTAACCCGTTTTGCTATCAAACTTTCATAAAATGTGAACAAGATTTGTACATAATTTAAGTACTACGGTACTATGTTCACTTGTATGCATACTTGTGTATGCATATAGTATAGGTGTGTGTGTGTGTGTGTGTGTGTGTATGTATTATGAAAAAGAAACTGCAGGAACTTTATTGAGACATATACTCATCAAATAACCACACTTATGTACATAAAAACAAAGTTGCGAACTAGTATGTATTCACCATATTTGGTGTTTTTTTTTTCATCCGAATAAAAATGATATGGCTTTATAATAAACAGAAAAGTATATACACACAATTTGAGTTAGCATGCTTTATTAGTGTGTGATTTTCACATGTCAACAAAAATATGATTTTTTTAGGTAGATGAAGCTTCAGAATCTATTCCTACTCTGCATCAGTGTGTATTATGTTCCGTAGATTTTGGTAGTCTTACTATGAGTGAACATCTAGTATGTGTATAGATGTTTCATAGGTTTTTAAGAGTCCATTCAGAAAATGGCCAGTTTCTTACAAATGTCAAATTCTATACTATTAAAGTTTGTTTGTTTGGTGTTTTTTTTTTTTGGGGGGGGAAGCAAGATGAGCACTATATTCTAAGACAAAAGATGCCTAATATTTCAATTAAAAAGGTACAAAATTACGAACGTAAGGTGTGGTAAAAATGACATCATTCAGCTCTCATCTTTCACCAGGGATCGTTTCATGAAAGTTGTCTGCCCTGACAAGTTGTCAGTCACTGACAATTACCATGGTAACAGTCAGTGACAAGAGCTTCTTAGCCAATCAAAACCGATGATTTTTGCTCAAATTGTCAGCTCTGACTAAATTGATGAAACACCCCCCTGATGTATGTGTTGGGACAATGCTTGTGGAATTCATTTTTACGAAGTCTGTACATATTTCTATTGTGTGTGAGTGTGTGTATGTTTGTGTGCAATACATCCCTGTATTCATTAAGTGTGGTTCGTGGAGGGGTCAGCCTAGATTAGGGAGAGCGCTGAATCCTGTGCTCCCCGCATCGTCTGTGTGGAATCCAGCAGGCCGATCGGTCGGGCGGGCGGCTGTCCTGTCGTCCTGTGTGATCAAATTTATATTTTCTTCTGGAAAGTTTGCCCGACCGGCCTGCTTCAAGGAAAACTGATGAGCTTTATGAGGTCAGACCGTGCTAATGACCATAGCAAATGTTTTTGAGAAGATGCAACAATAACAATAACAATGATCCAATGTCAAAATTAGTTAAAGTACACAACCAACGTAGTTGATCTTCTTTTCTGCAGTAAGAGTAGATTATGCATTTATATATCATTAAACATGTGATACATTATATTCAACAGTGTTTACAAATGATGGGGATGATAGATACTTGTCAAATTTCCATTTGATAATCAGTGATCTTCCATAGAAATTCCAAAGAGATGTAAATGTTTTTGTATTAAGGAAAGTTTCATCACATTACAGTATTACAACAAAGTATTTTACTATCAGTTGCAAAGCAAAGAAGTCATTAACCATGGCTTGAAATTTGAGCTGGCCTGGTGGCCATTGACAGTATTTTCAGAAAATGTGATTCCTTGGCTACTCAAATGGGAAAACAACATTAACAAGGGATATCTAATGAATAAAAAACAAACAAACAGACAATCAAACATACATAAAATATACAAACAAACTTTAATTGATGTGGACAAATGCATTTTATGTCTCTAGGAAATGTTCATGTTTTTGTAGTTTGGACTTAGAGATGAAATGATCATGACCTTGAAGCTTTGAACAGTATACACCCATCCATATTTTTTTCTGGGGGGGAGGGGTGGGGGATGTAAAAAAAACAACCTGTATTTAAAAATAGAAAGCTTCCTTTGAAAATTGCTGACTTTGATTTTTGAACTACATGTAGGCAGCCAGAAAAAGAAGTTAGCATGTGAGAGTGACAATGACATCTATTTATAACAGTCAAACTATGCTGAATTGTGATTATTGTGCATTCCAGTCAGCAGAAATTACTCCCTGTGTGAGTGTGAAAATACTAAACACCAGGAAATGCTTAAATTTACGATAGATCTCACGCTCGGAGAGCAAGCAGACCCTGCGACACAGCCCGGCTGCGTTGGATCGGTATGGAAGCAGAACGTTATTAACTGTGACGAATTTCTTCCTTCCTCCCAAGCATCGAAATGAAATCAAAATGCTGGGGAGAATTTTCTTAGTCATCTATCGGGTCTCCAGACAAGCAGAGTTATTCCCTCGAACGCGACCCGTGTTTGCCGGCGATACGGCGAATGCGGCGGGAGGAAACGTGGCTCACAGGTTTTTGTAAGCCCCGAGCGAGTTGCACGTCGAGTGCATTAAAGGCCAAACTGAGCTTTTGGCAGTGAGCTCTGATATTCATGGGAGACAGGTGAACAAAAAATATTCTTTCTTCCCCCATCGAGGGTGTCAAGAATAGAGAATAAAAGCTATGAATAAATAGGAATCCTCTCAACTCCAACCCAGCTTGTGGTTACAAGCACCAAACAGATAGGTTCCTGTTGCCATGGCAGTCACTGTTCTTCAGTGACAAGACTGATTGGCTGCCTCTGTCTCTAGTGATCGCTCTGACGTCCAATGAAATATTACAGTATTTACCACATAGTCCCAATTTTACTATCTGTGCACAGTGTTACTGATGAAAGTTTCTAATATTACAGAAAAGTAGAGATTTTATATGAGGAATTGTTTTCATCCAATTTCCAGATGACAAATATATCACAAATTGTTGTAAAACAAAGTGTTTGTGCCAAATGTAATAGAAATTAGTGTTTCCAAATGATGCCTACATGATGTAACACTTAAAGATTACTTCTTGGCATTGTATAGTAGGACAAGGTACATGTAGTACTTCTTTCGTAATATTCACCAATCCTAGGAGAAATGAAAACTTCTTGCACAGGTAGTTGTTGATGTTGCAAAGTGTCAGCATGGTGTGGCTTCTGTGGGTTACCCAGTCTGTTTAATTGCCCAAATCCATCACACAAAATGAGACCGAACATTGTAATTTGTAAACTCGCCGCCTTTATTATCCCACTCTTTAAGTCAAATGCAGTCCAAAGTTTTTCCTGGACATGTGTTAACCGACAATATTAGCTGGCTCCTGAGTAATTCTGAATTCTCCCTAGTCTTGCTCTTAGCAATAACTGTAATCTAAAGTTGTTGGCCTTCCCTGCCATTTTAGATTATGTCACTAAGTGTGTTGGTGGCACGTCGGTGACGAACAATTGCACAGCCAGCATGCCCTTTTTTTTTTCTTTCTTCGTTGTCCGCTTTCGTGTGTGTACAGGATGTCTTGAGCGACGGAAATCGGACTAAATGTGTGGCGACAAACGATAAGGGAGTTTGCGCATGAGAAATGGGCGGAGCTTGGGATCAAGGCTGTAGAGGGAAATGGCCAATGACAGGACAGGAAGGACGGGGTGGAAAAAGTGCGGTGTGCAGTGCACGTGTGACAAATTTCTATTTGTCTAATAGCATTTTGGCAGTAATTGAATCGCGAGCGTTCTTAATTTGTTGCAGAGAGATTTTAGCAATATTTCTTGTGAAGTGTGGAGAATGGCCCTGTTCCGCTGTGACGTAGCCCTGCCCTGTGGACTGATCGCCATTAATTTTGTGTCTCTGGAAATGTGCTGGTCCATGACAATTCATGAGATATTACAGTCAACAGATTATCCGAAGAGTTTGTTGTGAATCAGCTTTTAGCCAACAGAAATCAGACGCAAAACTGTGAAACATACACAACGATCCCTCAAAAATGATAGGTGTCGTTAGGACTATAAAATGATGTTGCTGAGGTTTGCCTTATTTCCTAAAAACCACCTCTCACTTACGTACTGTAGCTATGGAGACAGAGAATATAGCACTACAATGGTTTTTCGTACTACAGTATTTGGAAAAATACAGACATTTTTCCAGTGTCTAGTGAAAAAGCATTGGATGTGTAGAAAATTTCTATGCAGAATGTAAAGCTGAATTATAAAGTATGGGTATTAGACCCTAGATTTCAGCACAATCACTGCGATTATTTATTATTTGGGGATAGCTCTAGAATTGCGGTAGCGTTTTATAATAAACAAATTAATAAATGTTAAACTGATTTTCCTCAAACTATCACAGATGTGCTCTACTAATATTGCTGTATTATCTCAATCTACATGTATAAAGGTGAACTTGTCCTTTAAAAGAGCCTAAAATGTGCATGGGCTTCTTGTAAATTCATGGAGTGAAAGTATAACTATGCATTGCTGTATATATGTGAGTTGGCACTGTTAGTCTCTTTCAAGACTCTTTATCAAACTGTAGGTTCTCATTTGTCAAATTTTCAGTGTGCACACCAGAAACCAGGGTAGTGGCTTGTGTGTTAAAGCATATTTCACAGCGGCTCTCAGCTTTATTATAGGTAAACATCCACTGGATGTATAATGTTAGCCTTATTCAAGACTGCTACAAATGCAAGAGATTAGTTATGTTGCTCAAGACTGGTGGTCAACATTATAAGGGACTATGCACAAAGCTGTACAACAATGTGTGTTGTGTATGACTCACTGCATGCAGAACTGACTCTTTCATCTCAATACGTCTATTTTGCAGAAACAGAAAGGTCAAAGGTCATGCACTTACAAGCATGATTTATTTGTCGTTGCTGAACGTTGCTGGATGTGAATATTAGATACAACATTTAGAGGAGTAACGCCAGTTGCCATCTTTTCTTCGTCTTTTTTTTTACACAATAGTATGGGAAAGATAGGAAGTACTTTTTACAAACTTTCAAGAATGTCAAATAAGAAGGCTGAGATCTTAGCACATTTTTGATTATCAATGAAATATCTGTTCTTGTGTAATTGTTCAGACATCATAGCATAATTAACCATATTGTTGACATAATTATAGTCTATGAAAGAAGAAAAACAAAACAATTGTAGGGTTCAGTGGTATGAATTTGTGGCCAGTTTAATATAAAGATAAAGCTGTATTTCAGGGAAACTATCCAGGCATTTTTAAAAATCTTATATGTGTAAATTTGTGCTATATGGAATGAACAGTAAAAGAGATTATTAGGATATTTTGAATGTAGTTGATTGAAACAAAGCAAGAGATTACAGAGAATTTGTCAAGACAAACTACAACAGTTTTACATTGTAATACCAGTAAAATCATCGGACTGCTTTTCGTGCGGGGGACCTCAAATGTAGTAACTGTAGTCACGTGACTATGATGTGGGATGATCTTCCCATGTGACTTACACAAAACTACCCAAGTGTTATCCAATATGTGGTGGATCAATTTTAGTGTCCTTGAGTATATCGAACAATAAAGCAAAAGGTTTGCTTGGTTTTTGTTTTGCATAGCAGTAGAGAATAATTTGTTTTCTAAATGGGAAATTTTGGATATTTGATGCACACACCATAAAGAGAAGTTTTGCACAAGTGAGATCATAGCCACATTATCAAGTCAGATCTTTTGAGGTACTTTACACCCTTTTGAACACCATGTTTGTCAATTTGCCAAGATCTTAGTGGTTTTAGCTTTCTTGACATTTGATTCAGCTAGAGTTATCACTGATTATTCATCGTGACTTTATTGTATTTTAGGCACATAATTCTCCTGGATTTTCATTCCTGTTAAAGCCATTTTGCACTCATGTGTAGGAGTGTACAATGTACATACCAATGTATCTGTATATCATCCCCAAAATGAAATATATGAATAGTTTTTACATTTACATTATCAGGTTCAATACCTTCCTGCAGGATTTTCCAGTATATGTTGGAAGATTCAAGCAACTAAACACTCACTGGATGAAACTCTTAAAATGAAGAACTTATCCCTTTTTTTTGGGGGGGGGGGATGGGGAGGAGGAAGGGTGTTTAGCATTAAACTAGGCCAGTTTACCCATTTTTGCAAATGTTTTTATGCCAGCTTGTTGCTCATTGGGGAAAAATCCTATATTTTGGTCATGTGACTTTACCAACCCCCAGAGAATCGACCCCCGAGCATCTACTAAATGGGATTATCCTGCCTGGACCCACTAGCAAACTGGAAATTGTGTACAATAAGTTAGCGTAGCCCATAGCAGGAGCTTGAAGCTAGATGTCCCTTTGCGGCCAGGCCCAGGGCCCATTCCAAGATCCTGGAAGATCCAGGGGTATACATGTATATAATGCTCTTAGTCCAATTTAAGCCATATTTTTTAACATGATACGTGTGACAAATCTAAAGTTGGATATGAGAAAGCTTAATTCTAAGTGGAAGAAAATAGGCCTATATCCTAAACGGGAGACACACAGCTAGAGCTTGAGAAATTCAAACTCAAGTAGAACAGCAAGAGATTTCAAGAAAAATGTCTCAAAATGGGAGTAGGAGGCTCTGTACCCCCCCCCCCCTTTGCATGTGCATAGAAGCCTGAAGGGTGTATAAATTGTTACTATCATTCATGTACTGCATGCATTTGGCATGATACCGTAAGGTGCAACATCAAGTCCTACATGTGCACTACTGACCGCAAAACCTGAATGTTTTTATGCCAAGCAATCTCTGTGGCCTATTTACAAGTTATGTTGCCAGGTTTAATGATGAATAAAATGACAGAACAGGCTTTCTTGAATGAGATTTTTGCCAGTGTAAATGGGCCCACAGTCAGACATATACATTGGATTGCATATCATGAATTAAAATGCAGACATGTACATTCCTTTTTGACAACAACAAATGAATATATCCATATAGTATTAGTAAAGTCATAGCAGTATAAGGATTTAAAAAAAAAAAAAAAATGTTTCTGCTCACCTCTCACTACCTGCTTAAATTCTGTGTAGGAAAAAAGACAGTTATACCTCCATTGTCTTTGGGCCCTGAGAAGTGATTGCCTGAATACAGTGTACTGTTATTTCAGTCTGCATGATACAAGAAATATATGCAGGACTTTGTATATGACAGTATATATCTCTATCTTCTTGTCTATAGTATCTGCTTCTCTCCCTCTATATCTTTCTCTCTCTCTTTCTGTCTGTACAATGTGTATATCTGTTGCTAGTAATCTTCCTTGTTGTCTATTTTTCTGTCCTCTAATATACATTTTCTCTGGTGTGATTTTCCATCAATTGTTCTTTCTTTCATTTTTCTCTGTATACATGTATTTCTCTCATATATTCTGTGTCTATTTTTCTCAATCCCGTTTGGGTGTTTATTAACTCTTTATCTTGATGTGACTGTGAAGCGATGCTTGTGAATCTCATAATATGTCATGCACTTGCCATCCGAAAATACATTTGCTGTTGGTAAATGCAGTCTGAAAATTCTGTGTCTCTCTCTCTGGTAGTGACACACAGCCTACACACATACATATACAAACCTACGACTTACTCATATACCATAGAGAAAGAGAGAGAGAAAAAAAAAAAAAAGCATTGCTAGAGATTGTGTGTATAATATGTGTGTGTGTGTGTGTGTGATTGTATACACACATTCTTCCCCATGCATTGCGGTTTACACCGCGTAGTAAAGTCGGCCCAAAGCATGCATCATTAACACAGTAGTGTATTGATTTGCTAGTGCTGTGGCCCTAGAGCCATGGCACAAGCCAAGGTCCTTTGTTTAGACCCTAGAGCGAAAACTGAGGGATGCTAGTCTAACGGGGGAGACATTTCAAAGCCGAGTTGCCGGCTGTAGTCTCATCTCATTGAGCCCCATGGAGTGTGCACGAGCATCAATCTACTGTCTGTATAAAGCTATAAGATCAATGGTGTTCGTATGATTGGGACTAGAAATGAAGACTACTAGTGTGACACCATGCTAACCTGGTAGAGCATGCATCACACCCACTACATGAAATATTGACAGGAGATCACATGAAGTAAGGCGATGATTTTCCCCACCCCCATCAAAACTCTGCAGCCGCCCACCTTGCCCAACCCCCCCCCCCCAAAAAAAAAAAAAAACCAACGACAACAAAACAAACAAACATTCATTTTCTCACTCAGGTAGTTGTAAAGCATAATTTACGGTAATTGTAATGTGGTAATGAAAGTACATTAATAAACACTGAGCTTACTGTTATCTCTTTTATTGTGAGGGATTAAGCACACACCAGTAATAGGAGCATTTTGCCTCATGACCACCCCCTCCCCCACCCCTTGGCCATTCATATTTGATGAACGTTGGGATTTGTGTTATATTGCACAGAAGTTTGGGGTCTGAATGAATGCTTGTGTAAAGACTAGTTGCATGGTGAACTCCCCTACCCCTACATACAGTGTTAAAGTTTACAATGTACTCTTGCCTTGCCAGGGCAGAATTATTGGACATCTTCCAACGTTATGACAAGGCTATAGTATAATTATCTAAAGGAAGCCAAGTATGTAATATTGGATGAATGCACAAGTTTCCTCCCCTTATTTGAGAAGGCAACCTGGTTAATGCCAGTAAATAGATTTCAATCCTGTCATGTGAAGTAGAGTGTGGTATGTTAAATGAGTCAGGGTATCTTGCACCCAGTCATGTGTATTAGTATTGAAAAGCACTTGTGAGCTTGAAATTTGCCACAGTTTGTAATGTATACCTGCAGTTGTATAGCGATACATACTTTATTTGCGTGGTTCATACTATGGAAAAGAAGCTGTTGAATGTAAGCCTAATTTTCTTACCTGCTAAACAGAGACTCCAACCCCAAGCACCTTCTGATCTGGAGATTCTCCCGCCCGAAACCCCTAGCAAACGGGAGACTCCAAGTTGATGTGTGCGAAGCGCGAAGTTCCTAGGATTCTAGATTTTCTCTGGTGCTATCTAAGGCTTATTTTTCCAACATACGATAGAAATAAGTAAGAAATCCTTTCCACTGGGAGACACAGAGCCAAGGCGGGAGAAATCAAATCTCAAACGGGAGAACGGGAGATTGTGCAAAAATGGGCTTTCGGCGGGAGATCTCCCGTCGAAAACGGGAGAGTTGGAGTCTCTGGCTAAAGTTGATGACTTTCAGAAAGAGGGGGGGGGGGGTTGTCTGTGGCTGTTGTCTGAGCAAAGCTGTATGCAGAGCTGTGAATGTTTGCATTGTACTAAAAGTGAACTGTTTGTTGAGTAGAATAATGTGAAATCACCAAGGCCATTGGTGTATGATTATGTAACACTGTCTACAGAAATATGGTTACCCCGGTTATAAAACCAATCTTGAAGCTTGACATATCAAGATACTGACTCCTCTAGTATGGGACCACATATACTGTAAAACATGATATATTCGCGGCACGAAATTTTCGCGAATTGTAGCTGACGGCCTCTTTCGTGGCATGAAATTTTCGTGAATTGCCATTGGCGTTCAATGCACATAGTGTAGACAACAAATGTAGAAGTCAGTGTGTTATCCCTGTTTCCTGCAGTAAATGAACAGATGTACTTCCATGGGGCTTTGCATCTCAAGCCATTTAATCTGTTTCCCACCAAAAAAAAGGTAATGATTTTAATAGGAAAACTGCCAATGTCTTTTCAAACTCCATTTTCTTGAGTTTGAAAAGACATTGGCAGTTTTCCTATTAAAATCATTACCTTTTTTTGGTGGGAAACAGATTAAATGGCTTGAGATGCAAAGATGTTTGATTTCTGTCATCTGGTTTTCATTTCTATGAATACAAATTTGAGTTTGCTGTTTGATTTTTTGATTTGATTTCATAATCACACTAATTAGTGGTTTGCAGGCTTGATGGAAAGTTATTCTTTTTTTCTTGAGTTCTTCTATTTTAATTTAAAGGAAAAATGTTCCAGAAAATGTAATGCAAATCAAGTTCAGATATGTACAATTCTTGAATTGTCTTAACCAACACGCTGTATGTCTTTTTTCTTTTAAAGGTTCATATATATCTCCCCCCGGCACTTCTATTAGTGAATGTGCCTGTGTATGTTCACTGTATTTGTTTTTAAAAATTTTTTACGCTGGTACAGTACTGCATTAAAATGACAATGTGCTTTGTGCAGTGTAGATTACAAATTTACCACACAGTATGTAGTGTCCAAATGTATGGGTGATATTTTGTAAAGTCTAAACACAAATTTTGTATGTATACCTAGATGTTTCTCAATCAAAACATGAAATAGAGTTCATTTATCTGAACCTTTGTGGCATTATTCTGAAAATGAACAGAGGTTTGTTATTCTAAAGCTTTGATAATGTGAAAATGAGATAATATTCATTGATCTGAAAATGGAAAAATAAAATAAGTGCAAACTAGTGAGCCTTCAGAATAACAAACCTGGAATGAAGAACCTTTGGAATAAAGAACCTTTGGAATATATCTAAACGAACGGCAGCCCAAACGTACATAGTGTATATTCAGTCCCAAACAGCCAGCAAGACTGAGGGATGGGTGCTCATGGCACAAAGGCAATACTGGATGTTTGTCCATTATCCTATTCATGATGGAACAAACACACACACACACACACACACACACACACACACACACACACACACACACACACACACACACACACACACACACACACACACACACACACACAAAACACACACACACACACCCACAAAACACACACACACAAAACACAAAGTGTGAGCATGGTATCTATTGCATGATGAAGAGAAGGCTTATGAATATTCATGAACTTGCAGTAATCCAGTCCCAACCATTCATGCAGATTTTTTTTTTTTTCTCCCAAATCGTCCACCTCTTCAAATCTTGGGCTTTTCCCACTTTAAGACCCTTTGTAAACATTTCACGGGAACAGAAATTTTGCATACAGCAATTATCATTTCTCACTGGTGTTTACTTTCCATTAAAGATATTCATTAAATTTCTGTTACATAAACTGAGAAGTCACTTTGGCTTTTGATAAAGGCAATGTGAATGTAGGTATTTATTATAGAAAATGAGCATGTTAAACTGGGAATATGCATCTTTTGGAATTTATGGTGACCCATCAGACTTCTCTTCAGTATTGTGTGTCTGCCTCTGTCATGTTTTCAACAGAAGAATGAAACAAGAATATAAAAATGTGTTCAACCTGTTTGAGACAAGTCCCGAATATACTTGGGCAGGTATCTATATAGAAAATGCGAGTTGTAGCAAAATCAGCCCGTCCTCAATATGTTTAAAGCAAAAAGAAAAACTACACCTGCCCAGTATGAAGTAGCACAAAATACATGTATAACAGTGCATGAGACCGGTGATTTAAATCCGAATATATATTACATTTGACCCCCCCCCCAAAAAAAAAAAAAAAAAAAAAAGAAGAAGAAATGGTCAAACCTATCTTTGAAGGTTACTCACTGCTCTGATGAAAACAGACATCATAGCTTTGCAAAGTGTAGTCTGCAAAAAATTATGAATATTGTGACGTTGGGAAAATATTCATGAACAACACCAAAATTTTGATCTCTGGGCATTTAAGATAACTACTTGTCCCGTGGTCATGTGAAGATCACATGATGGTCATTGCTGGCATAGTACCATGATATACCATGATATACCACGTATACGTTAACTGTAGTTTGTGCAAGCAATCGTACTATTTCACCCTTTGTACCAATGTCACCTTTCATATTTTTTATGGTTTTGCTCAGAATATCAATAGATCTTGAATATACATATACAATGACAATTCGTCACATCTTCTAGAACAGAAGATGTCAATTTCTTCATGCAACATTGAAGTGTAATTCTGGACCAGATGAAAGTTACAATGTAGTCCAAAAAGAAGGAGTGACATTTTCAAATCACAACAATGAATATTTTATCGGAATTAGATGAAAATGAAGGAAGTTATAGATGAAATTGTGAAGTTTCTCTTATTTACCACGAAACAGTATGTGAATATAAAATTTAGCAAGTTGAGGATGTCATCTCATCCCAACTTGCCATGTAGTTGTGCACATGAAGTTTTAATTTCCCAGTTTTTTACAATTTGCAAAAAAAAAGTTTCATGCCATGAAAAAGGGCGCCGACTCTGATTCATGATTGCTTCTGGTTTTACAGTACTTCAGACATGAAGTATTTAGCATCCATATGACACAAATCTGACATAGGTCTCTGCATATGAGTGTGCTTTGACTGTGGGAACTCTCGGTACGGTGTTGAAACTTGAGTCATTTCCATATCCAGCATTGTACTTCAATTGAGAAGCTGAAGAAGTTTGAAAGGTAAGGTGTGGAGTTTGCCATACAGTGTTTCAGGAGAGATCTGTACAATGTATTTGAATGAGCACTGTATTAGACTCACACACACAAACCAGCATTAACCCGTTGAGGACGAGTCCCGAGTATACTCGCGCAGGTGTCTATGGGAAATGCATGTTGTACCAAAATCAGTCTGTCCTCAACGGGTTAAATGTATCGTCGTCTGAAACCAGAAGTTAGTTTCAGTATCTTGTCAGCAGTAATTTGCAGCTTCAATCAGCTTCGTATACAAGTGTAGTTCACATTACACACTCATTGTAGCTATACCTGGACTGGTTCCACAACTCGCTTCACACTGCATGCTTTGAGTGATTCTTGGTACAATTGTACATGTACACTGTACTGTAAAATGAGGAATGTTCGCGTGCATTTTAATTTTGTGAATTTCGCGAGAGCCAAGATTTGCGAAATTAAAATGCATGCAAAAGTTCTTGTCTACACTATATGCATTGAATGTTAGAGGCAATTCACGAAAATTTCGTGCTGCGAAACAGGCGGTCGGCTGCAATTTGCGAAAATTTCATGCTGCGAAAATATTGTATTTTACAGTATATCATCGATGTTCTGAACAATGTACAGTTTATGATATGATTGTGTACAGTCTGTATGTTTAAAGACAGATTTTTCATGTGACATGGATGGCCATACATGGCTGCTGGTTCTGTTTGAAGTGAATGAAGTTTAAATCTTTTTATATCTCAGTTTATCACTATACAGTTTGTAGATCATGCTGTTGGAGTCATTTTTGTGATGGGGTTTGCCATTTTTACAAAAATTTGCTTTTACTGAAGCTACAACAAGGAAGCAGCCAATCCGTGTGTATTTTTGAGAGCATTTAATTCATTGCCTTGGTAACGGTAATTATTGTAGCTTACAATGATTGCAAACATCTTCATGAAAAGGGTGCCAGGTTTTCATTTCTTATGCAGAGACTAATGTTTACAGTAAAATTTGTGTCAGGGAACATCAAATATATCCATGTCAGTGTTTATTTCAGCATGATGACCCTTGTACTTCACTCTCTGTGCACGTAGTGCATACAACTACAAGGGAGTTCAGACTTACAATAGAACCGGTTTGGAATTATATTCCAAAAACATGTTTCAAATTCTAGGTGCTCAGTTATTGAAATAATTGTCTGTGCCAAGTGCTATCTGCTACGTCTATACGGAAACTGTGCCACAAACTTTTTGGCCCGTCAATCAAACATGCAATTCTCGATTTGATTTGATACGGCATAACTGGGGGTATTGTCATACTCTGGGTTACGGCAGTGCGGTATATAAAGAGAGTCTGGCCAACCCGATTTTCGGCTTATGAGTTTTGAAGCCTGTGATTGGTCAAAAGTGGTCCCGTGATCTTTGCGGAGCCATGTCGTTCCCAAAGTGCGCTCATACGCAGTGCCCATTGTTCACTACCCATCATTTGGTAGGTTTTCATTAAAATACGTCTGAGCGTACACGCTAACCCTGTAGCGCGTAACACGCTGGGCAACGATATGACGTCCAATTTACGAGTTGGCCAGACTCTCTTTATATACGGCACTGGGTTACGGCGTTGTGTAGCGCCATCTCATGTACTTAGGATGTATAGAACTTTACTGTTATCATGGTGGCCAAATTTTAGCAATCAGTGATAATGAGCCCAATGCTAATTCCTCTTTGTTATGAAGTGTTTAATTCAATTAAAACAATAAAAGTAATAGTAATGATAATAATAGTAATAGTAGTAGTAATAACAATAATAATACTTATAAATTCTATAATGATAATTATGATGATAATACATTTTATGATTTTTTTTGGTAAGTCTGAAACAGCTCTGTAATTCTTCTTGAGTGGTACTTGACTACCTTGGCTGTAGCAAATGGTGGTCTGTGGCAGGTCTCGGCAAGCCTTCAGTAAACTTCTGGTCTGTTGTCTGTTACGTCTGCCATGTCTACCACAGAAGCATACATAGAATTGAGTGACCAGTGGTGACCACTGATCAATTTTATTCATTTTTCACTCCTCAAATTTTTGGTATCACACCATGCAAAGCACACACCAAACCTGGGTTTGATGATTCTTACTTTTATAAAGCAAGTAGTGGATGGTCTTATATGTTGAGTTTGAATTTATGCAGCATCATAATGGATCATCATACACAAATAAAAAGTAAAAACAAAATAATGAATATTAGTTTTTGGCCTTGTGCACTGTGAAGTTCCAACACTAGCTGTGTTGATAACAAAATGATTTCATTTTGCAAAGGTGAAATAATATCTGTGAGTTCAGTTGTTGTGCTGTTAAAGATGTACCACAAACACAGACATACAATGTAGTACATTTACTATTCCCCATGTTTCAAAGTGACAGGGATGTTTCATGAATAGACCTGTTGCAATTCTTCCATAATCCCTCGTGATGCTCAGAAAAAGGAATAGAACAATTAGTTTGTAAGAGGATAAACAGAGAATTTATAAGTTTTCTCATATTTCAAAGCTAAATCAAGGAACACTTTGTTGAATTGTAATGATTGGTATCATGGCGATTCAAACCATTATCATTGAGCTGAGACTCGACTCTTGGTACTGAGCTGGTGTGGGGATTAGGGCCTCTTTTTCTGAAAACGCAGCACTTGGTTCTGCCTACGTAGGTTTGCGTGAGAATTAAAATCTCATCTTTCATTACCAGTGAAGATGGTATTTATTTTTCCCCGGCATTCTCGGACGCGGTTTGTGGTGGATTGCACCCACCTGTAACGGGGAGAGAGGGAGAAAATCCAAGAGAGAATGTCTCAATTAGGCCTCCTGGGTTCATCTCCCGCGACGTCAAATGATGACATGATGGATGTAAACAGTCGAAGCCTGTCGTCTCCGCTCTTTCTTGGACCAAACCGAGTAGGAGCAGAGAGCACCATGTCTCCCAGATACGATGAGAGATTGCTGAAGTGCGCTTTCCTCTCAAGACACCTTTTTGAGGTGAACTGAAAATTTTCCCAGGATGGTATTGGTATGATGTAATGTCAGATGGCATAATTCATCTCTGTTCCAACTCATCGTGCAGATAACACATCCAATATTTTTTAGTTCATGTTTAAACTCTTTTGTGAAGAAATTTACGTGGAGTTTTGTAGTGCCTCTGTGGAGAATTGGATCTGATCATTTTTACAAAAGTTTTGAAAATCCAATAATATGAAGATTACAGTAAATTCATTGTGGTGAATTAGAGCAAAGGAAATTGAAAGGAAATCCAAAAATGAAATACAAATTCTGTATACCTTCATGTTCATATACAGTGTATCCAAAAGTGAAATAGGGTTCTTTAATCCAAGCGTTCGTCGTGATATTCTGAAGGTTCATTATTCCAAAAGTTTGTTGGCCCCGAAAATGAAAGAGGGTCATTTTTCCAAGTGTTCATCAATCCAAAAAGAAATCAAGGCTCATTATTCAGAAGTTTTGTTAAGCCAGTTCTACATGAAATTACATTGTAGGTTCATTATTTTGAAGGATTGTTCATCTGAAAGGTGCATACTATTGAACCTTCAGAGTTATGAATCTTATTTTGTTTTCAGAATAACAAATGTCATTTCATTTTTAGACTAACAAACCTTCAGAATTACAAACCTTATTTCATTTTCTGATAGCAAGCCTTCAGAATACCAAACTTTATTTAATTTTTGGGATTTACGAACCTGTAGAATAATGAACAATGGCATGCATGTGGACATTATAAATGCGACATGCATGTGTACATTTCTCAGTACATTTCTCCGTTCAGTGCTGTTCTCTATGATTGAGGATTTAACCCCTCATGAAATCATTATGAAGTCCCAATTTACGAAATAGTAGACTCACTACACATATGGCATAATATAATTTGATGCAGGTACTTGTAATCTACTAGTAATTAGAGTGACTGTTAGCTAGAGACAAAGATATGACAGATTAGAATAAAGTAAAATATCATGAAACTAAGCATGAAGATAGATATAACAAAATCTCTTTGGTGTTCAGTACAAATCATACTTTTTGTGAGGTAGAATAATCTGATTTGTGATCATTTTGTGTCTAGTGAAATCTGTGACAAAATTCTGCTATCTGTCTGCATGGGATTATTCTAGTGCATGTTTGTGTGTATGTTTGTGTGCATGTGTGTGCTTTGTATGTGTGTGTGTGTGTGTGCCTGTGTGTGAAGTGCTTGTGTATGTATGTGTGTGTGTGTGTATGTGTGTATGTGTGTGTGTGTGTGTGTGTGTGAGTGTGTTTGTCTGTTTTGTATGTCTTTCCATCTCTTTATATTTCTCCCCAACTCACTCTGTGGCTGCTTATAATGTCTGCCTCAATTTACCCTATTCTGCGTGGCAGTGTTAGCTCAATCCGGTTTGACTGGCCCATCTAATGACCCTAACATGCATAGATGAAGAGAGAGGCAGAGGAGAGAGAGAGAGAGGAAAGGCCTGGTTGCCATAGCAACTATCCCCATGGTGATTGTGGAGTTACTTGTCATACAATGGCAGATGGTCTGTCAAGGCAGCCACAGGTTCAAGTGAATGATAAAGAGCTGGTGAGAAAAGGATGCCCAGGAAGCCTCCTAACAGACTTACTGCTACCATACTCTCCTGGTCGCAGTATATACAAGACAGTCAAACTCAGAATCATCAAAAAAATCATCATCAACAGCAACAACAACAGCAACATCATCATCATCATCATCATCATCATCATCATCATCATCATCATCTACAGCCTCCAAACAGACTACTTGTACTATACTCTCCTGGTTACAGTACAAGACAGACAAACTCAGAAATATCAAAAACATCATCCACAACAACAACAATAACATCGTCATCATCATCATCATCCAGGGTTCCCAAAGTCATGGAAAATCCTGGAAAATCCTGGAAAAATTTGTGGTCATGGAAAGTCAGGAAATAGTCAGGGAATTTGGAAAATTTGTGGAAAGTCATGGAAAAGTCATGGAATTGCATTTACCTCTTGGCTATGGCAGCTTTCCAGTTTGTTGTGTCTCGCAACTCTCATACTCTGTGATCATACTCTGCTATTATAATTGGTGTTCATGATTTCCATTTTTCCCAGTTTTGTGACATCCCAAATTCTACATAACTCCCGGGACATACTAATGATAATAGATGTACATGTCATGAGTAAGATAGTTGGTGGAACGGATGGCTGTGAGGGGAGGTGGAGGCCATCATAACGTGTCTGATTTTGGAAACCGTGCCAGAAAGGAAGTCATGGAAAGCAGCAATTTAGTCATGGAAAAGTCATGGAAAAGTCATGGAATTCTGTTTTCAAATTTCTGTGGGAACCCTGTCATCATCATCTACAGCCTCCAAACAGACTACTTGTACTATACTCTCCCGGTTACAGTACAAGACAGTCAAACTCAGAAACATCAAAAACATCAACAACAACAACAACAACAAGATTGTCATCATCATCATTGTCATCATCTACAGCCTCCAAACAGACTACTTGTACCATACTTTCTTGGTTGCAGTACAAGACAGTCAAACTCAGAAACATCAAAAACATCAAAAACAACAACAACATCATCATCTACAACAACAACAGCAACAACAACAACAACATCGTCATCATCATCATCATCCTCATCATCATCTATAGCCTCCAAACAGACTACTTGTACTATACTCTCCTGGTTACAGTACAAGACAGTCAAACTCAGAAACATCAAAAACATCATCCACAACAACAACAACAACAGCAACAACAACAACAACATCATCATCATCATCATCTACAACAGCAACAAGACAAGCACACAAATTCATAGTGTTTCTGTTGAGAGATAGTATTAAGATGCACAATGTAGGTCAATCAGTCATTAAGTGTCTGAAAGTCTCTAACTTCACATTTACTGTAAAAGTGGATATTTTCGCATTACCAATTATTCGCGCTCAGCCGGCTAAGAAGAGTTTCGGGTGTTTTTAATTCCGCGTAATCGAGACATCGATTAATGGAACGTATTGCAAGCAGAAATATTTATGTGCTTTTATTTTCACTCTAGTTTCTTGTTGCACGAAATGCGCAAAAATTTCAACACCGTGAAAATTTCCACTTTTACAGTATAATAGATTTCATAAATAATTTTTCATGGAAGTGTTTACATATAACAGATATCATAAATACATTACACTATATGATAAAATACAGATTGAGGCCTGTCTGAAATGAAATTGCTTAGACACTGTTGATGAGGAATTCAGTTATGTCATAGTCCTTCATTCCAATGCAGTTTACCCGTTGCAGACTAGTCCCAAGTATACTCCGGCAGACGTCTATGGAAAATGTAGGTAATAGCAAAATCAGCCTGTCCTCAATGGGTTGACTGTTCCTCTCACGCGTCACATCACTCGTATCATTTCTAGCGGCTACAGTATCCAACACATCATGGCTCAAGTGTTCTTTGGCTAGAATACTAGCGTACAAGGGGGATACACCATATAGTACTCCCGTCCTTGAATTACAATTATACAATGAATCCATTTGCATACGGCATGGGCTGTTAGTCACAAGTGGCCACTTGTGCACAAGCAAAATTGAATTCTGACACTCTTCTGTGAAGACACGTACATCTCAAGTCATTCATCACAGCAAAGTTTCAGAGACATTTACTCCTCTTTCTTGGAATGCTACTCTTTGGAATTATGAATACTTTCAAATGCATTCATTGCTGGATGGTACATAGAGTATATGACTTATGTGAAGAGTCTTTTTTTTTTCACCTATGGTAGTACTGAAACTGAACAAAAATTCATAACTTTTGAATGGATTGTCTGATTTTCCTCAAACTTTCACTGATGTGTTCTACTAATATTGCTGCATTCATTCAATCCACCCATATATCAAGGTCCACTTGTCCTTAAGAAAGTAAAATTAAAGAGTAGAGCTTCTTAC
Source organism: Diadema antillarum (assembly GCF_040938485.1). NCBI lineage: Eukaryota > Metazoa > Echinodermata > Echinoidea > Diadematoida > Diadematidae > Diadema > Diadema antillarum. Next base: position 800,544 of record NW_027270994.1, read on the forward strand.
TTGTCTTTTCTCTCAAATTAGAGATGAATCGTATTATTAAGAAATGGTATAGTTTTGGTTGAGATGGGGATTGAGGTTTTAACTTTTTTGCATGATAATTAGAAACCACTTATATGAAATATCAAAGAGCATACAATTCCATGAGGAATTAAAAGTTTATCCAATGAAAATTGGGTTTTAAAATGGCTGAGATATATTGAAAAAACAAACAAAGTAAAACAAAATGGTCCCAACAAAAGATGGGATCCACCTTTTATTAGGACCACTTTGTTTTTTTGGATATCTCAGCCATTTCAAAACCACTTTCAATCGAATATACTTTAAATCCTCATGGAATTGTATGTTTTTTAATAGTTCATATAAGTGGTTTCTTGATATCTTACAAAAAGTTAAAACCTCAATCCCCCAACTCAACCAAAACTATACAATCCCTTTAAATCTCAAGTAGACTCGATTCTTCAGTCCAGATTTCTCCCAATAGATGAAAGAGTGTAGGGGAGGGGAGTGATGGTGGTAATGTATGGGGGGGGGGCATTTCATGAAGCGTTTTGTCAGATATTTCGTCTGACAAACTGTTACAAGCTACAGAAATCCTTACATTTGATTGGCTGACAGCAAATTTGCCTGATAAATTTGTTGGACAAAATGCTTCATGAAATGCCCCCCTGAGCTTGTGTAAAGAATGCCAGGAGGAAGACAATTTTCGTTTTACATCTGATGGAGAATTAAACTCCTTGGCTGATGTCATTCTGGCAGAGTCTCTCTGTCCTTGCGTTGAGAAATCACATGATTTTATTTTTCCTTTAGAGAATTCCAGGTCCAAGTAATTAGCGCCAGAAATATTCTGGGAAGTGTTCTGAACGAAGAAAGATGAAGATTTTCCAGCATGTTATAGCATATATTCCCTAAAGAAAATACTGTTTGGGAATAAAGCAAACAAAATATGAATACAAAATGGTAAGAAGTATGAACCTCTAAGGTGCATACAGTGATGTCCGAGTGGCTTGTGCATCAGATTTTTGGCTTCAAGTCAGAATAAGCTAGGGGTCAGTCCGCCGTCCTCTTCAACATAAATTTTGCGGAGAGATGCTGATCTCTCTCCATCTCTCACTTTCTCGCTGTATACTTCCTCTCTTGTCTCCGGATGCTTGATTTGCATGGTGAGATGTCGTGGAGGATTCCACTGAATATGGCTTTTGGTGTATCGTTGGTTTGGTGGTGTTACCCGCCACTGGTAGCTAGATGCTCGGCCCATGTGACTCAGACGTAGATGTTGCAGAGAGCGGAACACATTTGTGCAAAATCTCATTGTAGACTGGAATTGATGTATTCTCCACATGGCGTGGCACAGTATATGTATGAACTGGAAGTAGAATATGAAGTAGAATTTTTGATCGTACAATGTCATCTGTGATTTTTAGTGTGTATGATTATTTTGCCCTTTTTTTGGTAGGGTATGTATAACCGGCCAACAGGAATGATGATCATAGGGATCATGACGAAAGTGACATTAGGGGGTTGATATCCACCTGAAAGTTAAATTCAAATCGAGATGAAACAACCTGCAATTTTTTGTGTATATACACTAAGTGATAAATTACTGATTATCATGACTTGCACTGTGATCTATTTTGCATTTACATTCCTGTCTGTCATATAAAGTTTCATGACACTGGGTCTTCTCTGCTATCATTATGTGAATTGTCTTTGCTTGTGCGTCATGCTATTTTCTGGGATGCTGGGATGATATTATCATCTTGCTTACCTTTTGTTCTTATAGTTTGCCAAATTTGTGTGTTTCTTTCAGGAGGCACACGCCATTCATCAGTCAGCCAGATTACAGGATATACGATCTAAACAAGAGGTTACAACAGAGAACAGAGGTAAGAGCTTCTTACATATAAAGTAGCTACTTTATCTACTTTCTATCTACTCTTTACTATCTATAATCTGCATTTGTATTCTTTGTTGTCTAAATACTCTACACAATCTACTATCTACTATACAGTATGTCCGAAAAAAGAAAAATTACAATCAGATTTTCGCATTGATTACTGCCAATATGATGTAACTGTCTGAATGCTATTTCAGGATCTTAAAATATAACATGTTAGCATTATTTCGCAGAAAACCCCATTCAATTTGGTTAAAGGTGCACGGTCCCGATGTTTTAGTCAAATGCGTATGTGGGTGCACGGCGCAAGTTTCCTATAGAGACCTACGCTATCGACTCCTCTTTAGCGCTTACGCTTTGGCCCAATTCCCCGAGTCCGAAGAAGTCCGATCCACTGTAGTCAGTGGTCCAATCACAGTTCGGCTAATGATTCGGCTGAGGGGGATGACAGCTTTAGCAAACTTCTTTTGTGATGTCATGATAACAAGCACATATGCACGCACCCTGGCATTACTACAGACTGCGCGATGCGCAGAGAAGACAATGAAGGCAACGTTACTTAGCAACAGCTACGCACTTTACTCTTGATGACAGCTCAACTTCGGTAATCTTCGTATCAATGCTAACGGTGATCGGCAGTATCATCAACAGTGCCCTCTACACTACCGGGACTATGCCCCTTTAAGTGGTCACAGAGAAATGTGGATGGCTGTGAAGCATGTCATGGGTCTGATTCTTCCAAGTTTAGCACTTGGATGCCCTTGGAACTGCATATTAACTTGTGAACACAATGGACAGAACTCGGAGGGAAGGGATTCCTGACATGCTCTGCAAAAATCATCATTTCTCTTTGACCAGTGAAGCAAACTGGATGGGGTGTTCTGCAAGATGTGGGTAAGATTAAAGGGATCGTACAGTTTTGGTTGAGACCTAATTTCAGGTTTCTAACATTTTTTGGTGAGATAATGAGAAACCTCTTATGAAATATGAAAGAACAAGTAATTCTATGAGGAATTCAACGTTAATTTGATGAAAATTGGTTTTGAAATGGCTGAGATATCTGAAAAAGAGTGATTCTAATAAAGTGTGGGACCCACAATTTATTACAATTGCTTTGTTTTACTTTGTTTTTGGATGTTTCAGTCATTCCAAACCCGATTTTCATCAAATAAACTTTAAATTCCTCTTAAAATGGTATGCTCTGTACTATATCATAAGTGTTTTCTTGGTATCTCGCAAAAAGTTGAAAGCCCATTTCTCATCTCCACCAATACTCTACCATCCCTTAGTTTCATACCCTAAAATTGTATTTGGATTGATTCTCTACTTTTAAAGTTATCATTGCAGAGGGTCCCGTTGTAATTTTTTTGGGGACATTTGTCATATTATCAATGATGTGCTATCTATTATCTACTATCTACTCTTTACCATCTACTCTGTACTATTCACTATACTATTTGCCATCTGCCATCTCCTTGTTACTATCTATTCTCTAATATTTATTATCTACTCTTTGCTAATTTCTTTCTACTGTCCTTTTACGTACTATTTGTTATCTGCTATCAACTGTGTATATGTCATATATGTAGCCAGTCTAATTTTTTTTTTAAATCGGAACTTCCCGACCATTTCACAAGTGGTTAAATTTGTGATCGGCAAGGACAGTACTGACCAGAGAAGTGTATTCGTGTACATCACATTCATGTCAGAATCACAGTCAATATTTTTGCTTGCTTTTCAATTCGCGAATTGTACCTGACTTGCAAAAATCCACAAAAATTAAAACCTCATGAAGTATATGGTGTATACAGCGTTCTCTGCTATCTGCCATGTACTCCATACAATCTGCTCATCACTATCTTCTCTCCACTATGCACTTTTTACTATCGACTTTCTGCTTGTTACCATCTACTACCTATTTTGTACTATTTACTATCTTCTATCTTCTCTTTACTGTCTATTATTTGCTACCTACTATCTACTCTTTACTATCTGCTATTTGCTATCTACTATCTACTATCTATTGTTTACTATCTACTCTTTACTATCTACCATCTACCATCTGTATTTATTACTTTCTACTATCTACACACTACTATCTGAAAGTCAGGTCATGGTGTTTGTGATGTTTAAATGAAAATGATGATATCATCCTTGACTTAGTTGTTTCAAGGTCTCCATAAGCTCCAATTTTGATTTGCTTTCTCACCTGTGAGGTGTCTTAATTTCATTAATGCATGTCACACTTTTTATTCATTTTTCATTATTATCTAAAATTACCAATTTCATGTGGATTGCTCTGTCCTTCAGATAAATACCCCTTTAATCAATATGTCTAGTTTCTCTGAAGATTACTACAGTAGTTGTCTTTATTGACTAGTTTAATCAACCGGCTTTGCTTAGTCCAGTGTCTGTGAACAAAATAAAAGTAAACTCTGCATTTGCATGGATTGATACGTATCCAGAGCACTTCTGTTTGTATCCTACAGATGCCTTTTGCCAAGGGAAAGTTTGTTTGTTTGTTTGTTTGTTTTTAAGCAAGAGTTTGACACAAGGTGAGATGGAAAGATAGAAGAGAAGAAGAGAGATGGGGAAAGAAAGTTTTTTGTTACATCTTCTTAGAAGTTTAAGAATGCAACAAGTTGCCTGCGCTGCTTCGAGTAATGAGGTGGGGCCTCTGATCACAGAATAATTTTCATGAAAATTGAAAGTTCTCAGGTTTCACGGAGCTGTGGGCTCTGCCTCCATGCGTGTTTATTCACTGTTTTGTGGACGGTGTTAGACGTGTGCATTCCCGATTTTCATTCCCTTTTCGCACCCTCTGTTCGTGCTGTTACAACACTGCGAATAACTCCAGTTTGGGATAAAAAGGGAAAAACATGTTTTCTTCTGGGACATCCAACAGTGGTGTGTCTGATAACACAGTGGAGGTGTATCAGCTTCACCTTTTTTTTACTGTGGTCCTGAAATTATAGATTGTCTCAACTTCAATCTCCAGTGTGGATTGTTTGGATCTAGAAGGATGATTCCGCCGAAGAATTTCAACTGTAAATGTTTAAAGATTTAGACCTGTATATGTTATGTTTGTATATATACATGTATGTCTGCACTATAAAGTATATGCTCTAAACCCAGAAATTTAGGCATGCACGAAATTTTCATGAATTTCTTGAGGAGTCAAGATTTGTGAAGTTAAAATGCCCATGAAAGTTTTTGTCTATACCATGTATTGAATGCCAGTGGCAACTCGTCAA
>NW_027270995.1:0-300000 GCF_040938485.1 Diadema antillarum
CCAGCAGAAACACTTACCTTGATGACAGAAAATCACCTTCACAAACCCGTGCAGCGAGATGGTCACGTGCGATTGCTCTTTTGTTGTTGATGTTGTTACCTGTTGTAAAATATGCTCGAGCGGAAAACTAGCAATCGAATCGAGGTAAACACTTGACGAAAGGACGCTTCTTTACCATTTTATTCATACGTCCGACTCCACCCCCCCCCTCCAATGTTTAGCCTATTTTGACAGTTCATTATTTCGTCATAAGTGGAGTGGCACTTCAGAAATGATATCAGCCTCCAATTGGCAAGAAGCTGTGTTCCATTTTCCAAACCCCGTAAAAGTGCGGAGCCATCATGATTAGTACGTGTGACATAATGGTGCAAAATGATTCGTAGTTAGTCATGACGAGCACCGGCTTCGTCCTGTACTATAGACTCCTATACTGATACAAGATTATTATTCAAAGATTAAAATGATAAAATCAGAATGAATGTTTGATCATGCCCTGAAGAGGTTTTCGGATTGCATTGGAGGACTATATTATACAGATCCTGATTGGCGTGAAGCGATATCAAATCAGAAAAAAAAAATAAAACAAACAAAACGGAAGCAAATAAACATATTTTCTTTGATACAGACTTCTTAGAGATATCCCCTAGATCTTTAAAAATGATTTATTTGGCGTCATTTGATTTAAGGAAATGTCACTGAGGTTAGCCCTTATATCACAAGACATTACCAAAAGTGTCGGATCTAAGATTTGCTTATATCGGACGATATCCTACTCTTTTTTAAGCTGTAGTTCCTTGGACTGTTATTCATTTGTTTGTGATTGAAGAGTGGTGATATTTCAATGCTCATCGCTAACACCATCGTGCTATTTTTCCTTACAAACAAGCAAGCAAACAATGTCACATAAGGAATGTCAATCGTATCTACTTATACTGCATGATAGCCATAACTCATCCAAAGCAAAGCGAGTCTCTAAGCCATTACGACCTAAAATAGACGTAGTATATTAAGATCTAAAATACGATCGCGCATTGATTTGCTGGTGCTGTTGTTGTTTTTTACTTCTTCGTCTTTGGGTGAGTTGGGGGCAATTCTATAGTGATTCTGAACAGAGAATGACGAAAATCAATGCTTCAGTTGGATGTCGAAATGGCGAATTAACTACGACCTTTGAAAAAACATGCTGACTGTCCTGTTGTTTAACTACTTTTGATAAGTATATATATATATATATATATATATATATATATTTGATACTTTTATATATATTTACTTTTGATATATTATATTGATAAGTTTAAGTTTGAGAGAGATTGGGGGTAAAGTTGGCGGGAGGGCAGGGAGAGGAGGGGCGGAGAGAAGCCGCAAGAAAGAAATACACGTCAAACTTTGGAAATGTTTCAATGAGGTGTATGCTCATGACGGATTACTGCAACACCTTGCCCAAATATTATTCTGCCTTGAGAAGGTTCTCATTTCAAAGCAAACAGAAAGGCTGGGATTTCAACAAACTACGCACCGAGGGGTTTTTGGACGAAAGGTACATTATCCAATGACTTGATGAGCAGAGCCAAAATCAAAACGTTAAAAAAGAGGCGAAAAAGTGAGCAAGCTCTTTTAAAAACCATACATATATATATGAAATATATTGAAACAAAGAATAAACAGAGAATATGATTATATTCGACATCATATTTGTGAAAAATTGAATGATCTGTGAAACTGCATTCGCGTGTACCAGTGTTATCATCGTAATTTGACTAAAAAGCCTTATTGTACGCTTAAAGACACCTTCTTGCTGAGTAAACAGTAATTGGGATCAGCTAAACTAATGATGATGATTATCATTATCATTATCATTATTTTGCTGTTTTAAACATTATCATCGTTTATGGTTATTATGATTCCAACTACTTACCAAGACACACAGATGATGTACAACATCAGACGTCTTTCGTCACCCCCCCCCCCCCAACCACCACCATCAGTAAGCCCAGGGAGGTGAGAGGAATTGGCTTATACAATAGGTCTAATAATTGTAAAAAAAAAAAAAAATGGCGACGACAAGGGTAATGCAAATATATGTATGATGATGGTGATAACCATCACTGTCAACAACATTGTTATCATAAAAGTGTTATCTCTGTGATGCGGGATTAACAGCAGTTTTCTGGCCCTATGAGTGGCGACATGCATTTGTCAGTCTATGTGTAGGTGGAGGTTTTCTATTGACATTTTGTCTCCTAGGTTTCTTTCAAAAGCATACTTCAGCTTTAACTTCGGAACTTAGTCAAAGTCCGTAACATCAAACCGTGAAGTGCTAAGTGTTGTCATTATCAATATCTCTTTAGAGGAGTGTGGGATCTTCTTTGCATCTGTCCCCATCCCTTCTTCCTTCCTTCCTTGTTACCTTTGTCCTTCCTCCTTCCTCTATTCTCTATCTTTTCTGTCTTGCATGTTTGCTTTCCTTCTACCTTTCTTCCTTCTACCTTTTTTTTTTTTAAAGACTAACGGATCTATTCCTTAAAGCCCAGTTTGGATAATTCCAGACCTGCTGGCGATCTACAGTATTTCATTTCATTTCATTTATTTCATTTCCAACAACATTTTCATACACAAAATAACACAACATCCATACAATGTGGTAACAAAGAAAAATACCTGAAGTTAACAATACTACGCATTACAAAAGCAAATGGAAATTGAATTAAAACTAAAGTTGCAGGAAATGGAGGAGTATATAATTATATGAACGGTATTCTTATGATGAGGTGGCTACTGCTCTCTATTCATCTATCAATCAATCTATCTAGCTAGCTAGAACCGTACACACACACACACACACACACACACACACACACACACACACACATGCTCTGTTTGATGGCCTATATTATAGCAGCTACGATCCCATTTCCTCTGCAGGTTGTCAGTCGATAGTATAATCATACGTAAAGGCATATAACACGTTATCATTTCTTTTCAATTTCATCGAAGATTTTTATACAGGTTAATAAGAGACTCGGGAGACGATGCTATCATGACGATGTTTAACTCTTTCTTTACCAGGGACTTTGACACGTCCTGAGTGTGTATAACGCTATGGGATACTCTGTATCAATCGGCACTCAAAGCACATGAAGGCTTAATGTAAGGGATTGCGCTGACAAATGACACCTGCGAGAAAACATTTGGAATTTCAAGATTCAATAACTTTTAAATCACGTTCCATTTCTGATTTTTATACAACTTCATAATTTTATCAATTTCACAGTATTGAATTCAAATGAAATCAATGAGTGACATGTATGTCACTGTGAGCGTTTTGACAACGAGATACAGGAAAATAAATCAGACATGAATTTAGACGTAATTGAATAAGACGTAATTAAATAAGACGTAAATGCAGACAGAACACATGTGATTTAGGAATGTATTCAAACAGTGTGTCCGTGATCTTGATTGAACGCCTTATGTTGTAATCATCTATCCTGATGTACGAATTAATTCATCAACTAAATGATTAATTACTCAATATATTATTCAATGTCTTATTCACTCGATTATCGTTAACGAATGCATTATCGAATATATTAACGATTCATATTTATCTATCTTTGAAAATTTAAACTATAGTCTCGATCGTCAGTGCTTTAGTTGCTCGAAGAGATTGTACAAATCTTAGTTTATTCATCCATTTGTTCTACTTTTTACTGACATCTTAATTTCTTCATCACATGGCGAACATTAATTTTCCAGGTTCTCGAAAAAGCAAGATTTTGTGTCCTCCACCCGGCATTGGACCTGGACTGGTCTCTTTAAGATAACCAAACACCGCGGAATTAGAAACAGCTGGTAAGTGGACTTTGTAAGTTTGCAGAGAGGCTGTTGACTTTCGAGGCCAGTGAGAAAACAGCGAGCTGTAGACTTCAAACCGAGAGGTTGCTACAAGAGTTTACTGATGACATGATGACAACCTGTAGTTTCTGGAAACTAAAGCAATGTATATAGGATAGTGAGATAATCTCGGCTTTTAACGAGTGACAGCAAATGAAATTCTTTGTTTTACTTTAAAGAGATGGTATAGCTTTGTTTGAGATGGGGATTCAGGTTTCAACTTTTGGAGAGATAATTAGATACCATCTGTATGAAAAATTAAAGCGCATAATGATAATGTTCTAAGATGAATTTCAAATTTATTTGATGAAAGACGGGTATCCAAAAACAGAGCAAAACAAAGTTGTCCTGATGAAAGGTGGGTTCTATACCAGTTTATCATGACCACTTTGTTCTGCTTTGCTTCTGTTGTCGAATCTCTTTAAGATTATAATGCTTCCTTCCCTCCTCATCCCCAAACTTTTTTTTTTTTTCAAATAAACATACGTTTTAAAACGTTTCACGCTCTCTCAGTTCTTTCATTTTCTATGCGGGGCTTTGAATGGTTTCCAAACTAATGCAAGAATGTGTTCAATAGTATACAAAATAAGAATAAAAATACATAAGGTCTATGTTAAGTTTAAATCTTATTTTGTTATATTTCGGAGTTTATTTTTCGTTTGTCTGTGTTGTGTTTTTGTTATTTCTAACAAATTTATCGAAAGATTAAGATTAATTAAAATGCAATCAATTTAATGACATTCAGCTCTAGTATCAAGAGAGCTTGCTACCCGTTGGATTGTATAAGACCTGGGCCATGTTTCATAAAGTTGTTCGTAAAGTTACGCACGACTTTACGAACAACTTAAAGATGACAAACCAAGTGAGTTTCCTAATCAATGTTAATTTCAATAGCTTAGGTTGAATTTTGCAGTTGATAATGACAATTCTTACATGTTTACACACGTTTTTAGTTGAAAGTGTATTTTTGCCCTAACGCCTAATGCAGATAGATGAAATAATTATTGGCATACAGTCGTATTTTCTTTAAACGTAAGGGGGGAAATAGGTACACATATTGGCACTTTATATCCCTGTCGTTCGTAAAGTCATAGGTAACTTTACGAACAGCTTTACGAAACGGGGCCCTGGTAATGATATCTGAACGATTGCTTGTCGGAAGGGGTGTGACAATAATTTGTTGCTCTACACCCATCGGTGGGAAAGTGATACAACATAGGTCCAGCATCAATTCACTAATCACAACTTCCCTATGCACTGGTGTTTTTTTTACCAGTCACCAGAACCGTACATGACCACGTCTCTCCCAATCGGCTCTTTGAGCAGTGTTGCCCCACGTTAGGAAAGAAAGGTTATCAGTCTGCACTCGTGGGTATACATGTGACATCGTTAAAGGCGTAATCTCGGGCTGCTGAAGTATGCAGCTTTGTATCCTTGAAGCATCATTGAAATGAATTTCACCAAGATAAAAAAAAGATAAAAGCAAACAAACAACAACAAAATAATAAAAAGAAAGAGAGGGAAAAATATACACATTTAATCTTAAAATAAAATTATCGTCTCACTTAATATGGTTTCAGTTTGGTCAGTTACTTTGTTTCTTCATAAACAAGTTACTCTTACAGGGTTACTGTATCGCTGCCATGGCTGTGAGGACACGTTATCTATCATTTCTATGATTGGTATACACTCGCATAGCATAACATTTCCACGTTCTGTAAGCTACCACGTTTGTTTTGAATAGCCTGCCACAAAGATATGCATAATCTTAAATGTCGCACAATAATGAGACACTGTGCCGGTCTTTCGAATTTAGTTCAATAGAGTTTACGTAATAAGTTCAGAAATAATATCTAAAAAAAAAAAATGTCTCTCTGCGTCATTGTCGTACCTCGATCACCATCTCACCGATTATCATGCGTCGTTATCAACGTGGGGCAGTTGTAAAATTCACTTTTTTTTTTCTTTAAACGGCAACCTTCCAGGAAGTAATATTAAACAGCACACATTTTTTTGGTGTGTGTGTCAATGCGTTGGTGAGTGTTTGCTGTCGGAAGGACGTGAACTTACTACAGATTTATTGAAAAAAAAATGAAAAAAATAAAATCATTTGTCATCAACTCGCGTTATCCGGTAATTTTCAACAACTTTTGTGGGAAAAGGAACGGGCTCGTTGCATAACGTCACCCACGGTATCGACACTAACAGCGGAAAAAAACAAGATGACTCACAGTTGTTTTGTTTTTCGAAGCTTCTACTAACTTCATCTTGCTTACATTATGTATCCACCCCATATTGTTAAAAAAAAAAATTTAATCATAAACATGTACAGAGATATTTACATATGCCTAATTATAATAATCATCAAGGTTGTTCTTTTCCAAGATACTGACAATGCCGACGATGCGAGTATTTTGTGGAATCCCCGAAATGCTATTCTTACTAATGATAAATTGTTTCCCGCCTTTGTTTCAAGGGGGAATAGACACGGGAAAGAAAACCAGATGCAAGGTAAACATACTTTACACAGAACATTAAAGATAAATTTCGCATGTGGCCAATGACTCAAACATATAATTCAACAACATGTATCCAAGCTTTGCTTGACATTGGCGATGTCCCGGAGGCCCATGTCCACCAGAAATAGATGTAGGGACACGACTTTTAAAGAAATTATAATTTTTGGTGGCAAGATTTGGCCACGAAAAACACGTGGGTGCGTATAGTATTGTTTTACGTGGTTTTTCTCATCAAGAATACGGGAGAGTAACTCGTGGGTCAGTGCTTGGAATTAGCGCACACATTTATTTTCATCTATGGCTAGCTTGGGCGACCACTATTGGTGGATCGTTGTAATAATATCTTCATTGGCCAAACTCAATCATTTTCCAGCCAAATTCGGCCTAACTATTTTTTCCCCAGGGCTAAATTTCGCCGGCTAATTTTATCTATCTAAAAGTAGAGCCAGGTATACCTTAATGTTGAATTTTATATATACATGAAAGAGTGCTAGAATGGAAAATCACTTTTATGCCTCAAGTCGATATTGCACGTGGTACAATAATTGCTGAACTGTCACTAGTGTTGTATTTGAAGCGCTTTATCATAAATACCAATTTTCATAATAATGTCACGAGTGATAACCACATCAACGTATTCTTGACTGATTTTAATGTTTGATGTTCTCCTTTCTTACTTCTCAGTCACAGCTTGTGGAATTTAAAGCGCTTTGTCATACCTGTCTTTTTTTCACATACTTACCATGGTTTAATTGCTTCACCATTATGTTTAATTAAGCGATTTTAATTTCTTACGCTTTCATTGCATCTTCGGGACACACATAAAATAGAAATCTAGTGAAAAATGACGTTAGTATCAAAAATTGTTTGTTAAGAATTTCAAAAAGAAAAACAACCACAACACTAACAAATAGGAACTATTTTGAATTTTAAATAATTCTGTGATTTACAAGAGATGGCACTGGAGGCAATTAATAGATCTTTTAGTTTGATTTTGTAGTACATTTTTTCTTTTTTTACATCTTTTTTCTTGTTTCCTTTTCACTTTATTGTCAGAGAAAAGAGACAAGGAATTACATATTAAACGGATTTTTAAAAAAGAACAAATAAAAAACATTGCGAAGTTTACATCATACGAGTCATTGGACCATGTGATTATGACGTAATGCACTTGATTATCATTAAAAAAAAAAATAACAGACCTTGGTGAGATAAAGACGTTACCGCTTCATCGTGTACTTATATGCAATGATCTATACATTTTTTTTTTTCATTTCACGTAAAAAGAATAAACGTATTTTGTCTCGTTAGTTATGATATTTTTGGTATGAACTCATGTGAAATTAATTCCATTTCCCGATTTGACAGACCCACAGGACACAATAGAAGAATAGGTAAAGTAATAAGGGTTTGATAGATATGAGTAAATCTCTAAACCTGTGGTAAAAAGGACAAAGTCTACTTTAGCTTCAGATATATTTTATAAGATTGTTGTTCTGACCAAGACCACAAGCATCAGTGTACAAAACACAATGAGGGCTCTTTGGAGGGAACATATTATTATAATAATCTTGACAGAATCAAAAGCGCCAAAGGAGGAATTTAGACTAAGAAATCAGATTGTAAAACGCAAGTGCTGAATAAACTGCATTAAACTTATGTTCTGTATGCTCGCTAGTCTATTCAAGTGTACCTATTTATGGATGCGTAAATATGAAAACATCTATCATTTATTTTATTGCTCGTGTTCGTGTGTATGTGTGTGCACGTTCTTTTGAGAACACGACCTGAAGGCAATACTATGATTTCATTCATTCATTAAGTTTTATTTCCAACAGAAACATAACCATATATACAAATATATATATATATATATGTATATATACTAATTTTCAGAAAAAAAAAGTGCATAAATTACAATGCACAATAAATTTGAGTAATTTGAGTAACTTAAATAAAAATTTGATTTATTCAATGAACAGCACGCAGGAATAACCATGCAAGATGTCAACCACAGGGATGAATAACGAGTTCAGGGATTTTTGCACAAACAAACTTTGAACATTGAGCCTTTCTTATCAGTACTTCAAATTCTATATAGCTGTAGATGTTGATTCATTATGCCTTACCCAATCTGCTTCACGGTGGTATTTCCCTGGCTACAGGCTGATGATTCATGGTAAAAGAATTAATTGCCACAAAACGAAAAGATATAAATGAAATGAATAAAGCAAGAAAGGAAAAGGGCATCACTTTGTCGGGACGGCCGATGATTCATTCATTTAGATACATGATTTAGATTTTATAAATTTTGATCACCTAAAATAGCCTTAGTATATCGTGTTATATATGCCCTATTGAAAATAAGCTCATTATACTTTGTTAATATAGTTACAGCATGAAAAGATACAATGTTTAAAACACTATGTACAGAACTTCTACCCGAAATTCAGTCTAACAATAGTAGCCGATCAGTTGGATATCAGTTTCTTGGTTTATAATATTACTCAGCAAATACAAAAAGAAAATGCATGTACTTTTAATTCCCATCTCCCATGGAAACTAAACTGACGTCACTTAACCTTCCATCAGAGGAATGAAAACGACCATTCCGAACCGGTTTTTTTTTAAATTTACTGAAATGATCTACACCATGCGTTGTTACATGCACATAACATTAAGTTCATTACAGCACTAACACCTTGCACTACGTTTTGCATGTAAAGAAAGCTGAAATGCATACTTCAAATAACAAAAAAATCGATAATCAGAAGTAAGTTCCAATGCCATTTTCTACCTATTCATCAAAATAGCAGGTAATATTCATTTTAATATTGCTGTTCAAAGGATCAAAACAATGCAGAACAGCCGATTTTCACAATATCATTGTTATTAACGTAAAGGCGGACCTGTGTGAAGAATTTTAGACAGCAAACAGACAAATATCCGTGGGAAATTGGCGAAAGACCCTGAAATAAGAGGGTTTCAATTTTTTTTTTCCAATTTCCATCTGTGCTGTACATTTTTGGAGTATCATATTCCCGGAAGTTTTTCTGTGGTCATTTGACGAGTCACGCCAACTATACTGATGCTTTCGTGGAATAAGCGCTTGTTAAGGAAAGGAGAATCGGAAGTCAGCGAACCGCAATTAGCTCATTACCTGCACGCACACCTGACTTAATCAACAGGCAGTTTAGAACGATTGGGTTATCTGACGCTCAAAGAGTGAAAAAGCGAGAAGGAATTTGAACAAGTTGATAAGACTTTTCGTGATCGAAGTGCTTTAATGATTCGTCTTCTAAAAGTGTGTGTGTATGGGGAGGGGGATTGATCGCAGCTGATACGATATGCATCGTCGATTTCTCGTTCTGCGTTACGTGAGAATTTATATAATTATGTAAGCTGACCTGAAACTGTGTATAGCTACAGCATGAAAATTCATGGTTAGAGTTTGCCCCAACCAATGGCCCTATCATGCCTGTGTCTGAAGTTCACCTTCGTCGGTATTTAGAAAATAAACAGGGAAAGAACAAGCAAACAAAATGGTCCCGTGACTCTTACAGCATCAACTTCCGAATTCCCGAGCCCACAGTGTAGGAAATGGGTTAAAAACGCCACACGTAAGCCATTAAAAAAAAAAAAAAAAAAAGAAATCTATGGGAAGGGAATACTCGCACAGTAAGAGCTATTACATGCAACGTGTAAAACACACACAACAACAACAACAGCAACAAAAACACAGTTAGTGCATAACCTTTAGCAAAGTTTTGGAAAAGAACCTGCTCTAGAACCAGAATTTTAATGTTGGGTTTTTTTGTTTTTTTTTAGAGAATTCTTTCTCATTGAAGCAAAATGTTCTCAAACACTGTAAATTTACTCGTATCCCACCCGTCACGCAGCTTGCTATCATTTGAAAAATCCAAAAATTATTGTATCACAAAAATCTATAAAACATCATAGACCAGTTGTATGGAACTCGTCGTCTGAAGGTCTTAGACGCAGTGTTTCTCTTGGCACTTTGAAATAATTTTGGTATAGAAAAGATGTACACCCTTCGTACCATTAAAGTTGAATAACAACCCCACTCGTTAATTTATTTTCAGTAATATCTCTACCGTTTTCGCCCGCTTTATTATTCCCGCTTTAAGGCTCAATAGTAGTTATATAAAATTAACGGATAACCATTCTTTTTACATATGATTATAAGATATAGCGCCAATCCTTTAAGCACTGTTAAATCGCTTTTATCTCTTCTCTTTGTTTCAGGCATAACCTTCTTTGTCATTCGCATGCGTCTCGCTATAGTCCTATGTTTAACTTAAAGGACAGGTCCACCTTCATAATTATACGTAAGGATTGAGAGAATGCAGCAATATTAGTAGAACATATCAGTGAAAGTTTGAGGAAAATCGGACAATCCGTTCAAAAGTTATGACATTTTTAAGCATCTGCGCAGTCACCGCTGGATGAGAAGACGACTACAGTGTATGATGTCACATGCGTACAACGATATAAGGAAAATAAAAAGAGAATTTCACAAAAACTCTACTTTTTTAAAGAAGTGCTCTTTTCTTCAACTTATTACTGACGTATGTTAAGGGTAATATTATTCCCCCTGCCTTCTGAAAGAGAGAAGTCGAGTGTTTTTTTTTTTTTTTTGTTATGAGAGAAAAATGGAAATATGTTGATTTTTTTTAATTCTTTCTTTATATCGTTGTACACATGTGACATCACAAGCTATAGTAGTCTTTTCATCCAGCCGTGACTGAGCAGAAACTTCAAAAATTCATAACTTTTGAAAGGATGGTCCGATTTTCCTCAAACAAACTCTCATTGATGTGTCCTACTAATATTCCTGCATTCACTCAGCCCACATGTCTATGAAGGTGAACTTGTCCTTTAATGTATCTCATCACTGCACATGTAGAACTATAGGTATAGAAGCGATGTCGTTCTTTCTGCCGTTCCTCCTTCAGTTCCAGTTAAGACTTTGATTTATCCTGTAGCATGTTACCCTAGGGTGTTATCCCAGTCAAACATATTGCTTATTGATGACGGTCTCCTTCACCTGTACCTCCAAATAATTATGTAAATGTTCACACGTATGTCATTTCCTTTTATGTACCTGTATGTCTATATCATGTTACGAGTAAGATTAGAAGTCTCTGACTTTGTCATTTTCATTGTCAATTTAATGTTAATCTATTGCACTCTGTGTATTTGTACAAGTAGACAAATGAAATCAAATGGAAACTGAAACTGAAAATGCTAAAAATAAGATCATATGGATATGTAGTTAATGAAGCAAGCTACGCAGAACGGAATGTCTTTAAACTCCTCTGTCATTTGGTTAAAGAAGACAACAAGTTAGCAGCCACCTTTTGCAGAATGGAAATGAAACAAGAACAATGTGATAGCCAAAATATCTCTTGTATGCAGAGAATTTGAAATAACAATTACGATAGTGAACTCTTTATGTTATAGAGCGCTCATTCTACCTACGACCTATACAGAAATAATTTTCGCTACCCTGTGGAAAAAATAAGTTACAAAGAGAAATATAAGAGAGAGAGAGGGAGAGAGAGAGAGAGAGAGGGAAAGAGAATTCCCTCTGAGAAAATTCCTCTGAGAGCTAATTATTATCTTTTAGTGCAGATTACTATTTTAACTGTAGGCCTATGTAAATGTATATTCCACAAAATGCAGCTTTCATGCATTAAGATGATAAGTGTTTGTTATGTAGTGCAATGTAGTTTCTAGGGCTAGGGCGGCAATATTTCGCCAGTAAAAGTACCGACAATGTTATTCCTCGGCTGCTGGCTACAGACTTTATGATACAGCAAAGGCTGCGTGGAGTTATATACGGTACATTGTACTAAACAAGTTTAAACCAGCAGGCTTATTATCTCCCTTGGTAGAATTTTCAATGATTTACTCTTTTAGTATATCCTTTATTCTGTTGTTGTCATTCCGTGTTTTATTCCAGTTATGCTATCAATATTTTCGTGGATTATGTACTTCTCAGTGCAGCTTTATATCGGATAATCATTGGTATGAGTATAAAAGCACAAAACTGTTGGAAAAAGAAAGTACGAGGACAACGTCTGTGGTTACGTTTAGTTGAGTTTGATTTTTCTTTTCTTAGTATATTTCTATACCATATATAATGATGATAAAACTTTATTGCATTTTGTCTGTTAGCTCAAGCAAGATTTAAGAGATAAGGATTACGTTTTTCCATTGGAATAGGTTAAGTGGTTTTGGGGGAAGAGTTTAGACGTCGGATTTGGATTTCGGATGTGGTTTTGGGAGGGGGGAATCAACGAGCACAATGACATTAATAACGAAGGTTAAACCAGAATCTGACCATGATCATACTCAGGTTGGGGAGTTTTTCCGCTTATGCTTTCGTAAAATGTTTAAAGAAATGAAATAAAAAATGTGCCACGAGACTGATTCGAATAACCGAAGTTATCATTAATCAATACACATTAAAGAAATAATCAGTGCAAAGGTTAAGGCCTCAGGCCATAGCAGGTATATGGCAAGTTGTCTATTTGCCAAACCCCCTCCCCCTCCCTCCCCCCCCCCCCCAAAAAAAAAGACCTAAAAAAAAAAAACTTCCTCTCTCCTGACCAATATTCTGTCACAGTTCTGTCTTTTAAAAAGGCTGAAAATAACATTCTTCGTTCTCATTTCCAATGAGTTCAACATAAACTGTAAGAGACAATTGATTTCGAATTTCCACGAAAGTGATGCGACCTTCATTGTGAAAATGGATTCCGATAATTTTCAAATCAAATACTAATTTTCTTATTGGTTTTGTAAATTGGATTTCGTCGTAAGATCGTGTTATCGGTTACGTGTCAATGCGTACGACTCAGATCATTTTGTGAAAAAGCATGGTGATAGGATACATCAATATCATATGTATTCATATTCTTTTCAAGGCTATTGTTGCCGAAGCGATTATAGAAAAGCACAATTGATAGATATTTTAATCTAACCACTTCCGACTTTCAAGACCAAAAATCTATATTTAGAGGAGATAAGTACCAGCATAAACCCATTCTTAACTTTAAGATAAAATGGATGGGAAAAAAAGACAGAGAAAACCAAATGGAAGAGATGCCAAACGGGGATTATTGTTTAGATTCCGAAGAGATACTGTGGGATAAGTGAGGAAAGACCATGCGATGGCCGATCCGTTCGCGTGGGAAGTTATAGCAAAAAACTGCAGGATCTGGATACGAAAGATAATGGGGCAAAGATATTGCAGATTCGTCAGTGTCATAAAGGTCAAGTAACTTGTAGAAATCACAGCATAATGTATTAGACTGTCTTTCTATAATGTGCAACCTTGGTAAAACGCAAAATTCTTTTTTTTTAACTTAAGGGGGAATTTGATCAAAGGACGATAACGATGGTTTCATTTCATTTCATTTCATTTCATTTCCAACAAAGTAAAACTATAACGATATATTTGCATAAACATAAAGTTATAAAAATGTCAATGAGACTCATATCTTATAAAAGGGTAAAAGAGAGTAAAAGGAACCAGAGCCATATAATGTGACTTCGGTGTATGAAAGAAAAGCCGTTGGAAATAGGGTAGACTGCTGAAAAGCTTGGCTTGGAGTTAGCAGCCCCCTCATGAATACTAACTAACTAGGGTGTGTACTTGATTAATGAGACTGAGACAGATTGTCAGAAAAAAAAAGAGAACAAGGAAAAGTAGAAATTACGCGGTGCGTAATGTATGTCCCCGCCGGAAGTAGCATTTAGTAGCAAAATGTACAATATAGGTAAAAAATCAAGGTCAAAGGTCAAAGAAGTCAAAGGTCAAAATTCTGTGTAGAAGATTTGAAGCCCTCACCTAGTGTCATCGCATAAAGCAAACAGAATCGAAATCGGGTTAGAAATGGCGAAGGAGTAGCATTTTGTAGCCAATGTACAATATAGGTCAAAAATCAAGGTCAGAGGTCGAAGAAGTCAAAGGTCAAAATTCTGTGTAGAAGTTTTGAAGCCCTCACCTAGTGCCATCACATAAAGCAAACGGAAGTGAAATCGGGTTAGAAATAGCGGAGTAGCATTTTGTAGCAAAATGTACAATACAGGTCAAACATCAAGGTCAAAGGTCAAAGAAGTCAAAGGTCAAAATTCTGTGTAGAAGTTTTGAAGCCCTCACCTAGTGCCATCACATAAAGCAAACGGAATCGAAATCGGGTTAGAAATGGCGAAGGAGTAGCATTTTGAAGCAAAATGTACAATATAGGTCAAAGGTCAAGGTCAAAGGTCACAACTGAAATTCTGTGTAGAAGTTTCAAAGCTCCCATGTAGTGCTATCATATAAAGCAAACAGAATCAAAATTGGCTCATAAATGACAGAGAAGTAGCAAATTGAACATTTTGATCACACACAGACGCACAGACGGACGGACGGACGGACAGACGGACACACGGACACACACACGTACGGAGCCCGTTTCATAGTCCCCTGCTCGAACTCGTTCGGCGGGGACAAAAAGGCATGCAGAGAAAACAAAATAAATCAAAAGAAAAAGTCACAATAGCTTTCAAAATGCGGACAATGCGTTCAAAAGCTTTTTTTTTTTTTAAGATTTGTTCAAATCAATACGCCGTAATCAATTGGTAATAGGAAAGCTACAAAAATCCCTAATGTCACATTAGGATGATATCAAGAATATTCAAAGAGAATCCCACAAATCATCACGTTTGTATGAACATACACATTCCTTCAAATTGTTAAAGATATTCAGTTTCCCCTTGCCTTCTGAAATTCTAAAGCTATAAAGTGTCCTTTCATCATACTAGAAAGTAAGAAAAAAGTGAAATTCTCTTTTATATTTTTTTGAAATAATGGAATAGCATTGGAGTAGTCTTCTTAAATCTAGCGATGTCGGCACATAGATTTAACAAAAGAAAAATTTAGAAGTTGGTAAGCTTGGGGAGGATGATTCAATTTACCTCAAACTTCATTAACATTTCTTTTGATATTTATGCTCTCTTTGAAGCCACGCATTTGTTGGTGTAAATTTCTTTTTAGCTCTTGACTACTTTGAAAAACACTTGACATATACTGCAGATGCAGTAATAAAGAATTTGTAGTTCAAATGGAAGACTATCAGACTGGCTGTAATCGGCGTATATCTGTTATTCATTGTCTGAAATATTCAAAATGAAGAAGAAAAACGATTAAATTTTGTTTCTGATTTTACATATCAATTTCACTTTGTTATGTAAAAAAGTTTGTTCCCTTTTGATAGGAGGATATCACGTTTGCGCAAACGATGCCTTTCTCTTCTCTTTTCCTGTTCAGATCAAGTTTTAAGAACAACCCATTCCTTTCCCACAGACAGACGCTGTCACATGACATGAAGTCATGGAGGCACACGTGATAAGATTAGCTGAAACGTAGGACCATCCGCTCCATGATGCATATTGCAATAGGAAATAATATTTCACCGCTTACATCATCACATGGCCATTAATACGTGGTGAGTAAGCTCCGTAGCTTGTTTGGAAACGGAAATCATCCGCGAGTTCAGTCGCCATGGAGATCGGGGGAGTGGGAGGTATTTCCTCGTTGGAATGGGTTTGAAGTCTGGACGGACGTGTGAAACACAGTGAGTGGCCGGCCACAACGGTGGTTTTGCCAGGTCGAAAGCGGCGCCTCTTTTCGCCCAGAAGACATACCGGTAATCAGGACAAAGGAAACTTAATTTAATTTGATTTGAATAGATCCATTGATTTCTATACCATCACCATATGTAAAATAAATCCTAAATTTCCCTGTCATGAAGTTTAATCATTAATAAAGAAATAATTTTATGTACCATTCTTGTGTATTTACAACAACAACAACACAACACAGCCAGCAAACAAACGACACATCCAACAATGTAGAAGTGGTACAGCCGTAGCTAGTATTGGTGTCTTGATTAACTTGCAGCTTTTTATGCAAACATGAATAACACAATATAACGAGGAAAAACAGAAGGATACGACGAAGGGAAGGACCCCCCCCCCCGTATTATAATTGTGCTTTAATTCAGCTAACAGCTAACATTGACAAGAGGTCAAGAACTATATATGCGTTACATAATCGCTTGAATTTAATGAAAGCTTGGGAGCTTTATGTTCTATTTATACTTTTTTTTTATTCACGGCTATTGGAACATCACACTTTGCAGAACAAGATACTCTAATCAGTTTTCTGAAATTGACGCAATATAGGATTTGTGGAGTTATACATTTGGACCAGATATATACGCTTAATAGATTTCAGAGCTTTGAAAATAAGATTTCGCTGATGCATAATGACTAGCATGCAATGAATTTAAATCCTGAAATAATAACATTTCTCTACCATGCTGTCTACAGCATTGTTTATTCACAATTCTAGGTAAAGAGGGATGAGGTAGGGTCATGAATTTAAGGGGAAAAATAATAGTACTCACATCCAGGGGCGGATCCAGGGAGGACCGCAACCGGCGCACGCCCCCCCCCCCCTTTATTTTTTGTTGAAACAAAAGAAATAAAAAGAAAAAAATGGGGGGAGGGGTGCGTGCGCCCCCCCTTTAATTTCGTAAACACGCCCCCTCTTTACGGAATTCCTGGATCCGCCCCTGACATCAAATAATTGTCCAACAGTTGCAACCATTTAGCAATGATACTGTACGCAGAAAGGAAGTTACGGTTGCTTGAATTACGGTGACAAAACTTGAATGATTTACAAACATTTTAATGTATCAAAATATAAGTGAATTGAGAGGTTATGAAATCATCTTCTTATCTTATTAAGACATAATTGTTACCAACATCACTGTTTGGAAAAATCAAATTTTAATGTATATTATATAGGATAGGTAGATGAATAGATTCAATGAATGGATTCAAGTTTCAATGTATAGATTGAGAGAACTGGGTCCTCTCATCTTGCTCATCGTCACTCTCAGAGTGCAAAACCTCGTCAAGGCCGTCGAGAAAAGAAACTTCAAAAAGAGCATTAAAGACGATGAATTAAATGATACCCCTGTTTTACTTCTTTTTTTTTAGTGTTGATTTGTTTAAGGAATTATCAAACTTAGGATTCCTTCGCGCCCTGCAGTCTCAGGGCGCTCTTGGGCTACTAGCAAGGACGTGATCTTCGGTAGACGTTAATTGGTGGTCCCTCTCAATGCAAACCGCTGTGTGATGACTGGCTCGCAATATCATGCGCTTTATACGAGCGGACGCGATGGGACGGTTCTCGTGGATGGTGTTGCGTCTTCATATAAACTTAAGCGCCATTTCGATGGCATTACAACACTACGCGTGGTGGGAACAGGGGCCCGTTGCATAAAAGTTACTATTATGGTAACTTTGCCATCCAATAGTAACTTCCATGGATTCTTGATTTTGATTGGCTGTTGACTATTGTTGCCGTGGTAGTTACCATTGGATGGCAAAGTTACCATAATTGCAACTTTTATGCAACGGACCCCTAGAGTACCCAAGATAAGATCAGATGAGTGATAATCTAAGAAAGGAACACCCCCGTCATCTACAAAAAAGTGGACGAGGAAAAGATCACCCTCCCCTATCTCCCTTCTGTCTCTCCTATCATTGACTTTGTATCGATTTATCCATCTTCCTTTATCCCTTCTTATCCATACTTTTCCCTGCTCTGACAGACACTTATCTGTATACTGATGGCTTAGAACTAAAATGGTGCAGAATCGTGTCTACTAGACAAAGAATTAATGGTACTGAACAAATTCGTAATGAAGATGAACATCCTTTACAAGTGGAGAGGAAAGAAGTCTTTGAAACAAAATGTCAGAGGAGACGCAAAAGGTCAAATGACTTGAGATGAGACTACACGTATCCTGGGATTCTTTTATAGCTCCATGTGATATTTTTGGTCTCGGGACTTCGATACAATTGGACGTGTCTGACCAGGGAACGCTGTCAAAAACAGGAAGGTATTTCAGAGATACATTTAAAAGGCAATTGACTTCCTGTTTCAGCTGGCAGTAACCGGTTCCTTCGTAAATCTGCGGAGGCTTAATAGTATTGTGCAAGACTCCGGACCGTTGGACAGTACGTAAACTGCTAAAATGAACCGACCTTGATTTCGTAAGTCAAGATTTGGATAAGATAAGGCTATAAATGACGATATTTATATTATTGCTCCCTTTCACCATTGTTAGCGATATTTTTTTATCACTTTCGTTTACTCTGTTTACTTAATCTTCTTAATTCTCACTTATGTTTCACGTGGATTCTTCTTCTTTAAAGCCCTGAGTGAGTCCACTGTAGGTGAAAGGTTACCGCAGATCTGACGAAGTGATACTGAATCTAGGAGCAGAGTTTCAGAATTTATATGGATTGGGATAAGGAATGAGAATGTTTTCTAGATCTGTAACAAAGCACAACTAACAAAGATGATGACATGGCAGCTTCACAATAAGAATGCATGAGTGATGGGGGCTCATTTTGTTGCGGTTTTTCAGAATATTGGTTTCTCTGCTCAAGGTCACAATAAATTCCACAAATCTATACATTGAGCCGTCGATGTATGTGCTACATGATGTGAAATTGAGAAAATCGTCTCGACTTCCCCTTTAAGCCGCCGTTTCTGTAGAATTCGATGTTGTGCCACCGGGTCATGGACAACCAATAGCAAAGGCATCATTATGTGTAGCAAGGAGGTGGAAGACCACCTCCCTGTGTGTAGGGTTTAGTTAAAGGACCAGTTCAACTTCATAATCATACATGTAAATGGAGAGAATGCAGCAATACAAAATAATATAGAACGCCTCGGTGAAAGTTTGAGGAAAATCAGACAATCCTTTCAAAAGTTATGAATTTTTGAAGTTTCAGTGGCGCCATCGCTGGATGAGAAGACTATACAACTTGTGATGTCACGTGCGTAGAACGATAAAACATAAAGAAAATTCAACATATTTTCACTTTTCTCGCATAATGAGGGAGCATATGACTTGCCTCTTTCAGGAGGCAGGGAAAATGATATGAGGACCTACCCATCAAATACGTCTGTGAGAAGTCGAAGGACTATGTACTAGTTTCACAAAATGAAATTTCGTGACATTCTCTTTATACTTTCCTTATATTGTTTTACCCATGTGACATCACAAACTGTAGAAGTCTTCTCATCCATCAATGACTGCGCAGAATTGTGTGGAAGGTGACAATTGATGTAAAATATTTATACACTGTATATATATTCGCCCTGATCTCACATCAATGGAAGTCGATACAACTCCCACTTCAGATAAGACTTTTATTGGACTAGAACATACAAACCTAAAATCTCGATCTTTTTCAAACGCAAAATCATATTTCACGATTTTCTTCAAAACATGTTTTTGTTTTTGCTTTGTATAAATGTGATACCATGAAGCTCTCTACACGAATTAATTGAATGATTCAGAAGGTCATGCAGGCAGATACAAACCAAATCCTTGAGGCTTGTGTGTGTGTGTGTGTGTGTGTGTGCGTAATCAATCTCTCCGATGTTCACTGATTATATCAAGCAATCCATTAGTAAACCTTTTCTCTTTTTATATACAGACACTTGCTTTGAGAGAGAAACGTGGTCGGAACATGAAACACTGAATATTATTTTAATCATATAATTTTAAGAATAGTCCTTGGCATGTTTACAAGTGAAGTGTCGCTTCAAAGATTTTTTATTTCGCTCTATCTGATGATGGACTTACTTTAAAATGTTTCAAAATGATGCCGAGTTCATTTTGCGATAAAACTAAATTCTAATTATAGTTATTCTAATGACGTTGACTGCCTGTTCGCTGTGGTCAGTAGATGTGTTCAAGGAAGAAGATAGGTGTACTGCTCCACTAAAGAGATGACAAATGTCAATAGTACAGAGAGGAAAGTTCTGATATATGAAGACAAAATAATATTTCGCTCACCCGTTGAGCCATAATAGTAATTCATGATATATAATTATCTGTATTTTTAATGCATGAACAGGGCCAACCAATTGACTAACGGTCTTCAAAGTATTGCAATCTTCTTGATTTAAAAATAAAATACATATAACCTTCAAATACATCCCTTTTTATCACTCAAAGAAGAGCACATGAATAAAACAGAATTAAAGAATTAAAGTTGAAAATATGACCAGCTAAGAGTGAAAGAAGGGGGGGGGGGGTGATCAGGGGAGAAACCCTGTTCATTCCTGTGCTTCCAGATCCCATGCCCATGTGAAAATCCACAGGAAATGAACATATCGAGGTAAGTGTCGCTTTCTGGATTGAAACATCGCTATCAAATTCTAACCTCGAGAATGAAATGATAGCCGAACCTCGTTCAAACCGGCATTTTGATGTTTCGCTTTCGCGCAGCAAACAAGTTCGACTTCTGGAATTCCCATACTCTGCAATGTAGCCAGCTAAAAACTTCCCCTCCTGAACGGAACCAGTACAATATAAGCCGCAACGTATCCCCAAAATAATGATATTTCTTTATGACAGTTCGATAATCAAGATAACAAGAAGAACATAAATGGAAACACACATGTTAACCTAATCTGTTCTACAAAAAAAAAAGTAGTAAAGTAAAATAAAGGCACCCCGAATATATATGGAAAACAATCTGCCAGAACGATATTTCCGTATTTATGAGCACAATTATGTTGTTACCATGACAACAGATTGAATGATCCCACCTGGTTGACCGTTTTGCTAGGCTCATCGAAATCCCTTTTCACCGCTAAGTTAACATCTTCCACTGCGAATTAGCTTAAAAGTATGTATGACAAATAGCACTCTACTTGAGGAAAGTCCAGAAAATTAGGAGAGGTGGAGAAGGGGTGTGTAAGAAGGTAGACAGAATAACTAATCAGCATAGAAAGAAAAATATTAAAAGGGGGCTACTAATCTTACCACAAAATGACGTGAGAGGGAGAATGCTTTACTTCTATCAGGGAGGTGAGACAACTCTCACCTCCCTGCTTCTATATAGGCCTACAATGCGACCAAGGATGTCGGGATTTAAGGATTTGATTGGACTTTCTGTCCGTCCTGCAGTGGGGCTATACAGGTAAAACTGACCAATGCAACCTATGTCCTAAGTATATACCTTCCTGAAATAGACGAATGCTGCTAAATTTTCCTGTAATTTTAAAGTTCACCAGCTATAGACCCATATATTTTCATCAATCCCCCCTGTCTTTTCTTACATTATAGCTGCCTTCTGTCTTCGTGTCCAGCGAACCTCGTCGTTATGAAGGCAGTGCACTGGTGGGGATGAGTGTGGTGACAAGATGAAAGTTTTGATGAGTGCTTAATTTAATGATATGGAGAAAACCAGGACAGCAAACCGGAAGTGAGGGTTACTGTTAGAGAGGGTCACTACGTGCACAACCTGGCTGCGCTCCAATTTGTTCCAAAACCTCGAATTATACTTCGCCCGACGAAGCGGACAACCACGGACAGATGTCTTGGAACTGGCAAAAAGCTTTTCAAATCGTGTTCTCTGGATAGAGGTCAAATTTATTTTAGGCTTCTGTAAGATTAGTCTAGGGGTCCATTTCGGATCTCTGTTTATATATATGGCTGGGGTAGTGACGGCGTATTCCTCTCGCTTTTGTTTTTCCTCATATCTGTACTGACACAAATTAAAGTAAGTTCACGTATATCCGAAAGATTCAAGTAAAAAAAAAAAGAGTATTTTCGTCTTGCCAGAAATTTCATAACTCATTATTGTCTGATTTATCATATTCTTAATTTCTTTTGTATGTGTG
Organism: Diadema antillarum; assembly: GCF_040938485.1. Classification (NCBI taxonomy): domain Eukaryota; kingdom Metazoa; phylum Echinodermata; class Echinoidea; order Diadematoida; family Diadematidae; genus Diadema; species Diadema antillarum. The sequence continues at coordinate 22,213 of NW_027270995.1, forward strand.
TGTGTGTGAGTGTGTGTGTGTGTGTGAATTTTGAATTATTTCTGGTGAAGTACGTTTATGTAAAGATAAGAGAGTGGTCACATGAATATTAGGAAGTAAAAGCGTCAAAATATAAAATAGATAGAGGTATATGAATGAATAACAGCATAAAAAATGTCGATTTTTAATGCTATTCCAAGCAGTGAATTAATAGTAGAGTAGTTCAGACCAGATCCCCCTGATGATTACCCGCCCATGACAATCAGAGATGGCGTGCTGATAGATGTTTGAAATTTTCCTTCGCCATATCAAAAGACATTGCATTGTTCTGATGACATGAAAAAAAAAGGAAAGGGAAAATGTATTCATAGCTGAGTATTGGGAAAAACAAGATGTGGTATGAGCTCTTGGTAATGTCTGCAAATGAACATTTTTTTTTGATAGATACTTTATTTTCTGCAAATCAATATATATACATAAGTTACATAATCATGAAGATGCAGGAAACATACAAAGTAAATTCAACGCAGAGTCGTTTGACTTGCATAAACCACGATAAAGTACATAATCATGAACATGTAGGAAATATATAAAATGAATTTAACACAGTCTTTTGACTTGCATAAACAACGATATGAAAGAGATATAATATACAGTATGCATGTCTATGCAGCAGTGATAAGAATAACATTTATTAGTTAAGAAACGATTATGCAGAGGGCCGCCATTATAAGCATTGCTTAAAAAGATGGCCGGCCCGAGGAAAAGATAGGGACGTACTAGATTCGTAACAATACAAATTCTGCTGAACAAATTCTGCTGAACATGTCAACTCACAGCTAACAAAGCAAACATGAATACAAAAAAAAATGGAATTAGTACATTTCCCATTTACTGCCTGCCTTCGGTCTGGAATTTCCCGTCAATGTGTTTAGTCAAGGCAGGGCTTGCACTTTCGGGGGTTCGACGCTTCCCGAACGTACACGGACTTATCACTACACCCCCCCCCCCCCCCCCACACACACACACACACAAACACACACACACGAACGCACACACACACACACACACACACACACACGTCTCCTCCCAGAGAAGGGATAGGCCTACAATGTAGACCCTAGTAATCCGAACTTTCTCTTTACACGGGATACAGGTCATCGTTAGTAATTACTCCACTTACTTCCGCCATTATTGAATCTTCTCCGATTTGTGAGTGTAAATGGAGACATTAAATTCCGCGAGTAGTTTTGAGTTTCTCTTCCAATATCACATCTATAATTAGCTGAATCTACTGAAAGAATTCATGTAAAAAATGGAAAAAAATTAATAGCTGACAAAACGATTTGCCAATTAAAGTCCAACGCAATGACGTAAATCTCATACAGAAGATAAACAGTTGATTTAACGACGTTTACTTTCACTGTATTTTTACCCACACACAGGGGAGCAATTTTTTCCCGACTTTATTTCCCTCTGAAAACACGAATTTTCAGTGGATTTACTTATTCGTGAGACATCCAGCTCCAGATTTTAAAGGGTTGATTCATGTGATGCGTTATGTATTTATCTATTCATTTTCTACCTCCGTCAAGGCATGAGATTATGTTTTCATCTGTGTTGGTTTGTCTGATTGTTTGCAAAATAACTCAAGAAGTTGTGAAAATGAAACTTGCAGGAAAAGTTGATAATGACACAAGGAAGAGATTACAAAGTTTTGGTAGTAATCCGGGAATTTTTATGGATTTTTTGAAGGAGTTAATTTTTTTTTTTTTTTTTTTTTTTTTTTTTTTTTTGCATGCAGACAGGTTCAATGATCTCTGTAGTTCAAGCTGCCCGTATTTGTGGTTTGCATATAATACGCACTCTGAAAGCGCGTGCTCTGCTTGGGCGAGGCGCCACGGCCGCGTAGCTGGAAGCTGATGACGTAAACAACAACAGACTTTTATACTTAGAAATTGGCGGATTTTTCAGCATGTGTGTGGGTGTGGAAAATAATGAGCTGCCTGGTGTATGGCTGTCTACATTCTCCGAGTGCTTTTCTAGCTTATTGAATTGAGTCATTAGGGAATCACGAGCAGACAGACAGCCTACATCGCTAAAGGAAGATATCTTTCACTGAATTGATGGTGAAGATGTTTAAAAGGAGACCTCTGAATAATTTTCAGACTCTTTTGAACAACTATAACTTCGTTATACTGAGTAGGGACCTACAGAGTTTCAGAATGTATGGTGATTTGCTGTGAGGAATAAGAATCTTTTCAAAATGTATAACAAGTTGCAATGAACAAGGATGATGTCATGGCAGCCTCACCATTTGCCATAAGAATGCATGAGTAAATGGGGGCTCAAGGAAGCAGAACAAATGAAGAAGGCATGCATAGATTTCACACAGGTGAACTTGTTAAGCAAGCGGTATTGTAATGGAATTACACGGCTACATTTCTGAAATATGTGAGGCTCCTCTGTCATCAACACTGCTTAGTGTAATTTGTATAAGATTTTTCAGAGTTTTGGTTTCTCTTCTCATGAGGACCACAATAAATTTAAAATAAAAAATCTATACATGGAGCTGTCGATTTATGTACTACATATGAAATTACGAAAATCGTCTGGAATGCTCCTTTAAATTGGTATCCACACCAAATCTCATCGCAAATTTGACTTCAGTCACGTGATAGAGTAGAATCAAACAAGCTGAATGTGTAGAGAAGAGCAATTTTGTATTCCTTTTTAACTGTATTAATTTGTTTTTATACCTATTACATTTTTCTCTTGAGGGAGAAGGTGGAAATAAACTCGAGGGTTTTTTTTTACGCCAAGCACCCCGACAAGAATAAGACAAGTCAAGTATATTATTATAGTTTCGGTTTTTGCAATGTGTAATGTCATTTATAAAATGGGTTCAAGAACGTAGCCAATAGGAAGCGCTGAAATGAGTCACGTGGGCTTTGATTATTTTAGTACCATTGCACTGCAGTACCAGTGCGCACTCAATCAGTTGTTACAAGTGCGTCGCGCGCTACTATACGCGCTGTCAATCCTGTATAACAACTTCTAGTTCGGGCTGCCGGCCGGCCTTTCTTGCGTGCATATTTATGTGGCATAGGTAATACTCTTTATACGTACAGTACTTATGTGCGGGATTTCCGAGTGCGACGTGCTTGACTCGACTCTCTCGAGCGAGTGCTACATGTAGCTGACTGGGAATGGTATTGACCCACAAAGGTACGTGAAAAATGCTGTTAGTTTTCGACCCATTTTATAAAACAAATGATGCACAGGATTATTTCGTGGCGTTAGTGGAGATGCAGCTCACTCTCGGGTATTTACAATGTAGTGCAACATGCACTCGGCTTCACCTCGCGCATGTTTCACAATTGTAAATACCCTCGAGTGCGCTACGCCTCCACTAACGCACTCTATCCTGTGCATCATTTGTATACAATGAGATATCAACACTGATAATTCACTGTTCTTCATATTCTCCAATGATTAAGCCAGCAGAAGACATGAATTGTCCATTTTTTACATTGCTTTAGAAGACGTTTTACGCTGGGAAAATTACACTATTTCCTCTTCTAATCCAGAGCTTTCATAACCCTCCCCCTTCTTTCTATCTCTCTCTTTCTCTCTCTTTCACCCCTTTCATACTAGAGAGTAGTTATCGTGTGGACATTCGGCGCTTGTTAGGTGTCTGCATGCTGATGTCGCTTTCAGACACCCAGTTATTTATATCCATACGTCGTTTGGACTTGCGACGTATTGAATTGAGACCATTCACACCGAGTTATCATAATATGCATGCTTCGTATGGACAGCTCATGGATATGTTTGGTCTTTCTACTTTAGCAGTACGAACAACTGCGACGAACTTTGCGCGTTGTGTTACACTTCGGATCGCGGTGCATTAATCTGGTATACAGTTGTACGTTTGCGCTATAATGATTCCCTCGCTAGCGCAGCGCAAAAGAAAGAAAGAAAAAAAAAAAGCCCCGGCTACTACAATTACAAGCCAGTTCAGTGTTAGCTCATGTGCACATGGGTACACATGACTTTCTTTTTTCTCAGTAGGTTAGACACTTCACTTGTTTTCAAATCGATAAAATATATAGGCTTGCCCGACGTAGGCTACATTTTTCTTGTTTTTTCAATCGCATATACCATACGGTTACTCCCTCATCTTTAGTCAGGTGTAGTTCAACCGCAATCTTTTTCTCTGTACGATACTAGAGCTGCGGAGTCAGAAACTCATCAGATTAGTGGGCTAATCAACCACAACCATAAAGGGAATATCCCATAACCACAGATAGAGAGTTCAGAATGAACAGACGACGTGAAAAAAAAAAAACTCGAACTCTCATATGCACGATAACACACATCCTAGCACCCACACACACGCACACACGCACACGCACGATCGAGGGTAAAACACGCCGACACGTGTACGTCAAAGTCTCGATCAGTAAATCAGAATGTCGTTGCCAGGATCTAACAATAGCCCGGCCGTACAGTCACACAGCGAATAACGTGTATAATAACTTATGTATGAATGTGTAATCAAAACAAAATAAAGGAAAATAAAAACACAGAACAGCAACAACCACTGCGCAGAAACCAAAACAGAGCTGGGGAATGACAATCACATAATATCTCGGCACTTTGCTGAAAGTTTGGCACGGTATCGACATATTCCTGGCATCATTCACCTTAATACTTTCCATCGATCCAAAATGGAACGTTTTCAAGAGCAGAGGCCGAGCTGGAAAGGATGGACTCACTCCATATCACACGCGCAAGGAAAAGATAATGGGGCTCCGTCGATGGAGAGGGGGCTACATTTACCCGGGCATCCCCAGCTGGTCGGCTGGAAATTATACTCAGGAAGCGCTGCCCGAGAGGGGAGGAGGGGGTGGCGTGGTGTATACATAAAGCCCTTGTTCCCTCTAAACGGGTTGAGACACTGGAGGTAACAACAGAACAAAAAAAAAAAAAAAAAATTGTTGTCCGTGACAGAGTGACAAATCTCCCCGCCTGCAATAACGATGAAAGTGTTTAAAAAAGAATCAAAGGGAAGTCAAGAAACTACGCTCCTTCCCTACAATGAGCTATAATTGGATATAAACAAACTGTTGTGGCGCCAAATTCCGTCGCCTTGCTTTAGTGTGATAAATTACAGAGGGGAAATTTGCACTTAAAGCCTTTTTAGCTCTACTTGCTTTGCCTGATATTTTTTTTTGTTGGCTACGTTGTGGGTTTTTGTAGATGTCTGTTTGTTTAAATTTTTTGTTATGTCATTCGTTTCATACCTTCAATTCTTCAAAATTTATAGCGCATGAAACATATTTAATGTGACATCTAAACCAACAAAGTGAAGTTATATTTCGAATGTTTTGGAATTATATCCTGTATCTTTAATACAAGTTTTTACTTCTGTATCAATGCACTTATAGAAACGCAAATAAGGGTTAAAACGTGTTGTTGTTGCTGTCATTATTGTATATCTTAAACAAGTAGTAACATACTTTTTGACGATTACGGATGAATATCTTACACATCATATTTCACAAATTAAACCTATCATAAGTTTCCAGGGTTGACACTAAAGCTATGCTTATTTGAAATTATACGACATAATACAGCTAAACTTGTATAGCAAGAATAAGAAATGGGCAGCATAATCAATTTATTTCAAGAGAAAAGGAGAATAATAGAAGAAAACAAATGCATTGCCTTCGCTTCATGTCATCTTCTTACAGTTACATTTTCCTGGTGTCGTTCATGCTGTACAATTTTTTTAGTGAAAAAAAATGTTATGACCGTTAGGCACAGCTCGAATCGTGAGAGTAATTTTGTAAAGTTTTGAATGAGGCTATTTGAGTTTCGCTCTCATTTATTTATTTATTTATTCTTTTTTGCTTCGTAAACAGAGGTACAACTATCTCCGAAGCTAGCTGCTCTGGTACTTTGTTTCAAACACCCCCGTACGTTGGAGCTTTGAATAGGTCATTATCATAGCATGTGAAAATATTTCGCGTTTCGACCAAAACGTTTTGATGGGCATGATTATTAACGATGCTCGACATCATGCCAGTGTGATGAACACATTGTATGATCCTTGGTTATACAAACCAGAATCGGCAGACTCCCCCAGCCCTGTATAGCTTTAATAGATCAACTCTTTGGCATTGACATTCGTCATTCACTGTACTAGCTATGCCACTGACCAACAAGGTGGCGGAACCTAGCCAAACCACTGAACAATATTCCCACTGTTAAAAATGAAAATAGGGACAATGCAACCCGTGAGAAATATAAATAGACCGCAGTCCTGTCCAGACTAATCGTGGATATCAGCCTACGCTACCACATTGATTCCTGTTGGCTTGAATAAGAAGTTTTGACCACATTTTGATTTCCCTACATTAGCTATCAAAATATTGGCCTGCAGATGTACTCTTAAAGGATCGGGTAACTGACAAAATGATGTGAATACCTTTTAAATTACCTGGTAGTTCAACGCCAACTTAAAAGAGTACGATATCTTCGACGGTGAAACCAATGCGGTGTCGTTCTGATATGAGTACTTTTTATCACAAGGTTCTGCGTTTTTGCAAGAAGTTTCGGTCTTGTACAATGTAAATATCAAATAAGATCATTATGGAAATACCTACCACGTATCCCACCACTCGCCAGATATTTTTCTCCTTCCCTCTATATATATATATATATATATATTATATATATATATATATATATATATATATATATGTATATATGTTTTTATATCCGTCTCTCACATGACACACGCAAACACACACTCACGCTCACAAATACTCACAGTTTATCTCTAGTAATTATGGCAAAATCAAAGCAAAACAAAAACATTTATGACATATTCAAATAACACGCTTGAGTACTATTCTGGGAAATCTGAATAATTGGCAAAATACATTGTGTGGTGTGGGTGCTAAAACCAGCAACATCAACAAAAACGCTCGGCCACAATTCTTCTTTTTCTTTGTTTTTTCTTCTTCTTTTTTTTTTTTTTGTAATGACAGGACATATCTATGGGAACACCAGCCGCTAACACGGAAATGTTTTCGAATCATCGTGTTTTTGTTTGTTTGTTTTTCAGTTATATTTCGTATCGAAACATATCCCACTATTAAACGTAAATCAGGTGGGTAATGACGCCTTCGTGACGAGGTTACGTTTTATTAACGTCATGACGACAATCACTCGTATCTTGTATGAAAATGAGGCCTCAAATGTCATTTTTTTTTTCCTTTCTCATGGCGGGTAACATGTTGTGTTAAATCGTTTTGCCGCAAATAATGGCAATGAAAATGATAGCATTGACGGATATTATGCTGTTGAAGAAAAAAAAACTAATGGCAATGATTAAAACAAGCAAAAAATAAAAAGCAAAAAGATGTTGCTTTTTATGTTTTCTTTTGTTTTTACGTTGTGACATGGATCTTGATTCTGTACATGCCTTCAAATGCTTTGACAAATTCTACTGTGCATAGTGCTCACTAAATCTGTGCAAAACAAGCCATTAAACAAACAAACAAAAAACAAACAAACAAACACAAATAAAAACCAAATAAAAAAGGAAAAAACGTAACCATATTAACCGCCATCATTAGAATCAAACTCACGGCGGAATAGTGCACTTTTCTGGCCCCAAATGTAACATGATCCCAACTTCACAGTCATGTTATTGGACAATGTTCAAAGAAGCGTTTCGCGTTTATAGATATACTATTCATGTGCTCACGATATGGGTATGAAACATTCGGTTGCAGTAAATACGTGAATATTTGCTGCAATAGTGGTTACACCTTCAATTGATATCTTTATCTTATTTTGGAATTACCCGGCCATAAGCCTATCGCACATTATATACACTGCACGAGCTGCTATTAGATACTACCCCCAAGGCACATGTTTCACATAAAGAATACTCAACTCCATGGAATTCCCCAATATACATCATAATGATGGACAGAGGTTGTGGAAGGGTTGGGGTATAATAACCATAATAAACTGATGCGTGCAAAAGCTTGACTTTTATTTTCGCTTTTGCTTAGACTGCGACTTTTATACTAGCATTTGGAATTGAAAGTTTTCTTTTCACGTAACGTTATCAGCTTACTCGTCCTCTCTCTCTCTCTCGCTCTCTCTTTCTCTCTCAATCTGTCTCAATCAGAAGTAGATTGACTCTACTAAAAAGAACACAGTGTCCCACAGTGTCCCACAGTGTGAGAAAAGCAGTGTAAAGACAATGTGAACACAGTGTGAAATCTCTTCACACTGTTAAATTCGAGCGTTTTAACAGTGTGAACACAATGTGAGTCATCAATTCACAGTGTGAAACAAAGCATTAACATGTGAACACTCTGTGAAAACCACACCACAGTATGAAATCATCTTCACACTGTAATTGTAAATTCGAGCGTCTTCACATAGTCGACAATGTGAACACATTGTGAACACACTGTGGGACACTGCGTTCTTTCCAGTAGGAGAAGTCTGGAATTGTATATTTAAAATAGGAGAGGGGTTGTTGCGACACGGATTGTCGCCCCTACACGGATTGTCGCCTCCTGCTCGGGGCGACAATCCGTGACGGGCGCTGGCGGCACGGATTGTCGCCCCCGTCACGGATTGTCGCCTGGCGACAATCCGTGACGCTTGTACAGTTCCCAGTTTTTGACCTCCAAGGCGACAATCCGTGTTGGCAAAAAATTTGTTGCGACACGGATTGTCGCCCCGTCACGGATTGTCGCCCCGGGCTCGGGGTGGTTCCTCCGGTGTTAGGCTTTGGTGGGATGGGTGTGACTGGTAAGTTATGCGTATGTGTGTGTGTGTGTGTGTGTGTGTGTGTGAGTGTGTGTGTGTGTGCGTGTGTGTGTGTGTGTGTGTGTGTGTGCGTGTGTGTGTGTGTGTGTGTGTGTGTATTGTGAGCTGCATGATATGTGATGTGTATGATTTGTTGTGTGTGTGTTTGGAGTATAATAATACAATATGTAGAAACTGTGCATGTGTGGTGGTTGCATAGTGGTAGTGGTTTGTTTGTCTGTGTGTATACGTGTGCCTGTATGCTTACGTGTGTATGTGGAATAGTGGCGCTACCGTGGCAATACAAACGCCGTCATTCAGAGTGTATGAGCACGTGTTTAAAGAATTCACACCAGCGTTGATCTAAAGATAGTATGGGTGTGTCAACCAATATCAGCGGTGAGGCGGGCTAGGCGAGAGAGAGACCGAGAGAAAATACATACGAGGGCGGTACCCTCCCCAAATGTTATTTGTCTTTGTTCATTTTTCACTGCAGTCATTTTCTTCCATCAGTCTTATAAACTAGAACGTCCATACCACTATTCTTTGTCCCAGAATAGGTTTGGCATGTTTTATGCATGAGCGAATAATTTCCACGCGCCGTAAATAATTTGTCAATCGTTAGTTGATTTTAGCACAAACGAACTGCCATTGCACACCGCTAATACATACGTAATACAAACAAACACCAACAAACACTCAAACAAATCCTTATAATGCAAATAAGCCAACTCAACACTTTTTTTCCTTGATATTTATTGATTTCATTCAAATCATTCATAAATCGACCCATTCTGGGTGTAACATGAACAAAAAAAGTTACAAATGGCAATTCGAAACACAAACAAATCCATTTGTCAATTTATACCACAAATAAGCTCACTTCAACATAGATAACTCGATTGTAGACCAACCCTACGAATAATTTCTCCACGAGAAAGTTTTGACATGTAGGGCCCTACCAAACCTATATTCCTTGAATATATTGGTTTGGATCATGTAACACCTTCTTACAATTCAAGGGCATATACATAAAAAACGCAAATACATTACACAAATCTAGAATGAAATCAGTCATAAAAAACCCGACCACCCCCTCCCCTCCCCAACCGAAACAAATCTAGGGCCTACATCTATCCTAAATATTAAATCCTACCAACATCTGTCATACCATTTATAACTATCCTTCTTCAAATCCAATCCCCAACCCAACAACCCCTGATTAAACAAAACCTAAATCATCCCACACCCACATTCACCAACCCAAATACATACACACACACACACACACACACACACACACACACACACACACGAAGGTTCGTTATTCCGAAGTTTCGTTTTTTCCGAGGCTTCATTTATCCGAAACACACAATTCCCTATACCTAGAGGTTCGTTGATCCAAAAATGAAATTCGGAATAACGAACCTTCGGAATAATGAGCCTTCGGACGAATGAGCCTTCGGACGAATGAGCCTTCAGAATAACAAACTTTTGCAATGTAACCCCCTTCCCACATACCGACGCACACCCGAACCGATACCACATTCCTTCCTGATGAAACGATTTCCCAATGTTGATAAATAAGACATAATGGACCGTATGCAGAAAAGCAGCATCCGCCCGCACGCAAGCTCCACTCCGAATTCATATGCAAATCTGCCAACCAAACTCGTCAAATTCAAAGCTGCTGATAAAATCAATATCAACGTTTATGCCAGCAACAGCTTACTAGGTATCCCTCCCCACGCGCAGCTAAAAAACGCATACGCAAAAAACTGACATAATAAACACATTCTTCCATCACACACACACACACACACACGCACAAACGGACACTAAATTATCATGTGCACGCGCACATACACACTTCCTTGAAACCTTTTATATGGCATGTTTGCATGGATGTAGCCATGTAAGTTATGTGTTAGTATTTCAATGATTATGTCCAGAACGATATTACCCAGCAAAATGTGCTTCGAGGGCGGGCGACAATCTGTGCCGCCAGCCCTCGTCACGGATTGTCGCCAGGCGACAATCGTGACGGGGGCGACAATCCGTGCCGCCAACGCCCGTCACGGATTGTCGCCCCGAGCAGGAGGCGACAATCCGTGTAGGGGCGACAATCCGTGTCGCAACAGGGGTGCTTTCTGTTCAGGTTCCGTCATCAACTCACAACACTCCACCCCCTTCTCTCTTTCTTTCTCTCTCTCTCTCTCTCTCTCTCTCTCTAGGGAATATTTATACATTTTTGATACGAAGCGTGAAAGTTGCATAAAAGGTTATAATAAGCATTCTACCATTTCAAACTAGATTTTGACAGAAAACAAAAAAGTGAAAAGATAACTATAATGCATACTACTATTTCATTTTGGTAGAAAAATTGAACAAGTCTCTATTTTCAAACTAAAGGTGGAGCTTCAAATACAAAAGCAACTTTGTGTCGCATAACAAATGAAAACAAAATGACACTGACAAACAAATACAAGTTAAACGTTATAAAGCAGATTTCTGTCTTCATCGCTCTTGTTAAACTTTTGTGCAAATTACTTCATTGAAGGAACATCAGCTGATTCATAAGAGGAAAATTATCAGCCCATTGATTTCTTCGGTTTGTAAAGATCAACAGCCGTTATCTACCCTGGGAAGAGATCTCCGTTTTAGCGTACATTCATATAGGTATTATAGTTGATTCACTTCAATACATTTATTTTCAGTCTCATTTTTCTTCCAACAAGACATAACACAAAGTAAATCAGGAATTCTATTATAAGCATATGTACATTAGAAAGTACGAAAAATAAACGATAGTCAACAAACTATAGATATGCATACAAACCGGAAAATACTAAGTTATGTTTAGAGGGGAAAAAAGAGAACTGAGAGGTCCAGTAAAGAGCAATGCTTGTAGACTGAGGACAATTCAAGAGTTTCTTCAAAATATACTTACTGTAATTACAAACACATAACACAAAAATAATTCAGATAGAGTGAAACAAATAACAGAGACACAACAACATGACATGACTAAATTCAGGGGAATACGATTGAAAGGAATGCGGCAAAAACAAAATTAAAGGAAGTTGAGATTCTTTGGATATGTGTGTGTACTTACAGAGAGATTAGTGATAAAGTTATACACGATTCCTTACGAAGTTTTCGAATAACATATCAGAGTCGGGCCATCCAGCCTCCCCACCCTATGCATCCCTAGACCTCAGGGTCTTTCAGGCCTGCAACGAGAATTGAAAGGGATGTTCATGACGTCGCTCTGTCACTAGTTGATGTTGAGAACGAGGGCCTTTTTCACGAAGTGCCCAGTTTGTATACCAGGGACTCGTGAGTTACACAACTCGTGGACTGTATGATTCGTGGGCTGTGTGACTTGTGGATATCGAGCCCGTGATGTGCACCCACATGAACTAGAATGTGTGATGTAGTTTCCAGATGAAGTCAATATCCATATCTAAGCGTGTACTGTAATGGTATAACGTTTCCGGACACGCCCCCAAAAACTGCATCCCAAGAAAGGGTGGTGAAAACAGTTTAGCACGCGTACTTACAAAGTGCATGGGTCTGCTTCGGCGTGTAATAATCATTGATAAAACAGCTCAATCTTTCTTTTGGATTAGTAAATTACTAATAGATTACGCTACACATTCTTTCGCCCAACGCAGCGAGTAACCAATGAGTTCGCCATCATGCGCGTAGTGTGACAGCGTAGACTCAAAGTGAAGTTACCTCAAGCGATGCTCTGCCATTCCACCCGTCCGCCTATCGTGACTCCATGATGATATGATACATAATTGATTTATGAATTTCTTGGTTAACCTGTATGTTAAGACTTGGATTTGCGTTCGACCATCACATCACTCGATAGGGATTGTACGTTGTAAACACGTTTTTTTTTTTTGGTTTTTTTTTTTTCCTGCGATATTTCTTTGACTGTAGAAATTACTAAGTGCTCACGACCCTTGCCAAACTAGCCTATTGTGCTCGCTGCATGCAAGTTTTCACATGCAAAACACGGTAATACGGTTCTGGCAAATCATGTTGACTGTGTCAAGGTGTCAAAGTTCTGCAATTACTTTGTTTCTATCTTAATTGCATATGTACAGTTATTGGACAGATCACGGCGATTGTTTACATTTTTTCCCTCTTTCTTAATTTATTCAATCATTACTTTTTTTTTTACTTGACATGATAAACTAAGTTTGGATGAATTATGTGAGTGTAGAACTAACTACCAGGGATGTGCATGGACTCTTCCACCTCCCTGCAACTACTTTACCTACTTTTTTGATCGATTAAGCAACTTTAAACTTCAATATCCCATTTTTATTAAATACACATGACATGTGTGGAAATGGTTATGACATAAACAACTCACTGGAATAAAAACAGTCCTTATGTAAAAAAAACCCACCAACAACAAAACAACGTTTTCTTATGCATATCCATGCACACGCTTATATGTAAGTATGTATGTATGGTTGTATGTGTGTATAAGAATATATTTATAATGTATATCATATTCATCTTTGTTAATGTTTGCGTTTATAAAATTCAATTCCCAATCTTTGTCGTGCCCTTCAATCCTGTTGTCTTTATTATTTTGTTCTTGCAAATATAGATCTTGCTTCACACTCAGTCAAATTTTGCCAAATTTCCCTGTGAGTAGGCCCTTGCAACATTGCTTACTCGTATAAAGCTGCTATTCTTCTCACTCTACAGGGGGGATTCAAATTATGATCCCCCTCTTCTTGGCGTGTGACAGTCATAACGTTTTTAACTATCCGTCAAACCCGCCAAGATGTAATGATCTGTGCCTGGGAGCCCTCGTAATAGATACAATAGGGCTGTACACGTCCATAAAAACACTTCCGTCAAACGAGTGTGTTCAAGAAGTCTATGTGAAGAATAGAACAAAACATCTCCCTGATGTGCTTCGGCTTTCCTGGTTGGATTAAGAAGTTTTGTTTTGCAGATGTTTGACGGTTAACCTAAACCAGAGTTTCCAATTCGGCTTACAATCCGCATGACATACAATGATTCCCCGAATGCCAAATAGCACGGACCGGCCGCTCGCCAAAGCAGCGTCCTTTGCTTTCTCACGCCTTCCCTCTCTCGACAAAGTCATATTGAGGACCCGTTCAGGGTAGTCCCCTATGACGTGTCTGAAGAACAGCTACCTCAATGTTACACGCTTTAGTTGTAGACAGCTGACTAGAAATCAGCAACTTGGAAAACGGGACGAGGTGTTAATATTCATCACAAGATATGAGAATATCTCCTCGCAATTGTCAGTCATTATTGAGGCCCTCAAACAAAAATAGAACATAATATTGAAAATTGATCGTCAAATTATTAGAAAACTAGGAATCATCTCATTCACTTGTATACCTTGAACATGTCTTCTGTGATCCAGGCATGGCTATTTCCAACGAGGTGTTTTCTTGCATTAAGCCATAAATTACAGTGAAAGAAGAGATAGCGCATATACGACTAATTAATTTTATTTGTATCAAATCCGAGTTACTGTCACACAAATTGGGTTTAGAACAAGAAAGGACTTTCCAAGAATTCTATGTCTGTCGTCTTTGTCTTTTTTTGTAATCACAATGGCCTCTCTTTGAGATGTGTTGTGTGCACGTGTGTTAGCCCTAAAATGCAAGATAATGTACATGTATCTTCCTTTTACACGATTCGCCACGCCCATTATCATCCATGTAATTCAGAACATTTCGTTCCATTTTCAAAACATTGCAACAGTATTGAACACTGTCGGCATTATCATATGAGTTAACATTTCTGTGTATTCTTTATTCATTGGGGAAAAAACACAAACGCATAAAGCAGATTAAAAAAAAAGAATAATAACAATGTCTTATCTAGGATAGCCTCTTCAGTGTTGTCACAGCTCTACCAGAGGGCCCTGCCATTATTATTATATTACCCCACCGTTGCCAGGTATCCATTCATACACCTGGGTCGAGAGGGGCGTGGTGTGTAAAAACATCTTGTCCAATGATGTAAGCACTGGGCAGGAATCGAACTCGGGCCCCCCTATTGGGGGTAGGGAGTCTTATCCATTATGCCACTGCAGCGCACCCACATAACTATATAGATATTTGGGACTATCAGATGAAGGACATGTAACAAAATGAGAATAAACGTTCATATTTATCACAGAATAGTGAGGACAAAAGCCATCGTCTAGTTTTCAAAAACGCTAGGACGAGACCATGGCCTGTAGATATTGTCACGATTAAAAGTATAGTTTACCATTTGCAGATGAAACAGAAAGCAGCTTTAGTGCTTAAAAAAAGTTCTAAAATGTGAGTTAGCGATATAAACAATTAATGTAAAAATTGTTAATCAGTATGACCAATTTTAAGTATTCTTACATAATAAAATGTGAACTATAGTTATAATAAAAAAATGTTTCTAGACTAAATCGTCTACAGTAATGGTTTACTGAGAAAAATAGTGATATCTCCTTATATTTTAGGATTAATTGTGAAATTTTTACAAGGTAAAATGTTTAGTGATACAACCAACCTGCGCATTATGCAGCAGATGTGATAACTCTAACAGTTTTTAAATCACTGCTCCCAGTGGTAAACGATACCTTTCAAATTAGAAGATGTTATGAAATTAGTTTTCTGAGTGTCGTGACTGGCAGGCTGTACTCCCTCCAATATCCTTGAACAAAGGGGACACTCTTACGTATAGAGATTAGATACCCTGCAAGTTACCAAGGTTGTTAATGTCATTCTGTGTCATAATTAGTTTTTATCGGAAATCTAGCTTTGTAAGTTGTCGCCAGCGCCTGCCATTCATGGGCGTCAGTACAATGTACTTGGCTTCGAAGACTGCCTCCCCCACCCTTCCCCCTCCTCCCCTTTTTGAATTTCATCAAAGTTTGGGATGAGAAGGTCAGTGTACAAGCTGAGGTGATGCATATTTTTACTCATAAATGTATAGGTCTCTACAAAGATTTATGTTTTGGTCTCTGTATTAAAATGCACATATCTCTGTAATTATAATTTCATTGTAGGCACATTCACTCGATATTACCCGATAAGATGATTCAAAATCCTTCTCTTAAATACTTTCATTACATGAGGAATGGCCTATCGTTAAAAGAAAACAATAACGAAGTTTTGCTTGAGTGACACATTGACTAAATGTTGGCTCTACGGACAATGTGTTCTTCCCAGTTGGCAGACAATTGCTCCTTTGTAATTAATAGCAGCTAGCAATATAAATAGATGCACTCATTGCACGAAGAAAATGTCAACGAAGTATAAACGCGTGCAATGATACACCATCGCTACGTTCAATTCATGGTCGCACTGAAACTCTTTTTTTATTAGGATACATGAGTAAAAATAGAGGCTTTCCTTCAAGGACATGCAGGCTTTCGCTTTGGCATTAGGAACAGAATATTGTAATCATTTACATAATATGCAACTTGCCGAGAAGACTGCAGGCAGACTTTGCATATTTCTCCCATTAGATGAGTATGTAATTATATATGCCTATATATATATATATATATATATATATATATATAATACATATAATACCATACGTGAAAGAAAACGATGTCGCGCTCAAAAAATTATTTGAGATACATTGTCTTTCCATTTTTTCATTTTTTTAATCAATTGTGTAATAAAAAAAAAGTAAAATTAACTACAGGGCAAGAATCAAGTAATTAAAATAAAATGAGATCAAGGGGGCTGGTTACGGGCCTGGGAAATGGAGGCTACACCTCTTAGTACGGACATTCTAACACATTCCGACATTATTTTGTTGGTTTGCATTAAAGCTGCAGCTCAGATATCTGATACATGTGTGCATTCTAGGCTGATCATAATAGCTTTACTCACTTTCAAAATATGTTCGAATGATGTTGCCTGATGGTTCGTGTATCTGCCGCGAATGACTCCCGAACAGCTCTGTTTTCGGAATGAGTCAGGTCTAAGCAGGAGTTCAGAACAAACCTTCGACGAAAACACGTGTTTCCGTTTAACACGTACTGCAAACTTTTTCATGACCACATTTTACCCCAAGGTAATACAACGCTATATATTGCTACTACTATCAGGTTCCATCTTTTTTCTCTCTCCCTCTCTCTTCAATAGGGTGGTCTCTTTTCTACTACTATTGCAACTGCTAGTAGCATTAAAACTTCTCTCGTTTTACTATAGTTCTTCCACTGTTGCTGCTGCTGCTACTGGCTACTGCTACTACTGTCCTGCTACACTGTAAAAACATAGGTGTTAGATTTAACACCACGGGTGTTAAATCTAACACCGATCAAACTTCAATAAAGGACCACACCCACAGGTGTTAAAAATGCACTGTGATGGTGTTGAAAAGGGTTCAACTGACACTTCGTGGTGTTAATATGACACTGTACCTGGTGTTATTTTGACACTGTACTGGTGTTATTTCAAAAATGACACCACATGGTGTTGATTTGATATTTGTTGGTGTTAATATCAATGGTTTAACACCCGTCCAGCTTCAATAAGAGACCACACCAGCTGGTGTTACTTTGGTGTAAATTTATTTTCACATTTTTTCAAAAATCTAGTATTTTAATGTAAAATTCTTGATCGTCTTGTTTAAATTAAAAATCAACAAGAAGTGCAGTTACTAAGAAACTCTTCAAAAAAACAGTTTAAAATTTGGAAATGACACCCGGAGGTGTTAATTTAACACCATAAATGAGCACCGAAAATTTAACACCAGCTCGGTGTTCACTATTTAACACCGAACTTTTTGCAGTGTGTTGTCATTGATGATGAGGCCCAAACCTCTTCAGTTTCAGGTTTTTTGAGGTTAGCAAAGTGAACGATGAAGAAATAATGACGATGACAAGGAATAATCATTAACCATCGTCATGTTATTATGACTACTATTCTTTGTCAACATTATAGAAAACAGTGCGTGGCCGCGAGTGCGACGGTTAAAGATATTTCACTGAATGCAAAGTCCTGTTTTATCGCAACAATAAATAGCATTCATTATTTATCTTATGAGCCATCTATGACGTTATCCAGATGTGTTCTTGAGTATCACTGTGTAGTATACATCTAATGGCAAACATTTCTCAGGACTAACCGAGGCGAATGGTACAGACGAAAGAGGAAAAGATTGGTAGTAACTGATTGAAAGCGCGCTATAGACTTACACTGATTGAGTACACGCTGGAAAGGCATGCATGTTGTCAGACGTCAGGAGAGATCGACTAGTAAAACAAACAAACAAACAAGTAAACAAAACTGCGAGTTTGATGAAGAGCCTATCATGGAGGTAAAATAAATGTCGGTCCTATAATGTGAATTACGCCATCGTGCGAAAGCCAGGATACTTTTGTCGAATGTCACGTGATGAGCAGGGGACCAATCATCGGGTTGCAGGAATAGCTCTAGGTGTTGTGAAATAAAAATACCGATGAATTAAGTATAAGATTAATTAACAAAGAGCTTATAGTGATTACCTTAATACTTTCCTTGCGATTCACTATTCCCTGGAGAAAGAAATCATCAGCCAAATTTCATATTCATAATATTCATGGTATGTATATACAGCATGCAAGATCGAACGTCATGTCTTTTATAGGATTTGCCTGCAGGTTTGTATAGTCCATTACAAGTTTTTATCGATGTTGACCAAGTTCAGTGCAAGGTTGGGGCCATGTAACGTTCATAAATGTTTTCGAAAGGCACGTTGAGATAACAAATGGACACATGTTATGCCATATGAGGAATTTGGTACGTGTTCAGTCAGATAGCTGAACAATGTTATTTTATCATATTTTCAGTTCCTATAAATAAAAGTTTATATATCACACTGGGTGTCTAGTATCTTAAAAGTTCAAAACCCAACTGGGTTTTGAAACACGACCATGACCAATGTTATAATTACCAAGGAATGATTCTTGAAATTGTAAATATTACCTGAAGAAGTTGATGCTATCAGAAGCAAAAGGAAAGAGGATTATGTTTTGCCACGATGGTTATACCTAATTGAAAAAGAGCAGGCAAGCCGGTGTCAAAAGAAACTTGCAGTGCTGGTTATGTGTCTATTCGTCGCATACGCACTATATACGCCTTACATTCGATTAGTAATAAAATGATCAACTTGTCGTTTTTTACGTGCTGAAAGGGAAGGCCACCTTTGATAACGGAAATAATGACATTGCTTTAAAATCAATAATTATCACGCTTCAGAGCACGCCTCTTGGTGTACAAATAGAACAAAATTCCATTCATTTTGATTATTTCTCAGTTAATCTAAACGAGCTATGGTTTCATGGACGGATTATGATGCACTTCAGTTGCTAAATACTGCGCTGAGCACTGGTCATATATAGGTTTAACCATCATATACATTTAAGTATGAAATGCAGTAAGTATTTTTTTTTTTTTGTGGGGAGGGGGGTGATTGATAATATCATAAGCCGTCACTTTTTTTGTTTCCTATAGTTAAGAAGTGAGCATAATTCTTTGTCAGCACTGATGAGTTTTTATTGATTACATCCCAATTTCTATTTCACTTTCTCCCCTCCTCCTCCCCCTTTTCTCTCTCTCTCTCTCTCTCTCTCTCTCTCTCTTTCTCGTTCAACGTGCGATTACATAATGGCAGGGCGTGAGATGACATATGATTTCTTGCGTGGGACTAAGGGAAAAGCTGGAAGCCGGTGCGAAACGGCATTTTATGCGCTACCCTGCCAACAGGGTAAAGAATAGCGTTTCTCTCCGCCAAAGGACGCGTTATGTCCTTACAGTTAACTGAAATAATGCAGTGGATTTTAGCCCAATTCGATCTTCTCCTATAGCTGGCTGGAACGCTGGAACTCATTCTGCCAGACCTTGCAGGCTGTGCGACTGGATTAGTCATCGGGGAGCGCTGCAGGAGGTCCAGAGAAGGGAACGGACTTGGACCATGACGCACCATTCTTCTTTGGCGTTAAAGGTTTGGTGAAACGTCAAGCTATCTGAAAGTCTCCTTAACCCGTGGTGTCCCAGATGGCCTGATTCCCCGTAGGTTTAATACATGGCACATGCAGTGCCCAGAGACAAAGGGCCAATGATTAGGTTCATTAGTTTAATGCCATTCTCATGAACATTGCTTTCTTCTATCATCATCCGTTCTATTTGTTCCTTGCGTAGCTGCGGTAGACACACACTCATTTGCCATTTTTTTTTTTTCATAAATGAAAGACGTAATCTATCGAAGCTATCAGTAGCAAAATATTTGCATAGTTGCGTAATATCGTATATTATGAAGCCTTTTTTTTTACTCCTGCGACATAACTATGCAATACTCCACATAAAATTTCTAACGATAGTTTCTCAGGGGTCATCCCACGAGACCCACACCCACGAGTTATACAGCTAACGAGTCATACAGCCCATGAACTCGACACTACGTAAAAACAGCCCACGAGTTCGACATTATACATCACAGGTCTTCATGCATCAGTCTCGTAAGCCTTAATTGTTTGCTTATTGTCGAACTCATGGGCTTTATAACTCGTGGGTGTCGTCTCGTGACGTACCGTACGTGCACCCAGTTTTTTATTCCTTCACACAATACCACATCACAATCTTTTTTTTTTAAGTAATACCAAAACATTTCTGACGTTGCAAGCTCTTTAACAATTTGAAAAGTTGGGACGTGTATTATGCCATCAAAGGAAAGCCTGCGGTGTTATCGTTAGGCGTTAGCAACGTGCACCTGCATACAATCTTAAATAATGCAAAGTGCATAATGATGTGAACTATCCTAATTTTTGCCCCCTGTGACATCACATGGAGCAAGAGAAGATGTGGTAGACTTTTATAAGGTGCTTCCGAATCGGCAGAGGCAAAAAAGGGTGCTGTTCGTTATTCCGAAAGTCTGCTATTCCGAGGTTCGTTATTCCGAAGGTTCGTTAATCCGAAACACACAAATTCCCTATACCTAGAGGTCCATTAATCCGAAAATGAAAATGGGTTCGTTAATCAGAACATTTGTGGCGTTATTCCGAAAGTTTGTTATTCCGGAGATTCGTTAATCCGAAAATGAAATTCGGAATAACGAACCTTCGGAATAACGAATCTTCGGACTAATTAGAGCCTTCGGAATAACGAACCTTCGGAATAACGAGTTGTAACCCCCCCCCCCCCCCCCCAAAAAAAAAAAAAAAAAAAAATGTCTATAGTCTTAATTGATGTTAAGTCGGAGGAACAAAATGTAACGGTAACAGTGACCACATTTCTTTACCTTGTTCTATACCCTCAAGCAATTATACATCACTAGAAAATATGCTTTTGTGTTTGTCTACTACAGGTGCTCTTCTATAATATAATAGTGTATCAAGGCAGAATAAGGGATTATTAATTTTATGCATCTTTATGCATTTGGATGCGTATTATGCATATTATGACGCCTTCATCAAGCCATCTCTTATAAGATCCATCATCTCAATCAAAAAAACAAAACAAAACAAAACAAAATACGAACACTTCGCTTTGCAGTAAATGAAATGAGAGTTTGGTCTCTTCCCAATTCATCAATCAATCTGTCTTTTTTTTTTCAGGCTCGTGGGAAAAAGCAACAGCAAGTGGCAAAACATTTCATTGCAACTCTGATTTATACGGAAATGTTTAGTTACTTCATTCTGATATCAAATTATCCCTCATATTTGGATGATTTCCTGTTTTCGAAGCCAGACGATCAAAATTAGTGGGATGTTGCTCGGAGGTCACACAAATTAAACAATTTGCTGAGGAAAATCTCTCCAACGATAACGCGTGCGCTTGTATCGGTCTTAGCTATCGTATCGTTCCGGAAAGCAATATCGAAAACGTATCTCTGCCTACCGTATAAATCACGTTGATGCTATACATAATCAAAGTCAGTCCCTTCAGCGGCAATATGTCTCCCTTTTACAGTTTATTCCTTCACTGTGTCGACGAAATCGATATCGAAAATGGCAACAATGAGAGTTGTGGTCATCATTGGGTGTCTTTCACCAAACTAAATTTGTAAATTTAGCATCATGTACAAAATAGAAGATCAATGATATATGTATATAATTAGATTCCTATTGTTTGGGGGAATGCACCCTACAAGCATTGCTTCTTCAGCATTCCTCCCCATCTCCTGCATTTTTTAAACTTCAAAATCTTTTTGTGCTTTTTTCTTTTTCACCCTATCAATTGTATATCCGTAAATGCCATTTATCATATTGTGTAATGTTGACGTATATAATGTACTAATATCTTATGTGAAAAAAAATTTATTTACAAGTTTTATTGGAGATGGAAAAATAAATGAATGAATGTTTACGTCTAGGCCTAACTCGCGTTTGTAACACAAACGATACACCCGACGAAACTATAGAAACATGTTTAGCGTCGATTACAAAATACATGACATTTTACGAGCCTTATTTTTTTTAATGAAATTATCTTTTAAGTAAACTTGATTTGGTTTGATAGTTTTTAAGTGGCTCGGCTGGATAGGGATGAAGCTTACCTCTGGAACAGAGCCATTTTTCTTTTGTTCAGTGTTTATATCTCTGACCTCGCCTATCAAAACGCTGTTACCTTCCACACTCGGGTTCCTGCCCATATATGAGCATGATGTAACAGATTAACCCAATTCTCACACAAGGGTTTGAAGCATCACTGTATTTGCACAGGACACGTACATGCAGTAAGTTTTCCGTACACTTGCCGTAAGCAATGACTTAAAGCGAGTTTCTGTAGCGAAAGGAGTGTCAAGAGGGAGTTCTTGATTAACGGGGTGTTTTGTTTTTGTTTTGATTTTTCTAGTGAATCTAAATCTACGGGACACAAACTAAGACCAATTAAAATCGAAAGTTGAAAGCAATCTTCGAGGAGGAAATAAAAAGGAAAAAAAGAAGAAAATGTTTTGCATATGACACTCCCTGCGTAGTTACGCAGCGCCAAACAAATCTGCACCGAGTCTGCGCATTCCTTCCCAAAAAAAAAGAAGTAAAGGTAGTGTTTGATACCTTGTCATTATGAAAGTCCACATGCTAATGTAAATATTCGAAATACTTTGTATTCAGATAATAACGTTGCGCTTAAACATGCATTCTTTTTTCTTCTTTTTTCTTTTTTTTTTTTGGTGCGGGTGGAGATGGAAAATAAATGTTAAACGAAATTATCAATGTATATTCCATTTGTTATACGTTGCAATGAAATCATATCATGTTCCAATTAAAGGGTTCAAGAGAGTGAAAGATGGCTCAATTACGGTCTATATCTATTCTATTCCCAATTTCGCTTGTCCTGGAAGTAGGACCTACCCTACCAGTACAATTATCCTTTGAAGGACTGAAGGACCAAAGAGTATGACAAAATTAAGCTTGAAATAATCAAAGTCGTAGGAAACCACGCCTTGAGAAGTGTGATAGAATAACCACAACACTCCATGTCAAACCAGGGTCAAATCTGTAAACAGATACTTCAATAAAAGGCACTTAATGAGCGTTGAGACCACACTTTTACACCTTTTCTCTGCCTGTTTTTCCAGTGGTCGTGCCCATTAGCGATTGTTTTTCCACCGAGGTTCCCAGTGTCATCCAGTGCCCACATAAATATAACCTTTCTCCCAACTTCTGCTGTTTTTCTTCTTACCTACTCGACTTTTTTATAAGTTGTAGTCTAGGTTTTTCGCAAGGACTCATGGGTAAAAATTGACAAGGTGGGAAGTGTCTTAAGCCCCCATGACACCACGGCCGCTCTTGCGGTGTACCTGACCGCTACATGAACCTGCCAGGTTTCACGATGTAATGTCCATTTGATACCCATCGGAAATATTGTGTTTATCTTCATAAATAAAGCTTGGAAAGAACACCAATGACGGATGTTAATCGGCTGGAGGAAGCGGTGGGCATTTTATAAGCTGGTTGACTCTTCCTTTTACCTCTTAATCTTATGTTTTGAAGGGGTTTAGAATCATCCGCCCGTTTGCAGTCGATATCGTGGGAAAAGGGAGATTTTGCTGGCAAGTGAGACATGATTCTTTTTCTTTTTCTTTTTTATCCTGTTCTTTTTCTTTTCTTTTTTTTTTTTGGGGGGGGGAGGGGTATTCATCATTGCCTTCACCATGACTGAGTCATTACAGGTGTCGATTTCGTTCGTCAAACTGAAGTCGTTGTCTGGGTAATTGTTGAATCGTAATTCGATGACATTCATGACATTGTGGTCTTAGAAAGTTTCAGCATTTGGAATGTTATAATTGTTGTCGTTTTTTTTTTTGGTTCGTTTGTGTGTGTTTTTTTTTTCTTTGCTTTGTTTTGTTTTGCCTTGTTTTGAACATGTGACAATACTGCGTTAAATCCGGGCTTTAAACACGTATCGAGACTTTCTTTAAATACCTAATTTCGTTGTAAAAACAGGAATCAATTTGACCTTTCAGTATTTCGTCTCCCTGATTCATATAATAACTTTTTGGAATGACAAACACTTTGAATTTAGAGTAAGTGGGACTAGAGATTATTATTTATTATACTGAGATATGAAACGGTCCGAAAGAAGAGGTAAAGATGGTACTCTCTCGAAGAAATCGAAGATTATCATTTGGAATCCATCAACTGCCAAGTAAATCTTCCAGGGGTCCGTTTCATGAAGTCTTATGAGGGACTTATTGCTCACAAGACACACTTATGAGAGACTTCGTGAATAGATTTGAAAAAGACTCTCACAGCTACAGTGTATATAATATGAGCGACTTTGGCAATTCTGTGACTTTGTTTGTTTGTTTGTTTGTTTGATAGATACTTTATTTTCTGCAAATCAATATACATTGTACATAAACTGAATAATCGTGAACATGGGAAATATACAAAGTATATTTGAAACAGAGTCGTTTGACTTGCATAAACAATGATATAAAAGGAAATTAATGATATTACAGTATGCATGTCTATGCAGCTGGGATTACAATAACAATATTATATTTAGGAAATGATAATGCAGAGGGCCGCCATTGTAAGCATTGCTTGAAAAGATGGCCGGCCCGAGGAAAAGGTAGGTAGGTAGATTGGTAAACAATACAAATTCTGCTGCGAGGATAGCAGGGGAAAATAAACTCTGATGTGTGAAGGTGGTGAATGTGCGTGCGAGTGCTTGAGAGTGCACAGGGGCAGATAGGCTGGGATTTGGAATGATAAAATTGGTTTGCTGGAAGAGGGAATGACTTACGATGTTGCTACTATCGGGAGACCAACATAAGTCATATAAATTATTCGGGCTTAATTCGTATTTGAAGTATACTGTGATAAAATATGCTTCTTTAAGTTTGCTTTGAATGAAAACAAGGAGGCACACTGTTTCAACTCTTCAGGAAGAGTGTTCCATGTATCCGGACCGTGATGTCTAATCGACTTTTGAGCAAGTAAAAGCTTTGGATTACTTAAATGAAAATCATGGGAACGACGGGTAGGGTATGAGTGAATATGATCATTAGTAACTAGGGCATTATGGAAAAATGGTAATAAATTTCGAATGTGTTTGTACATAAATATAGTAGTTAAATATGAATGTATATCATGGGTCTTTAGGGTTTTTAGGCGATAAAATATGGGATCAGTGTGAGCCAAAAAATTTGAATGTGTGCATATACGAAGAGCCTTTTTCTGAAGAAGAAAAATTGTGTTCAATTTGGTTTTGCTACAGTTGCCCCATACAATATTACAGTACATTACATATGGTAGAAATAAGGTGTTGTATAACATCATTAAAGTTTGATCATTAATTAAGTATTTTATTCTCCTTAACACACCAGTTGCCTTAGATATTGCTGTTATAATATTCTGGACATGAGTATTCCAAGTTAGATTGTTATCTAGGGTCACTCCTAGGAACTTGGTTGAATGTTTCTCAGCAATGTTTATATCATCAATAGAAATACTTTGAGGAAGGGTGGGTTGAGATTGAAGCGTATGAAAATGTATAAAACATGTTTTATCAATATTCAATGAAAGCTTATTACTTCTAAACCATTTCGAAATATTACTTAATTCCATGTTAAATGTATCCACCAATGTTACAATATCCTTGTGGGAATAAAAAACATTGGTGTCGTCTGCAAATAAAATGAAGTTTAAACGAGGAGAGGAATTAATGATATCATTAATATAAATCAAAAAAAGTAGGGGCCCGAGGATAGATCCCTGAGGGACACCACATGACACGTTCAAATGGAACGAATGACTGGATTTAAATGCAACATATTGTTTTCGATGACTTAGATAACTTCTAAACCATGACAAACTAATCCCTCTCACGCCATAATTATGTAATTTTTCAAATAAAATGTCATGATCAATAGTGTCGAATGCTTTACTAAGATCCATAAAAACTCCAATTATGTGCTCCTTTTTAATAAGCGCATCAATAATATTATCAACAGATTTAATTATAGCATAATCGGTAGAAAATCCTTTCCTAAAGCCAAACTGATTCACATTTGATATTTCATTTTCAATCATAAACGAGGAGAGACGCTTATAAACTAATTTTTCTAAAATTTTCGATATTGCAGGTAACAATGAGATGGGTCTATAATTTTTCACCAATGATGGATCTTCTCTTTTATAAATGGGGATAACTTTGGCGATTTTAAAAGAGTCTGGAAACTCACCGTTAAGTAAGGATAAATTAAATATATGGGTGAGAGGGGCTGCTAAGGGGTAGATTATTTTTTTCAAAAAATTCACCCTTAATTTGTCAGGCCCACAGGAATTACTACATTTCAGAGATCGAACAATATCAATAATTTCTGATTCATTTATTGGAGTAAAAAACAATGAGTTTTGATTACTTTCAGGTAAGTAATCTTTATAATTTTTGATATCATTTATGGGAATAGATGCAGCTAAAGAAGGACCAACATTAACAAAAAAATTGTTAAAAATATTTGCAATTTGATCAGAATTAGTAATAACTTTATCATTATGGGTAATGCTATCAGGACATTCCGTAGGTTTCTTTTTGAGTATTTCATTAACAATCCGCCAAAGAGCATTTTTATCATCCTTATTAGATTCGAGTTTATTTGAAATATATGATTTACGTGAAACTCGAATCAAAGAAGTTAATCTATTTCTATATGTTTTATACCTTTTCACGTTTTCAGGAGTAGGTTTCTTCAGAGATATTTTATAAAGACGGTTTCGAGTAAGAATGGAATGTATAAGACCTTGAGTAATCCACGGTTGCCGGGCTCTTTTCCTTCCATTTACTTTGGGAGTTAAAGGAATATGTTTATCATAATAATCTAATAGTTTTTGTAAAAAAATTTCGTAGGAAGAATTAACATCTTGGAGTTCAAAGACGTCATTCCATTGTTCTTCGAATAAATCTTGATTCAATGACTCAATATTTTGTGGCGTTTCATTTCGATACATTTTCAAATATTGTTTGGGTTGGCGACGTATTGGAGTTATTACAGATTTATCATTAATCATAAAAATCGGTAAATGATCAGATATATCTGAATAAAGGATACCGTTCATACAGGTTTCAGTTATAACATTAGACAGTATATTATCTATTAATGTTTTACTGTTGGCGGTGTTATTTATTCTGGTAGGTTTATTGATGTGGGGATGCAGTGAGTTGGAAAGTAATATGTCATGGAAATGGGTAGGTTGTAATAAATCTATATTGTAATCTCCCATCAAAAAAATGGATTTTCTTTCTCCAAAAATTTCGTTAGCACATTGGTCGAAGTTGTCAATAAAAGATTGAACGTCATTTTGTGGAGGACGGTAAATAGTACCAACTATAATATTTTTCTCATTATCATTTAAGATTTCAATAAATAAACTTTCTGCTCCCTGAATACCCAAATCAGTTCGAATTTTAAATCTAATATGATTATTAACGTACATGGCAACCCCACCTCCTATGCCATGTTTTCTGTCATTACGAATAAAATTATAATTTTCAATGCCAAATAGGTCCGGGGAATTGGTGTGCAACCATGTTTCGGTGACTCCTATAACGGAGTCACTTTTTATGTGATGCCTTCATGGAACGGACCCCGGGGCAGCCTATATCATAGCAAGGCTCAGGCTTGAAAACATGACCAAAGAGGGAAGGGAAAGATGAAAGAGGCTGTTTTAAAACAAAATGAAAATCTGACAAAAGTCATTAAGAGCGTATACTATAAGTTTAGAATGGAGCTGTAATAATCCGGACGGTCATAAAGACGGAGAGGGCGACAAATACATCGCATCACTAATCTGCGCATGCGCGAAAGCAAAGACACGTCGTCGGGGGAAAAAAGTGTTTCGTCCACAAAACTTGACGACGTCGACTTTAGGACCGTCT
This sequence comes from Diadema antillarum, assembly GCF_040938485.1. Classification (NCBI taxonomy): domain Eukaryota; kingdom Metazoa; phylum Echinodermata; class Echinoidea; order Diadematoida; family Diadematidae; genus Diadema; species Diadema antillarum. The sequence goes on from NW_027270995.1 coordinate 50,418, forward strand.
CTGGCATGTTTGGCTTACATAATTTCGGTCTAGAAATTGGACGAAACGGCTGAAGTCGTGCCGCTTGTGTTCCCTACCTCTCAAAGCACGCAACTAGAAACTGATCGTATTCACTCAAACTATCATCAAATGGTTATGTGTCCTAAAATTCTAAAATCTGGAATTAAAGTAATATGGACACATAATTCGAGGTTTATGAACGTTATATAGAATCAAATCTTTATTTCAAAATTCTGACGTTGAGCCTTGCCCATCTCGGGGGCAAAGCGAGGGGTCACGTTCAGTGCAAACAGTCCCACGTGCCGTTGTTGGTGTCTGCATGTTCTTCGGAACCGCGACAATTACAAGTTCAGTCATCAAACATCGACAACGTACATGGTCAGCCACACTTTTACAACTGTTTCAACTCAGTAAATAACTCATAAAATTGTAAAGCGCATAGACTGAGAGTCTGAAGCATGCACTGTGGCTAAACTGTCCGCCCGCATCGCTTCTCTTTGACAACTTGTGCTACCCGAGCAATCCAATCTATTGCACATCCTTAATGCAACTTCTCCAGAATTGTTTCGTACAGACTCTACTTACGAAGGTAAATCTTTGACATTCTAAGATGGAATTGTACTCAGACCAGCATTGTGGCCACGCCATGTATCCAAGCAGCTAAAGAACTCCTTTCACGCCTGACGGTGTGTCTGACATGTAGAATAATACCTATTATAGTGAATGCGACATGGGCTTGTTTCAATGACCGGAACAAAGCGTGTAACTCATGCCCTCTGTTTTGGGCGTTTTTTTCCATGAGTATTAAGAAGTAGGGCACGATTTAGAGTAAACTTTTTTTTTTCTTCAAATGAGTAATGGTAATCGGCAGTAGATAACGACTTGATGCTTTCCGATTATTATACTCCTGTTTTTGTCCTTTCCAACCGGCGATCATAACCTCTTCACAACCAGTCCAACCTCTCATACCGGTTGTGGGTTTTTGTTTTTGTTTTCATAGGATCCCGTATCTTTACGTCGTCGTCGTCGTCGTCGTCGTCGTTGTTGTTGTTGTTGTTTCCTGTCTGATAAAGGAAGCTCTTCTAAAAGCAAAATGAAAATAGCTTATCCCTATTCTTAATTCAGAGGTGATAGTAATATAGTATACACTGCTACAGAAGATTACTCTCCTCCCAACAAACACACTCTCTCTCGCTCCCTCCTCCCCCACCCCGTCCCTCTCTCTCTCTCTCTCTCTCTCCCTCTCTTTCTCGTGCAGTCCTTCAGAAATGCAAAGAATACTGTTAAGAGAGTTGCATTGAGATATAAGAAAGGGATACAAAGGGGATAAAAACCGGGATTATCCCATAGCAAGAAAGACGGTGATAGTGAAATAGAAGACAAGCGAGATCTTTTCGAAACAGGACGTTTTTCTTTTTTTAGTTTCCACATGAAAAGTGTTTGCTGTTGCTGTTATTGTTTGCCTGTTTTGTCATTTTGATCAAATTCTCTGAGGCCAGTCAAGAAAGAGAAGGTAAGAGAAAAGAAATAAACTCAGAAACTCGAAATCAAATCAAATCGGTGGGATGGGAGGGGGTGGGGAAGGGGAGGAGCGAGGCGAAAGAAATGATGAGAGATGAAAGAGAAAGAATCCTGGCCGAATCGATTAAAGTATTGGTTGAGGCAAAGATTCAGCTTTAAAGGGATTGTACAGTTTCGGTTGAGACCTAACTTCAGATTTCTAACATTTTTTGGTGAGATAATGAAAAACGTCTTATGAAATATGAAAGAGCATGTAATTTTATGAGGAATTCAATGTTTATTTGATGAAAATTGGTTTTGAAATAGCTGAGATATCCAAAAAGAGCGATTCTAATAAAGTGTGGGACCCACACTTTCACACCTTGTTTTACCTTGTTTTTGGATGTTTCCGTCATTCCAAACCCGATTTCCATCAAGTAAACTTCGAATTCCTCTTGAAAATGGTATGCTCTGTACTATTTCATAGGTGTTTTCTTGGTATCTCGCAAAAAGTAAAAAGCCCAATTCTCACCTCCACCAAAACTGTACTATCCCTTTAACTTTTTGCGAGATACAAACGTGTACTTAGAAAAAAGAAATAATCATAAAAAAACGTTTGAAACCTGAAGCCCAATCTCAAATGACACTGTACCATCCCTTTAACAGAAACAACGACAAAGAATAGATGACGAGCAAATAGAATGAGCGCTGACTAAAAAAGAGGTGAATGAAGATGAGGTGAGAAGGATGATCAAAACTGAAAGGGGAGACTACTGATTAGACCTATTTTTTGTTTACCCCTCCTGAGACATTTCCAGGCATCTAGGGATGACGCTGTTTACCTACGGGCTCACGTATAGTAAATAATATGGTCCCCGGGAGGTGGGGGATAATGATTGCAGATTACGTAACAATGTCCTCACGGGTAGAGTTTAAAAGCCTTGATCGTCGCTTATTACCCATGTCCCTGGATTTTCTCAACGGCCACGATCGCTTAGGAGCTAATCACCTCAAGATTTAGCGCGGGGGTCCCCGGGCGTCGATCTTCATGGATTCGTGTTCGACATCTTACAGTACCTCATGTGGTATAATGAGGTGGTGTAAGTCCAGACGGGGCAATAGCTGATAATATTGACCATAGTTGCAATGGATATTCGTGACGTGCAGATGTTGTGATATGCGTTGTTGCCATTCTCTGTGGTTATTCTCTATTACTCGATTCGTTAGCTGATTTCCTCGATGAAGAAATAATCGTGAGAATCAATATTGTTTTTTACTAAAGATTGCTTTCATGAAATATGTAAAATATATATACCACATACATCTTTCTTGCTTGTGTATCATTCACCCATGAATTCATTCACTTGTCCACTCATTCTTTTAATGAATGAATAAATCAAGTTATCTATCAAGCCATGTATCTCTATTTCGTGTTTGGTATGTATTTTTGTATAAACGTGGATCTTTGTATGTTTGTTTCAATCTGATCCCTATTTTGTTTATCATATTCTCTTTGGATTCTAAAGCTAATGTTTATTTGCATTATACTTTTGCCCCAATCGGTTTCTTTTAAGACCCAAGGACATAACACTTCCAAGTTTCCAAGTTTGATTTTTTTTTCTGTTAACTACAATACTTTGTGTTCCGATGTTTTGTCTGTTATTGTGTTTTATGCATGTTGTTCATTGTTTTTATTTCTGAAACGTGATATTGAGCAATGTATTCTAACGTCACGGGGCTCTGCTGTAAAAAAGGCTCCTCAGGTCTGAACAAGACCACCACCTTGTGCATTTTTAAAGAAGACTGAATAAAAAATTAATATATATATACACATCAACCATTCCTATTTATTCTACGTTACTGCTTTGGTCTAAGTCAGTCTAGGAAAATATCACCTTGACAATGTTTAGACACCTGACAGCATTTATTACAATAGAGGGTGTCACATCCTTTGATTTTTTTTTTTTTGGTCTGATTTTGTTGTTGTTGTTCTTAATAATAGAATTATTATTTTTGCTACTGCATGATTATGCTGAAGTGCTTCTTTTCCATGATGTACACAGTCGACGCATTCGCACACTATAGGACTGGATACTGGCAGGGAGATGAGACTCTTCTCACTACACCTCCCTGGAGCTGTCAACCATTCATCAGGTGAACGTGGGATATTTTTCAATAATGGGACTGGTTTTAAACATTCATGATATCATTCGCTCCTCTAACTACTTGTCTTCCCTATAATGATTGATTTTGGTGTCTTGAAGGTTGGGAAATAAGACCCAGCATTTTAATAACTGGGGTCGATGCCATTCCTTTTTAATAAAATGATTATCCCATTCCGTCGTTTATGGATACTACGTCCGTCATAGTTATGGTGATTTTCGTTGGCTTAAAGACACTGAACACACGATAAACAGCGGATTAGTTAGCCACCATTCTTGCAAGCCCCCAAAAGCTTCGAAATACAAGTACTTGCAAAGAGCCATGCTACTGAAACGCATGGAAAAAGACTAGCACGTCACGCCAAGTGAGCTTTCGATCAGCAGTACTGCAGCTCATCGCAACCTGTCATTCAAGTTCAGTGTGTACATGTGTGTGGGTGTTTATTGTGCTGTCCAATGAGGCGTTCATGCATATACAAAGCGTTTTGAGTTTGTGACAAACTGCAGATCGATGCAAGGTGAAAGTGCCCTTCACCCGTACTGTTCACATCAGTACAATTCGCTGAGCACGGGGTACTTTACGGATTACATTCGTATTGTTCGCGTTGTGAAAACGATGAAAGTCCACATTGAAATACGTAGTGAGACTATTAAACCCTTCATTCATGGTGCTAAAGCTTCTATATACCAGTATTCTTATCTTTTGATCACGTCCCTTGTTATAGAACCGTTATATTATGAAGCGAAAGATCTGAGCATGCAGATAAACAACTCCAGACGATGAGTCGGTATTTGTTTGTGTGTGCGTGTGTGTGTGTGTGTGTGTGTGTGAGCAGAAACACACACACACACACACACACACACACACACACACACACAAGCAAGACTTCACTAGATAAGCTTTAGCTCTTTTCTTTAGACAACACCCAAAAAAGCTTGTCCCAACATGCAGTGTTCATGACACCTACAAAAATACATTTTAGCCCTCTTTTTATAATTAATAGCCCCAAGCCCATTAGTGAGTATGTGGTATGTGTCCTTTAGGCGAGTTAAATCATGCTGACTGATTTTTGTTTTTGGCTTTTGCTGGTTTTTTCTGTTAGGAAGTTTATAAGGGGGCACGTTATGTAATGTCCACTCTGAAAGGAGAAAGAAAAAGAAAACATGAGTTTTGAATTTGGTCGTCGTCGTTTTTGGTTTTCTCTATCTTCTTCTTCCTCCCTTTCTTTCCCGTGTTCTTCTTTTTCCATCGTTCTGTTTTTACTAGTTCTTCCCATGGAGTTAGCCCATGTTCTTCCCATGCATTTTATAAGGAATTTTGGAGTCGATTATACACGGATAGCTCCCTCCATTAGTCGACATGGAACCACCATGAAGAGGATGTAGTCAGTCCTGCGTAGCATCAGGGAAGGGTTCCATCTCCTTGGTAGCATGCATGTGTAAGTTTGTGTGTGTGTGTGTGTGTGTTTGTTTGGTTTATTGAGGTATATCTAAACCATGGTGTACATGTACATAATAATGATGCATATACATAGCTGATCAACAACCAGAGCAGGAAATATATTTTCTTTTCTTCTTTTTTTTATGAGTGCCTATTAAACGAAAAGAATAAATGGGGTTATCAATGCAAGGTTAATACATTTTGATATTTACGTCTATAATAGGTAAAATAGCGTACACGGCCAGGATAAAGAAATTGATACAAGTAATAATTTCGCAGGGCAAAAATGCCTTTAAAATGTTGAGAGGGTAATATCTTTCCCTAATTTTACTGACATTCGTGTATAAGTTGTGTACTCTCTAAAAAAAATCGAGTGAAAATTTTCACTCTAAAAAGAGTGAATACAAAAAAGAGTGAATTTCGAGTGAAATTGGAGTGAATTTTGAGTGAAAATGCTCATTTTCACTCATTTTGGAGTGACGTCAGGGATCACTCCCAAATCTTCGAGTGATCCCTGACGTCACTCCAAAATGAGTGAAAATTAGCATTTTCACTCGAAATTCACTCCAATTTCACTCGAAATTCACTCTTTTTTGTATTCACTCTTTTTAGAGTGAAAATTTTCACTCGATTTTTTTTAGAGAGTATGTATAGGAGGCTATGGCAAGTAACCATGTTCCCGTCCTCCCTCCCTTTCAATGGAAAGGGGGTGGGGGTGTGGGGTATATTACCTCTGCCTTTAATTGACACCTTTATAGCCACAATGGCCGCTGTATGTAAATCTCTCGCTGCAGGAGTTCTTGTTTGTCACGCACGAGGGTTCTGTTGTCAGTGTTGAATGGGGGGGGGGGGGGATTTCGTAGTCTTAATTATGAAGACACGTTTACAAAGTATCGTACACTGTCAGCTTTCGATTTGACGTCGCGAGCAGGCAGTTGCACTTTTCAGACCCAAGTTTTTAGGCCGCATAATCTTGTATTGATGCCTTGATCTCTAGCTTGCTTTCAAAGATGACCAACGAGGAGAAACTGTACTGGAGACATGACATTTTCATTTCTTTTCTTCAATGTCAAATCTTGCCGCTGATGGCACATTCACATCTGTAATGAGGTGATTCTAATGACGATGACGATGCATGCGTTCGTAATGATGATTACTCGGTGAGGATAAAATGTGAAGGCAAAGACAGCACGAACAGCGATACTATACCGTTTAAAGAAATCATGTTCACAGCAGAGCGATCTCCATGGTTTTTTTTTTTTTAGAGTGGGGGTAAACTCTGGGTCGAATGTGATGGAGTTTACGTGTTAACCGTTTTCATTTCACATTCGCTTGAAGGGTAGTGACAAGTTTGACGTTGACCACACTTGTATATACGCGTTGATTCTTACCTCAGTAACACAAATTGAAGGAGATCGACAAACGTCGTATAAATTAATCTCATCGAATTGAAACCTTTTCACCTCACTTTCGCATGTAGTTTTTAGCAAGACCTCAAGACTTTCCATCAAAAACATAGATAAATAAATGGATAAACAGATTTCTGGAAGAACAAGAGCAGATTTCTACCTGAATACATACATAATATTAAACACACATAGGTACATACATACATGACGGATGGATGGAAAAATAATTAACCGATAAAACACGAAGAGTAGAGTTAAATAAAATTTGCGGACTAATTTATGAGACTAAGCCATGTCGCCCGGGTTAGCCCGTTGTTATTTTTGAACGTATCACCGAGCCGTATTTCATTTCAGCTGGGACCACTAACAGCTGATCGTGAGGAGGGCGTTCCCCGAGCGCCCAGGAACTCCGATTTCTCGCTTACCAGCCACTACATGCATAACCTGCTTTCCAGCCGGTTGAATGATTTTTTTTTTTCCAGGAGTGCCTCGCCCCCAGTTCTGTCTGGAGAGCAACCCCTCAGTCTGTACTCGATTTCGGCATCTGGATTATTTTGAACAACTCCGATAAACGTCTGACATTAGCCACAAGAATTCGTTTGACGTACTGGCGAAGATCAGGGCGAGATGAACGGGCTTCGCTTAAAGATGTCTTTATTTCCATCCTACAGATTCATGGTAAAGGAGCAACATAACGACCCATTGGCAACAAAAACAAGTTAGGCCATTTTGTTTGGATGCAATTTTCCCCGCGATTGGGAGCAGGAAATTGCTAGAAAAAATACAGCAGACCGAATACAGAAGACATAAAACAGGGGTATGTTTTTCGTGACCTCTTCCAGGGACCAACTTTTTACGACCAAGAATCATCTTTCCACTCCGAAAAAAAAAAATGGCAATGCCAACGACCGAGGACTTCCGATAGCGTCTGGGGAAGGAGCGATTGTTCGTCTACGTCAAATCCTCCGATATCACGCTTTGTCAAGTCAATTTGATCACACCTCCAAGATCCCCGTTTAGCAACGGCTTAAATTTTTGCAGCCATCACTTGGTCCACTAACACTTCTTCTGATAGCCATTTCATTAAGTCTCAACACACATGGTCTAATCCCGTTTCGTCTACAACCAATATAAAATATTATTATCCATACAGAGGATTTTTAGAGCCCAAATACAAGTGTTATTTTGTCGATGAACATCATAACCTCCGACCCACTTAGAAAGTTTGTTGAACTCGACCAATATTTTTTTTGCCGAGGCGACCAATATTTAAAATATTGGACGGCAAGAGGGGGATTCCCCACAGTTTTTTATAAACTGCACCGTGATTGGCTGAGATATACTCAGTATACGAGATGACCTGAAATATGAAGTAAAAACGTCTGTGATTGGTCAATCACGAATTAACTAAAATATCGTTTTTTTCTAAAATTCTGTGTTTATACAAACAAATTTCATCAATTAGTTGAAATTGTTTTGCATACAATTTTTCAAAATATCACTTTCATACCAGGAAATTAAATTTAGGTTTGATGAAAACAAAGGCGACGATTGATCAGCTCAGTGCTTGTACTGCTAGATAGCCCGCGCGCGATATACAAATACATGTAGCCGGCCACCGCCGCTTGCATTTGCGTGCATGTTACGTTATGTGTATACTAAGTACAGTAGGCCATAGGACTACAGTACGAGTAATTCGATCTTTCACGATCTACGGAAGATGTGGCGTGAATTGTGTCTCAAATCTCGGATACAAGAACATCTAATTCTGGTGTAAATTAGCTAGATCTCGGCCTAACAGTAACATGACTGCTACCATGGATACATAGATCACTGTTTTATCAGGGAATGAAGTAGATTAACCATGGAGGTAGAAAAAGCCTCTTTTCTACCTCCATGGATTAACTAACACTGAAGAGTGTACCATACCCCATGTCAGGATCAAGTACAGTAGCTGAGTATAGGAGACCATACAGCACTCTGAAACAGAAAGGGTAAGTGAAAATATTCTTTGCTAAAATCCTCTGTAGGATAATAATGATAATATTAGATGTCCTATTTTCGATTAATACAAGGAAATATAGGACTCGCTAACAAAATATTGGACTCGTCTTCGACTCGTCCAATATTTGTGCATAGCTCGTCCAATATTTCCTTGTATTAATCTCAAGGCCATCCAACATTATATAAATAACCATTTAGTCCAACTGCCACTTAGCCTCAATTCCAGTTGGTCTACTTCCATATGGGCTATGCCCATTTCGTCTAATACCCACAGTTTATTAGACAAAATGGAAAAAATCAAGGAATCAAAATTGCAATTAGACCATCTGGACATTAGGCGAAATGTTAATTAGCCAAACTAGAGATTAGACCAAGTGAGGATTAGAAAATATGGGCACTAGACGAAATTGATAGTGGACCAAATGAGTTTAGCCGTGGTGTTGTAAGACGAACTGGGAAGTAGACCATCTGATATCAGACGAAGTGGCAATAAACCCGATATTTGGAGGCAACCAGCGTATAGATAGTGCTGAGTCTGCACTCAGCATCATTCTCATTGTCAGTATCAACACACTTACCATCAATGCTGGTGAGGTTTATCGACAGTAATTTCCGTTATCACTGTTACTCTTTATTATTTTCATTACTGAAAATCATGTTCATTACTTTCGTCATCTCGACGCATCCTTACAGATCAGTCGAAAGCGTGTATTGTTTACCATTGGGAGCAGTGATCTATAGAATGTTCAAGTTATCACATCTGATGCACAATGTGTCGGTCAGTTGTATCACAAAACATCCTGCCATTAAAAAAAAATCGCAATAAAGCCTAAAATGTAAGGAGATATTACTATTTTCCTCAATAGGTAACCATAACTGTAGACAGTTTATTCTCCGCTAGATTTTTTTTTATTTCAGCTATTGTTCTCATTTTGTATAATTAACAATTCTTAATATTGATTATACTGATTAACATTTTGACATGCGTTGTTTCTATCCCTAACTCACATTTTAAAACTATTTTGAAGTACTACAGCTGGGTGTTTGTTTCATCTGCAAATGGTAAAAGAAAAAAAAAGAAGAAAAAAACGCATTTAATCATCAGCTGCCAGAACGCACGGCCATTCCACCTATACCTACCTGTTCAGACCATTTGGCAAGGATGTCATTTCATTTTCAGTTATTTTATTTCCTTTCCAACAAAAATGCAACTACAATGGGATACTTGAATACATGTAATTACATAAAATCAGTATAACATTGTATAATCAAGGATAATACTGTGAAATGAAATACAATAGACGTTGTGACCTCTAATGACATGACATTATACCGAATCCAAATTGTAGGGAATGGAGGGGCGTTTGTCAGTAGTTTGCAGTCTCCTCAGTCTCGCCATAGCAACGGTATCACATAGCTCCCTGGTCTCGCCAAGGAGGTACTAGGCTCGCTCCTTGGTCTCGCTTAGTACCTTTTGTTATATCTCCATGGTATAACACAGACCACTGTCACGTTACAACGGAGTTTCCAGTTTGAAAGTCTCTAGCTCTATGATTTTCCCTATACGCGCTGTACAAGAATAGTGCGTGCGAAATCAGGGAGGTGGGAAGACCACCTCCCTGATGATACAGTGTAGACGTAAGACTATCGAATAAAACACATAACAAAACAAAACAAAACAAAACTGCTGTTAAAACGAACGCAAAAAGGGGTAAAGTAGATCTGGCTGGTTACTTGGCGCAGACACTGCATGCACCGCGTGAAAACTATCCAACTTTAACCGCTGAACTAATAAATCAGGAAGAATTTATGACCGCGGGGAAACACGATGATAAAAATGTCATCGGCTTGACTGCATCGCCGTATGACGATCACCATTACTCACTACTGACATGTTCAGGAACTGCGGGATAAACCGGAAACAGATCCTTGGATACCCCCCCCCCCCCCCCCGCACGCCTGCGTGATGGAGGATGGAGTCGCCGTCGCAGTAATGATAGGCGTCACACCTGCCTATCAATGTAATTCTGTAATGTAGGAAGCGCAAGTGAAATGTAAATCTAGACAGTAAATACTACAAACAAAACAAAGCAATCCTAATGAAAGGTGGGACCCATTTTTATCAGGATCGCTTTGTTTTACTTTGTTTTTGGATATTTCACCTGTATCAAAACTTATTGTTTTTTCATATAAACTTTGCATTCCTCTTAGAGTAATTTGTATGCTCTACAAGTGTCATTACAACATTATTTTTATGAAGTGGTTTCTAAGTAGGCCCTACCTTGCGAAAAGTTCAAAGCTGAATTCCCACCTCAATCAATACTATAGGGCCTACTATCCCTTTAATGTGTTGCGCAATGCATTATCGGAATGCACCCTGCTAGACCCTGTTCTAGCTTGAACAAAATAATAAAGCAATACTGTACATATCAATTACATTAAACAAACACACAAACATACGCACAACCAATGTTTTACACACAACAACCGCAAATCATCGATGATAGCTTCTCTTACGAAAGGAAAGCTGTTCCTACATTTACTGAAATCTAGAGACATTAAATGAATAGTAAAAAAAGTAAACACAGTACTCCGGAAAGGACATTGCAAATTAACAGACCAAGATGCTCTTGCTTCATGTATCAGGACTCTGCTTATAGCCAACCGATACGGATTCTGAAGTCACGTGGGGGTGTAACCAGGGAGGTGGGCCACCTCCCTGGTGTAACACGTCTTACTCTCCACCTGTATTAACTTTCCCTACATTCGATGAATGAATTCGTTCTGCGACTTCCAACTATTACTTCACAAAGTCACTTATGAAAAATTATGATAAACGTAACTATAGTGAATGATTATGACGAAAATATCATTTTCTGCGATCCCGTATATTTATTTTTTCTGTGTCAGTAATATTGCGAGGCACAATATTACACTCTTTCAATCAGATGATTATCCTAGGAGAGTCAAGTAATAAGTGTACACAATTATGGCTTTTGTATGCGAAACGTCTGGGACAACCACAGCAGCACTGCTGAATAGAGTATAATTGTGACGACTGCCCTCTATCGACGAATTCTGCGCATACGTCCAAAACTCCCTTGTGAAGAGAAGCTATTAAAATCAATTAATGATTGACTGAGCCATATACCTCCTTGACTGACTGAACTGTGCGATGGCCAAAGTTGCCGATTTTATACGTGTTACCCAGTACAAGTCGGGCTTTATACCACCCTTACTTTACAACATGGAGTCCTACTCGATGTCTGTTTGTGTCATTACCTTTTGCGACGTGTTCATGCTAAGTACAATGCCAAAGTCATAATGAATTTTGTGAAGGAGGGCCGTGGTAGCCCGGAAAGACAGACTACGTGTAGATATGTGAAATTGTGAATGAGCCTGTAAAGTGTCATGATGAAGCCGTGACAAGGTGGAGGTCACATCACGATAATATCGATTGTGTAGTCCTATCTGGCATATCTTTGAAAAGTCATGATGTGCTTGTGAGATTGAATGGATGTGCATGTAGTTTGTCTACACTTTGGTTACGCGTAGTTTTGGAATAGTAAGGCCCTTTAACCCTTCAATACAGAGCATAAATTAAGTTCATATCAGATTATCTTCATTCTGAGTTATATTAACACTGAAACACTAGCAGGTGCCGTATCTTGACTGAGCCACCGTGTATGTGCTGTGAATGTACATTACCTTTATTAATCACTATCATTACAGATGAAACATTTTTCAGTATTACAATCATCGTCATGAAATCAGGGTTGTAAGTTGCGGCTGGTCAACGTACGACCTTGGTTATTTATCCTTACTGGGCTGGTAGTACCGGTAATTTTCACTATGGCAGGGAGGTGAGTCTCACCTCCCTGACTGTGGTAATTCTTCGGAGCTTGTCACTGGTGTCGAGCACAATATTTGGCATGGAGCTGCCATTTAGCAAAGCTGGTCTTGAACGAAGCCTGAAGCTGTTTACGAGTACTTGATAGGCAAACTAGCAAGCCCTTGGAGCAAAGGTTGAACCGTCACGTAGGGGCTCTGCTTTGGAGAAAAACAAGAAGGGAAGTAAGAAGGCACACCAGCGACTACCAGTGAAAAGACTGATAAGTCGAATAGCGAAAGTGAGATCTAGGGAGCGGTGGGATGGGGGGAATGTATAGATAAAGGAGGCAAGAAGTGGAATTAAATTTGCAGAACTTTGAAAAGCGAGTTACGAAATACATGCTCGTACCATGGAGCTACTTCAGGGCGCCATGCTCTTACTACCCCGGGAAACAATCCGCCACAGTTCAGAGCGAGACTGGAACTGAAATTGTTACTGTACTGCACAGCAGCAGCACAGAACATTCACGAGCAACGGCATTGCCACACACTCACCATACTGTACTTGTATACAGACAGGTAGCTTTCAATACGGAGACCCCAGCATTCCGTGCGCTCTGCCAGCGATTGATCCCGCACGTCGAGCAAATCATCGCTCATGATGACGTCAGAATGTGAAATGCTCTGATTGGTCGGACTGACGGAGTACTCACGAAGGGCGTTCTAGTGCTCAATGACAGCCTCGGTATAATTTCGACCTGCCAGCTGACTGCTATTACATTCGCAAGTATTCTGTCACAGAGGATGTGCGAGAGACAAATACTCTCTTCGTGAGTGATGCTACTCTGTCGGTGGGAATAAACCTCACAGAGATTGCCCCGTGCTATCCTTTGGATTCCTACTATCTAAATCTGACTTTGGATTTTTACTGTCGTCACACTTCGTCTCCACGATGAGAACCGTGTCGGAATTGCTCAAGAGTGATCCCAAAACGGGACTGCCTCTCGCCACGGCAAACGCTTTGCAGTCCGCCTTGTTCGGGAACGGATCCCTGATCACTGGCTCTGCCCTGACCGCCGGCATGGGGGTCTGGTCGGAGGGCGGCGTCGGCCAGCGGGTCGACAACGCGCCTGGTCTCCGTGGTCGAAAGGAGGCTCGAATCAGACGACCTATGAATGCTTTCATGGTATGGGCCAAGGACGAAAGGAAAAGACTAGCTGACCAGAATCCAGATCTCCACAATGCGGATCTTAGTAAACTACTCGGTAAGATTCTTACACTTCTCACCATCAACCTCAATGTTTAAAACTTAATAAAGTGACTCATGTACTTACGAGTACAATGTACTGTATTCTATATCTAAAGGGGATGGTCGGCGATCAAGCCAGTAAAACTTTCTTAGATTTTGTCACTCCCTCGTCTAGCTAGGGGTGGAAGGGAGTTACTTTTCATTTTAATGAAGGTATTTCACACAATAGAATTCATTATTACTTCAGATTTGAAACTGAGCTGAATTGCTACGGTGAGCAATGTTCGTAGAAACTCTCTCTCTCGCTCTCTCGCCCTCTCGTTCATGGGCAATTTCTGTACTTGTTGCCGTGCGAATTAAATCACTCGCCCAAAATCGGCACCTTTTTTGTGCACTCGGTGTTTTTTTTCCCTAGAATGCGATGATGGACTGGTTGCCAACAACGTGGGCCCTCATTTTCCAACACGCATGTCTACGTACCCTAACTCCAGCTGCGGTTATCCCCCTGCGCGATCACGTTATTCCCCAGCGCTTATTCCACATGCTATCCCCCCTTACAAACAGGGGCCAATATGACAGCTGATGCGTGCGCGTACCTGGTACGTGCATGGCAGTAACCTCGGGCGTAATTGCCTCAACTTCCCAAACCGCGGCGAGTTCCACGTCCGACGACAGAGCAGTGGAGTGTTGGTACACGTGAGCGCTTGATAATTCAAATGCATAAATAAAATCTTGCACATTGCAGTTTCTCAACCGAAAACAGTTAGCTCAGCCGCAGACACGAACGACCCTGGACAGGAATTCCCTCTTCTCTTGATAGCTTGTACTCCCCCTGCTCTATTTTGCTACCTTCTTTGGTTGGGTAAAGCCTGAAGGATCGATACAAGGAAACACAGATCACGTTTGATTGTATCTTCATTCATTCATGCGACACAATCAAGTGTTTTTGTTTTTTTTGCTAGCTGTATAATATGGCCGAAGTGTAGTTTAATTACAAAGCTGTCTCATTATGTTTTGAGGAGCGGAGGTTGGAAGGGTACTAAACACTCAAGAAAACATCGCACCCACCTCCCTCATCTCGGATGAACCGTAAGACTTCACCTAACGTGTGTAGCGTCCTTTGATGCTAATGCAATTACATGTTTAGACAGATAGTTATTATACGCAGCGGTCGCTGTGGTGAAATATGACTGTGCATTATTTAGCCATGAATAAAAGGACGGTGAAGATTGTCAAGGTTGGGCGGAGGGACGGATTGAGTGAGTGAGCGAAGGATGAAGGGAGAGAATGCCGGTAACAATTACACCCCTCCCCCACACACATACACACGAATCGCTGTTACTAAATTATTTTAGTGATATGAAAGCAAAATATATTTATATAAACGGAGCAGTCGCCCGAAAATATAAGAATAGCAACAAAATAACTAAAATGTGAAAAAAAAAACCCTGGGATCAAAGGGTGGAACTTTATGAACTTTGCAGGAAAAAAAAAGAGACAACTGCACACCCACACACTCCCGAACATACACACAAAATGATATGAATTCAAGATGAAAATATTGCGCATTTTATGCCGAGAGTTAACCGTGGTATTGTACACCCGGTTATGAAGACTGCAGCAGAATGTTTGTGCTATATACGGTCTGTTTGATGTTGTTGTTTTAGATTTTTTAAGAATAAAAAAAGAAACATGTTGCGGGAAACTCAGCTGCAACAATGCTTTCCCCTTGAGCGGCGAAATGGGCGGGGACTGATCACGGCACAAGTAACACGTTAATGGAGTCAACTCCAGGATGAGGAGCGGGGGGGGGGGGGGGTAGATGCTACCGATACCCTGGAAAGGTGAGAGGGTAGATGGGGGAGGGGGAAGGCAAACAAAAACCATGGCAACTTCGCCTCAGAACGTAGTAGAGTAGTCGGATCGAGGACAGAACACGTGTGGCTGCATCTGCGAGGCAGCGTGGCATCCTTATAGGATTAAATTCTGTAAGAACAGATCAGGAAAGTGGGACAGATCACAGTTGTATAAAAGAGAGGATGAAAAAAATCACCTGACTATTCTACTCTTCGGCTATCATTGGTGTTGCTTCTTTTCCCTTTCTTTACATCAATAATGTTCAAATGTTTACCCCCCCCCCCCTCTTGTAGTCACCGTTCCAACTTTTCCCCCCTTCACAGATTCGTCACCTTCATTGCTGATAAGATTTTGTGTGTGTATGTGTGTGAGAGTGTGCGATTTCTTTACTTGGCTGGCATGGAAACAAAACTGTGCCTTCTCTATCCGAGAATTTGCGTTCTATTTTGGAGCACTCGGGTACCCGTTTTATTTGATGTGCATGGCACACTGCCCTTATTCAAACAGTTACCAAGCTCAAAGCCATAAAACGCGGCGTGGAGGTCACTGTGATAATTGGCGTGATTCTATAATGCTTCTCTATCCCCCCCCCCCCCCCCCCAACTCTCCCTCTTCTCTCTGGTTTCCCCTAGTAATACACGTTAGCTATGTGGAGGCTGCTATGGGCCACTGCCAAAATATTGTCAAACGAAGAGAAGGAAAAGACGGATGTAACAGGAAGAGCGCTCTCAAGAAGAAGTTTGTCAACCGTCGCAAACCCGCCGAATACTACTAGTAAACTATAGAGAGGGGGAAAAAGGAGAAATAACAACTAGAGATTTGTGGTTATCGTAGCTGGCTCCACAACTGAACACCGCCCCCATCCGCCATTGCAGGAGATCATTGGGTAGGGAACAGTTTGATGACCTCTTCATGCCAGGGAGGTGCAAATCCCTGCTACATACCATGTGAACAACTCGCTCAAAATTCCCGCTTTTTCACAAAAATTAAGGAAGACAAAAGGAGACGAGAGGAAAATCTTGACATCCCTAACAAATCTTATTAACCGACCTAACCGCAAAAAAAAAAGAAACCGACGTAGTCATCATCCTATCTCTTTTGCCTAAGAAGTTAAATTTTGCTCGCATACACGTTATCGATTACACGATCATATAAATTAATGTGCACAGTTTGTCTCGAAAAGAAAAAGGGATGGTTGAGGGTTCACTCTTATCCGTCACGTGTGCGGTCGAAACAAGCTTGGCCTTTTCCCCGTCTCTGCTTCCTCTCAAACTTTTTGTGAGTGAAGAAAATGATTTCCACATCACCATGTCCAACTGCTAAATTTGTGAGCATTTCTTTTCTTTTTTTATACTCGAAAATGAAATGCTTCAATTCGTGGGATTTCTAGTCCAGACACGTTGAACTTCCTGCGTCGCGGAAATGAAAGGTTATCAAATGATCAGGGCGAGGGGTCGCCTACTGCACTACCCAGTACATAGTCAAACCATGGAGCCATAATAGCTATTAACTCCGTGGTCAAACGAACGTGGTATGTTTCAATGGAAACAAAAAGGAAGAGAACGACAAATCAGAGAATGCGAGCATTGCGAGGACAAAACAACGCATTAGCTTTTATTTAACCAGTAGTCGTCTACCAGTATCACTTTTATAGTGCGGACACATGGCTTAAAAAAATTCGAGAGCAATGTTCCCTTTATTCGCCACTTTATGATTCCATTAGGTCCCATAATATCATGCTGCGCGTTTCTTTTTTCTCGGAACGCGTCAACTTGTGATTGATTGATAACCTGCGATGCTTGATGAGGTCTTTGGTAGAGATAGCTTTAAGGTGCGATCAGGGACATTCTTCCCTGGTCGTACTTCACTGCGGTATGGGCAGCCTCGGTAAACAGCCGTTATTCGAACAACCAACGAATTGCACACCTGCGAAGAAAGCAGCATTGATAGTCTCCTTACACAAAGTTTTCTTTTTCTGCTTCTAGTTTTAAGGGGAGATGATTCAGAGACTATTTTGTTTCATTCAAAACTATAAAGCCCTCTTTGCTATACTTGCTGTACTGTCGATATACAGACGCGCATGTAAGCCTAGATAGGTAGTAATGGTAATTAGCTATCGTGTAGCAAACGTTGATTTGTTTGAGACTAGACGTAATGAACCAGGTTACAAGCATACTAACCCTCAAAGTCGATGAATCGATTATGCTGAGGAAGAGGTGGTGATGGGGAAGGGGGGCGTGGGGAGGGGGCGTGTGAAGGGGAGAGGAACGGAGAAATCCAAAACGAATTTCAGCTGATGGAGCTCAAGGGGTTAAGTAATCTGAACAAACACGGCCCGTAAACTCCCCCACTTCAAGTTTCACTGATCTACCCACTTTGCGCTACATCATGCTTTCCGCGTTGGATCGAATCCGTGGAAATCCTTCCGTTTTTTGGGATGAGTCATACGGTGCTGGGTTAGCGCTCAGGACGTGGGCGAGAAAGGGGCTTCCAAGTACTGAGCGGTGATCGAGGCAAGCCTCATAAACACGATTGTTTACCAATCTTCCCTATACATCAGCGCTGCAGCTGAGTTCTCTCCTCGACTCTCCCTCTCCGTCTCATCCTCTCCCTCTCTCTCTCTCCATCTCTCTCCCTCTCTCAGCGTCAACCACTCACTGCCCGCGTGTATCCTTGTTTAGTACATAATCTTGTATGGGGTATTAAAAGAGTGTGTGCGAGTGTGTATGAAGGGGTTGTTCTGAGCACGCTCTGGGCGAATACTGCGTAATAGAAAGTGCCTCACTGGGTTTGCGTGTGAACTTCCCGCAACGGGCAGCTATCGTCTCGGTGATGGCGCTGTGTTAGCTCATGTGTAGCCGAGCCGTGTACCGTAACGCACTGCTCTGAACTGTACAGCCCATCACGCATCTTCTCTATCTTTCACTTCGCCCTAGTTTAGTTTTGTTTGTTCGATATCTTCCATTCTTAAGACGAATTTTCTTTTACCCAATAGGCGCGAAGTACTCTCCTTTTTTATGCATATCAAAGGTTTATGTATTAAACACTTACTTGAACGATACACAAGTCTCTGATGATCGACATAATAGTGAATTGTAAAGCGATACTTGTGCAGTATAAGGGTTTTATACACTGACCTCTATGTAACTATATGTATGGTTATATACCGTCGATAATGAATATTATGTTCTTTCTTGGGAAATTGTACCGGGCAGTTCCAAAAGGAGGTCGTGTCGAGGATTTAATTGGCCATGCACTGGGCGTGTTATATTCCCCACGTGTAAGTTCAAGGTCAAAACTGCCATCGGTTCTCCCTGCCCCATGAAGTGAAAATACTTGACGCCACCATAGCATGTCAATCACTTGAACCAGGAATTTAGAATTTTGGGGTGGTGAATGGGGAATCCTAATATTCCCTCCGTTGCACAACGAACAAAGGTGGTTATGAAGCTTTGCCAAAAATTAGGTAAACTATGAAGTCCGACCAATCCTGCTATTTTTGCCGATAATTCGGTCCATTGCAGAAGGAACTATCTGGTGGCGGAAGTGGACTGTTTATGTATGTAGGCTTGGTGGTAGTCTGTGCGCAAAGGGTTAGGAATGGTTGGCTCATGGCAGATTATCGACTCGCTCTGTCAAACGAAGGTTTTTTGGTTGAAAAGAGAGTCATGCTGCTTGCAGTATTATGCTGGTCCTGAAGACACTGACACTGTTGTGGCAATGTTGGACAAAGACACCATTAGTCCACTTATTTCCCTCCTGTAGGTCTGTATCTAGAGGACAAACACCAATGTCAACTTAAACGAAAAACATATAATCAAAACTTGTGATATCAAGAAGCAAAATTACATTTTCGCCAGGAAATGATTATGGCGAGAGAAGAATCAGAGAAAGATCCGGGACGGACGAATCCTTAATAGCCTTCCTGCACAAAACAGTTGAGTTCAGACTAAACAATCCGGTTAACAAGTGAACCGAGAGTAAGGCAGGGTTTTTTTTTTTTGTTTTGTTTTATGATGTTGCCCCCCCCCCCCCCACACACACACACACACACGGTCCGGTTTAGAATAAATCGGCGAAAGGGTTCTCTCTCTGCCAGCATGTCGGAAGCCATTAGACTAGAATGGAGTTATTTTGAGCGTTTCTTCTCACTCCTTGGGACTCCATGGGAGATACAAAAACATTTTTTTTCTTTATAATTCGATGTGTTCTCTGCCATTCTGCAGAGGGAATAATAGGCCAATGATCTACTGAACAAGGATAGAGACCAATAGGTTATCATGCTGCAACCAACGAGGGTTGATATTATCTCAATTATCATTAACATTATTATTGGAGAACGGGGTCAAGGAATAACGCCAATAATCCACCAAAGGGTTGCACGCTTGGTCGTTCAAAGAAAAAGACATGATTGAAACAAGAGTTGTTAATGTAATTGAGTTAGATGGCCGATGGTTTCGCAGATCCGTATTTTTGCATGTTTTCAATATTATAATTGTCATTTGCGTACCACCACCCCCCCCCCCCCCTTTTGCGACCCCACCATCCCCGCCTTCAATCTGACAAGTGACCTCAGGTCAAATGAACACTAGCCCTGGTTTAAATGACGGGGGTGTTTACCAGTAGACGCTTGAGTGAACATGTTATTGTAAGCGTCCGTTATACTTGCTATCGTTTTCTGATGGCTGGGAGTAAATTACCGTGGTACAGGTGAAAATAATAACAGATAGAAAAAAAACTGGCTCTGGCAGCATTAGGGGACAGCGTTTGACTCCCAGATACTAAGTAAATCAGCTTTATTGTTTCTTAAAGCGTGTCGAAAATAATTTTCAATTTCCGGCTTCAGGAGTAAGGTTGGTCTAGGGATTTCTTTAATAGTAGGCCTATAAACGAATTGGGTTGTACTTACTGGCGTGCCTTTACATTAAAAAAAACCGGATCTGTAGAAACAAGAAATGAATGGGTTATCAAAAGAAATCACAATTAAAAACAATTAGGGCCTACTACCTAGAATTCTCAATCAAAAAGAAAAAAAAACAGATTATGTGGCAGTCAGCCGGAAAGAAAATACATGCGCGTATACTACACATCTTATTATTACCAGGGAGGTGGGAACCACCTTCCTGTTAGAGAATAAAAGATAGACAATCACACAGACAACAACCGATACCGTTTTCCGACAATTGCAAACCTTATGAAGGAAGGAGTGATAAAACTGAACTGATTAATTGCGTTTATTAGTTGTTATTGTAATGGAGAGTCGTCAATCTCCACCTAGTCAGAATGTGAAAAAGAATGTGATATTTGTCTGAAGTATGCCAAAGAAAAGGAACGTTTGTGCTGTTTGTACGGTGTGTATCGTCGTCCCACTGTGCAGTGATAAGCGTGTATTCTCTTCGGTAAATGAATCCTAATGCAATTATACCCAGTCACGCGTTCGCTCTCCCGCCGAGCCTCGGGGCGCCCACCTATCCAGGGTCTGTGGTGAACGAGCGATACAAACATGCTGTCGAAACGGGTTCATTGTCCGTTGGCAACAGCTGTTCGCCACTGGGGAAGGGGATCTCCCTGATGATGTAATGAAAAGTTGGGGAGGGGGGGGGGGGGTGTGATCGTTGTACTAGTAGTGCCGTGCGCACATCGTCGCCGTAATTATGCAAACGATCTCGCTTGCTTCGTCTTTGGCATACATCATCACAGAACATCTGCCGCCTGCCGCCCTACACGACGCTGCTGCTATGCGTAAATTGTATTTCTTACGTGAGGCATTATATCTCAATGTCCAAATTTACCCCTTCTCCTCTCTCTCTCCCTCTCTCCCCATCTCCCTCTCTCTGTCTCAATCTCTCTCACAAGGATAACAAGCACTGCAGTGCACACATTCTGCCGTGTGATATATGAAGATATCTTTATTGATCATGACGAGCTTGTTCCACCCTTTACAACATGCCATCTCAGAGCTTTTCTTCACATTATTTCATCTCTTTTGATGACCTGATACTCTTTTTTTTTATAATCCCACACCCGCCTGCAATACATTTGCCCTGAAGTTACAGTAATATTCCGCTGGATGCTGAAACTTTTTCATATGTTTCGATGATTACAGTGAAGGCTAGCTGGCACAACTTTAGTAACCTACTCGTATGTTTTCGTATTTAATTCGTTAGGATGTGCACGCGTTAGTGAAATGCATCTGAATCAAAAGTCTCGGCATATGTTGCTCGTTTGGCTCTAATACTTCCCTTTAAGTACCGGCCTTGTCCATTATATCTGCGTTCCTCAGAGAGACTGAGGTGGAGAGAGAGACAGAGACAGAGAAAGAAAGAGAACGTGACCGCCGCTCGGGCGTTGTATCACGGAGCGTGGCGACTGCTCGTCCTGCCACCGTCGGCATGGTAACGACGCGGAAAGGCCATTGCCTAGCAACTGAAGCTTGAACTGACGGTTAGAATTCAACCTAATACTAATGTTTCCTATCAGTAATATTAAGGACAAGAATGACTTCAAGAAGAGCATGCTGCGGCAGATTCCAGTCACATAAAGCTCCGAGATGCGTGCCATGTATACGCACTAATTTAGGGAGGGGTGAGACTATGAGAGAAGACGATTCAAGGGTCCACATAAGCTGCAAAATGCCGCTGCTTGGAAAAACAGTCATAATGGCAATCGAGTGATTAAACTCTCCTGTCGAGTCACATTTTAATGTGCTCGCTATGTGTATTTTATCTAGAGTGGATAAACGTATTTGCAATCGAACACACCGTACGCACCATGCCCTGATAGCCATTCGCGGGTATAAACACACGTTCAGTCTCCCATTCTTCGTGTACATTTATTTTTCTTTCTCTCTTATACTACATACTATAGTTACCCGATACCGCCATCGCCATAATGGCGTGATAGCGACGGCCTTGCATGCTGTCGGTAGACGTGCCATGCTCTTTGGAATGTCATAAGTGTCGTTTCTAACGTCACTGACAGTATAAAGTGAACGTGCAGCATGTTTTAAAGAGATTCACCCGTGTATCGTAGTCCATATGTTGAATGACAACATTAACGCGCATCCACGTGTTGCGCACGCGTTGTTGCCTCACCTATGCACATAATTTTGGCATGGAGAATAATCTCACCCAAGGGCTCCCAAACGAACAAACAAACAAACAAAAGAGCCATGATGTTTGTGTGCAAGAGTACAGAGAACTCGAGGACAGTACTCTCTACGCCTCAAGGCTCAAGGAGAGATACGAGTTCATGGTCTCAGCAAGACAGGCATACAAAAAACAAGACGCACACACACACACACACACAAAACATCGTATATCTGCAGATATAGTGAAAGGTCGTTGTGAGAATTATGGTAACATAAAAAGACATTAACGGAATAAATTTTGAATGTCGGTACCTTGGTTGACCGATCGTCCATGGGCAACTGCCGAAATGTGTCTTTGCCGAGTGATTATGACGTCATCACGTTGTTAGTGTGTTAGTGTGTACTAGTACATGTATGTGTGTCTCTGAAGGCTTTGATACCTTTTCTTGCACGAAGTGATAATCTTTGTTAACCTGCAGTGAAGTCATACGTCCATGAGGACTTCTTTCTCAAAGCAGATTTAGGATTCAACACATTATGATGTACTTAACACGCTGGTAACAATACTTGTATATTGTGTGTAGTCATTTGAAGTCAGAGTAATTCCCGACTCCCTTCTTTTTATCATCAGCTAAAGTGCATACAATCTAAATTTTTTGCATTTACACCAGTTTTCAATGACATGTTCTTTGTTCTTTTCTCTTGGTCGTTGCAGGCAAAGCGTGGAGGAGTCTAACGCTGATGCAGAAGCAGCCATTCGTTGAAGAGGCAGAACGACTCCGCCTCAAGCACATGGCCGATCATCCCGACTACAAGTACAGACCCAGGCGCCGCAAGGGGAAGAAGAGGCAGGGACGCCAGCGTGAAGGAAGCAGCGGAGAGGCTTCGAGCTCGTCTACTCCATCTACCCCGTCCCCGACAACGCCTCAAGGGAATGGCCTCCCGTCCAGCGCCATGCCCACACCGGAGGGTTCTCCGCGGACATCGCCAACGCCCATGGACAACCTCAACGGCAACGTGCCAGGCGGACACATCGATAACGCCAAGTTCAAACTTCCGCCCTTCAACACGCTTTGCAACGATCCAATGTCCAGCAACACCCTCACAGGGTACAACAAATCGGACTCCGGCCATGTGATGGGCTTGCCCACACCGGAAATGTCGCCCATCGACCACTCTGGGAATGTCTTCACTTTCCCGCCAACGTCAGATGCGATGGTTCACGAGCCGAACTCAGTCGCGTGTTCGTCAAACGTCTTCGCTCCGATCCAGAGCCCTCCGGACATGGTGATCAAGTCCGAGCCCGGGTTCGACTACCAACAGTGCGGGGACAACCCCGCTGATATGGACAAGCAGCACTATGGCGTAAACAGCTTGCTGTCCGCCAGCTCAAATCTCAGGGCACTCGTCGCGTTGTCGCAAAACCAGTTCCAGCACCAGCAGAACATGCTCCAAACCCAACACCAGCAGACACAACCGCAGCACATACAAGCGCACCTATACCAACAACCACAACAGCAGCAACCAATTCAAGCTGTCGACATGCAACAACAGCAGCAACAGCAACAACAGCAGCAGCAGCAACAGAGCTTCGCTCAGCCAAACCCACGGTTCCCTGCCGCTCCGATGGGCGCGTATTCATCCCAGGGTGTGTGTGACGTCATGCAGAACGACGATCTGGGTTGTGTGAACTTCGAGCAGTTGTGCGATGACGATCTGTTTGACTTGACAAGGGACGATTTCGACATGTATCTCTTTCCCGACAACATGCAGCAGTGCGACGGCAGCTACCTGGCCGCTCTGCAAGACGTGTCAAACCCCAATAACTGTTTGTACTGAATTCCAACAACCGTGGAAGGTCATGCGAAGATCATTCGAAAAGCACTGTCATGAAAGTCACATTCGCCCCGAGGTCATTCCTCACACAGTGTTTTGAACGAACGTGTCCTCAGCATTGCAATGTCGATCTCCCGTTCTCTCCCCTCTCTCTCGCTCCCTCTTTCTATCTATCTCCACACAACATTGATCACAGTACAGCACACGAGGCGGCAACTTACAGAGAGCACGCTGATTGGTCAAAAGTTAGAACGCCCCTAACAACGACATGTCACTGCTGAAAGGAATGATCTCAATGTATCTGAAAAGTAAAACATGTACTAGGCTGACTGACATCAGTTTCTGATCATGCTTTTTTGTTCGTCGTTGGGGGCTTCCACAACCTGGGCTCGCAGTTATCAGTTATGAAGAGAAATGAAAAAAACGTGCAAAATAAAACCAGATATCATGACGTCCAAATGGCGTCCAATTGACAAGGCAAATCAAAAGCTCAACCCAGGCAGTCATCCTGTGGTTAGACTTGCATGATTCAGAGGACAAAAGGCATTATTCGCTTATGGACTGACTCAATTTCTTTTCTGTTCTCTCTCTCTCTCTCTTTAAAGGAAAACGTCTAAGATATTACTATACATATATTTTAACTTCTCGTCATTTCACTCTGACAGTTCTCACGGTTGATCAAGACGCAGTGATCGAAATATTATGGTATCTTGGTCCTTTGTTTTTGATGTGCGATGATCCGTGCTCTTTACACAAAACATTAAGTTCCATTTTAGGGACAAAATATCGCAGTAATGTTTACTTGTACGCATGCATACCATGCCGTATTCGCTCCATTTCTTTTGCTTGTATTAGTATATACGTTTGTTTGTTATAATTCTGTGCTTCGCCAAACGAATTTGATGGGTTCATGAACTGCAGAGTGGATGAAGAAGTGAGGGTGAAGACAGGTAAATAGGAAAAAGAGAGGCGTCCACCTAACACATGAAGGCAAAATGGAAAACAAAGAGCTACTGTAGGTTGTGGGTTGTCTGTTCCACTGCAGGAAAAAAAAGTGTGTGATCTGAATGTATTTTTATCTTAAAGTGGGCCGCTATTACAGAGGCTCTCGGAATAGGCTGATTAAGCTGCACATTTTGTACAGTGTCAATGGTAGCATTTTAGAAAGCCGCTTGTGTTATATTTTTGTTTTCTTATGCTGGTGGGACGCTTCTTAGGGTCAGATATTTCATTGCCATACATTTTATTAGTTAAACAAACGCGCGTGTTACCGTTTATTTGCCTACATTTAATATTTCTTCGTCGATAATACAAAGTGTATATCTTCTCAGGAAAGAACAATTAGATATCAACGGATTCCTATTCTTGCTTTCGAGGTGTCTACAATGCCAAAGTGAAACGACAGAGAGCGAAAAGGAATCATCTAATATTTCTTTCTTTCTTGTTCTTCCTTTGATTTGATTTTCTCTCAGTTGTATTGTTGGTATGACATAAAGTATCATTAATTGTTACATCACTCTCGACAACGATGAATAGAATTATATTATGTGAACTTTCAGTTACGTCTTTGTGATGTGAAGAGGTGTACCCTTTTTCGGTGGTTTACTAAATTATATTGGAAAGGAAATTTGGGTCACAAAGCAATGCAAGGTTGTCGCACGCGTACGGAATACTGTCGCATCTTGATACCAATTACTCATATCGCAAAACGTGGTTTCCGAAACGCCAAGTGCACGACGCTTTAAGTCTATAAGTTGTTTTTTTACATGTTAGTGAAGATGAGTGACTTTTCCCGTTGTCTGTACATTAATTTCATATTTCATTGCATTGTCTGTCAAACCCGTTAGCGTTTTTCATTGTACAATACACTGTGCGTAAGTAGGCCACTACATGCGACGCAGTTGGTCCACATTTCTTTGCATCTGTATATGTATAATGTTTTTTGTTTTTTTTTTTAATCATGCGCAAATATAATGTAGAAGTGCAAGAAATAAAATATTGTTTTCCGTGTAATTATATCTGAACGATGAATGTCTCCGCCGTGGTTATTGCGTTTACGGCTAGCTCCAACAAAACGATTACAGCTTGAAGGCGTGACAAAAGTACTGGAAAAGTGAGTGGCAGTGTACTGAAGATGACAAGGAGCATGTCCTCATAATAATTATGAATGCAATATAATTGGGAACAAAATGTTCAAATGCATGGTTGTTTCTTGGACAGGTGGATTAGCGTACTAAAAGAGGATATGTTACATACAGTGAGTGTTAAAAATACATGTAAAAATCGGAAATGTTCGGTTCATTTCATTTTTTTTTCTGTAATATGGACAAATATGTGTGTGAAAGCAGAATGCGCAACCACAGAATTATGTCTGCATGGGGATGATGATCGAAGTGCAGATGTCTGGTGTTGTATTTATTTGTTGTAAAGGGCGAAACGTTTGATCATGACTGTTGCTATGCGAACGAGGAGGGAAGTAATAACATTTATCACATGGTGATGAAGATAGTGAGTCTAACCTGTATTTTATACCGATTAACTTATTCCGTTCGACTTGTAATGTTTAGGAGATGTAATGAAGAATTATTTAACACTGTGTGTAATCAAGTGGATTGCTTCCGGCTTTTTCTATCGTAACTAACAAAAACTGATACAGAATGGGTAGCTCGTGATTGGGCCATGGAAGGGCGTCCCCTACTGATTTTTCGTCGTAGCTCCATCAAGCAGTCCAGGACCAAAGTTTAAGGAAGTTTCAGATTACATATTTTCGATAAGAAAAGACGGGCATCTTTCCTTCAAAATGCAGCAAGTTTTCAATTTGGCCCGTAAGCACATTGCAGTATCTGTTAATACTGCTTTCTGTATACGACTGTTCAGGTGCACATTTTGTCTGCAGGTACAGACGCTATAATGTTATCCACGATTTTAAACAAAAAGGGGTTGGGGCGCCGTTTTTCGTTTTATTCGTCTTGTGCGGAAAAGAGGAGGGTTTAATTATCCCATGCTTCATTGGTTGACATGAGTATATATCACCATATTAGAACAGATGATACGTGTCGGGGTGGTTCATGTTCAAAATCTACAGTTACAATCTATCTCGGCACAATGATTACTCATCTTCAACTAAGTGTCACTGGAGGTCATGTCTTCTATACTGGAGGTGAGGTTGTGCGGGTCATTTACCTCACGATAAAAACAGCGGAGCAATCAAAGTGTAGGATGTTATCATTAATGTGATCTTGAAGAATCGTGGATGGATTTCTTTTATCTATAAAATGTTGTATGATTGTGTACATTGATGGAAAGGGAAAAAGATAACTGAATCTGTGATTTTTTTCTTTCTTTCACGACCAATAAATGTCATTTTTTCATCGATATGATTATCAAGAACACTAAATATCTTTTGAGCGATGTTTTTCTTCACAAGTGATTGTGGTCTTGAAGTTAGGAATAATTTGTGTGCCTTTGTTTGTGTGTGTGTGTGTGTGTGTGTATGAGAGAGAAAGAAACACTATGGTACGAGATGAGGAAAAAAGAAAAGAAAAGAGACCTGAGATGAAAGAAAAAAAAAAGAAGAATGATATGACAGGGCCTCACAATGATGTTTTACATGCAAGAAATGATAATCTACACAACATGATTTGGTGGCTGCATAATTAGGATCATACCAAGCTGGCAATAGAAATCGTAACACTGCTGTTGAATGAGACAGCGCTGATTGTGATGGTATGATGTGATGGTGAAGTGGGATGATTGTAATCTGGCACAAAATGTTGTGCATGCCCGTTTGCCATTCTACATGTTATGTTTGTGTCACAAGATGTGTGTGTGTGTCTGTGATTCATGTTCGGATTCAAGATGACTTTCATGATGATATGATAAGATTATACAAACATTAACATACAAATGACGCAAGAATATGGCAAATTCATCGATGCATGGAAGTTTTACAGATTTAGTTTTTTTTATCAATCGGATAAATTGATCTCAACCGAATATGCAAATCAGCCATGATGATGTCACCAGAATTCGCAAATCTCGCAGTGACATATCACATATAGGCACATTTCCACTCTTTCACAACGTTCCTCCTTCCTCCTTTAAACATTTGTTTAAAATGAAGTCGATAGAAATAAGTCCCATCCGTGGCATTATATACATCATATTTCTGTGAAAACGTAAAATCAATTATGACTATTATGGTGAAAGAGGTTGCCCAAAAAACACAGCCTTGATGAGACCGTGCGTGAACAAACAAATACATTTACGCGCTGTGTCCGATTCAAATAAATCTTTCACGATTTTGAGTTGTCGTTGTTTTCCGCTCTTGTTCCTCTCAAACTACTGTCAACTCAAAAGCATCGGGCGGCAATGCAAGCGTAGGATATTGTAAATGATTCAGTGGAAATGGAAATGGCAACAGAGTCAGATTTGTAAAGTGGGAAATATAACATTTATGATGAGGATTATAGCAATAACAGTGTTGATGGTGCTCGTGGTAACGGTACGTTTGTGTGGATATGGCTGTGGTGCAGGTGTTGTCGTTGGTAGCGGCTATTGCAGCGGCGATATCAAAGATGTTTATTGGAGGGGGTGTTACATGTAGTCACCAATGGTGACATCCCTGGCAACTTAAAGGTATTGTTTACCATTTGGAGCAGTGATTTAAAAAAAAAAATGTTTTAGTTATCACATTTTGATGCATATGTGTAGATCAGTTGTATCACAAAACATCCTACAAAAAATGCAATAAAGCCTAAAATAATTAAGGTGATATAATTTTTTTTCTCAGTAAACCGTAACCGTAGACGGTTTATTCTAGAAACAATTTTATTACAGCTATTTTTTCACATTTGTATATTTACCAATACCTAACATTGATTATACTGACTGATAAACATATCTGCATTAGTTGTTTCTATCCCTAACTCACATTTTAGAAATATTTTAACCACTAAAGCTGGGTTTTCGTTTCATCGGCAAATGGTAAATAATGCCTTTAAAATCTTACCTGTGATGCTCATGGAAGTCGTGGCTGTGGTGGTGGTATTGAAAATCTAGGGCCTGGTACACTCCAAGCAGGGAGATGGAAATTTCCAGCCTCCCTGCTCCGAGTTATTATGCCGTTCCATTTGTCAGTCGTAGCGTATAGATACTAAAAAAGACAAGTGATGGAAGAAAATGAATGTTGATAAACTTCATGGCGTTGACTATCATGTTATAACGGTGTAGATGCTAACAATGAAAGACTGCAGTGAAGGTTCCTTGACAAAACAATGATCAAAAGCGGGCACTACGCATTTACTCTCACAGTTTGTAACAAAGGCAGGAATGTAAAAGAGATTGACTATACAATCACACTTCCTTATCGATCCAAGGGGATTTGAAAACGGGAAGAGCAAATCCGTGGCTGGAAAAAACAAACAAACAAACATGCATTTCTTTTTGTATGTGTGTATGTATGCGAGGTCCTGGATGGACGTAAATAATATGTCTTGTATGCCTCTGCATGATTATGCATATTATATATACATATACACTTGTGTGTCTGTCTGTCTGTATGTTTCACCAGTTCATTTTCCTCTCTCTCTCTTTTATTGGGGGGGGGGGTAGGCCTAAATTGATTTGTCCGGATTTATTTTGATATCTTTGGCATGTCGAAGTGACAGGGCTTGAAAGGATTCATTCGATATAGAGACGGGTGAGACCTTTGATCTCTTTCTTCGTGAAGGTTTATGCGCTCCATTTTTTTCTTTTCTCTCATATTTTGCTGTTGTAATTTGGGTATCCCCTCCTTTTTTAATCTTTTCACCGTCATGAGTGTATTGACATGAGTGATATCTATGGAATGAGCAGGTAGGCTACATGGTTTAACCCTCTAGCGGGCAGTGAACTTTGAAATAATGTTATGAGGCATGGCACAATGATTTTGTTTCATTTTTTGTCGAATTAACTCTGGCTTTGCATGTGAAAGCGGGAGATAAAAAAAGAGAAAAGAATAATGAAGATAAGCCATGGATAGACAAGGTATAAGGGATGAAAAGATAACGAAAGATATAGTTTACTGGCAAAGGGGGGAATTTTACAGATAACGTACGATGTGAACAGAGGGAAGAAACATGAACGAGAGGGCGAAAGATTGGGAAGTACGTAGTCTGCACAACTTGTCCCGAAAAACCATTTTCGTAATACATCACGCAACACGAATCTCAACGCCCCATTATCATTATTATCATTATTATTAAACGATAGGGACGAACATAAAGAAGAAGAAGTAGTGGTAGTGGTGGTAATCGAGGGGGGGGGGGGGGGGGAGAAGGATAAATTTTACAGCAGAGCAAACCGCAAAAGAGACATAAATGACAGCGAAACATCTGTTTGGAATATATCCCACATGTTGAAATTGCTTCTTACGACAGTATGAGCGTCAAGGGGTAGCCAGAGCTCCGGGACCCTTGATGGCGAGGGGCCCGGCCTCAATACCAGGTCAGCTTCGCTCAAGCCGAGCCCAGGCCATCTCTTGAGAGATGCGTATAATGGAGTTCTTCTTGCTCTAAGACTTTGTTTGGGTAGAAAATTGTCCATTCGCTCTGGTATTACTGCTAACTGGCTGTTCGAATACCATATCTAAGGAACTTTGAGCTGGTACGGTCCCATGAGGGATAATGATAATTGGTGTGTAATGATACGGATAATAGATACAATGGTGTACATGTATTTGCCTATAATAGTCCGACTCTTGATTTTTTTTTTCTCCTATACCTGTTATAGACAGCGTGAAGTAGTAACTTGTGTCTTAAATTTTTAAAGTGAAATTCGCAAATGCAGAGATCGATAAGAGACATGCTGACTGTTTGTATTATCACCACTTATGACTAGCAAATTGGGGATTGCCGCTAATAGTCTTTCTTCGAAATTGGAACCATGGTATGAAAGGATTTCTTACTCTTCGTTTGATTTCACCCCGTTTATTGAAGACAACCATCGGTGCGGTGTGGAGTTACATCCTTGACGACATCACGCGACACAGGTACATGTATGTGCAGATTGGACAACGGCCGTGACAACTTTGAAGATAAGATTACGTATCTAATGGATAGCAGGTGCTGTAACGGCATAGTAGCGGGTACTTTGGAACTCAGTCCCCGGCATTAAAAGGTTATAAAGCTCTATACATATTTCGACTGGTATCAACAACCAAGAAATGACAATAACATCGATTGAAGCGCTACAGCGTATATCACCCGTTCCAACAACTGTTGTTAACGCACAAGACGCGAGCTTCTTCTTCAAACTTCTTCAGCATTATCTGTAGACAACTGTAGTAGGGCAGATATGTAACAAAAATTGGTCAAGATGCTCACATCGGGCGGAAAATATGAGATTTGCTGCATAGGGGTATTTTTGGGCGCTGATTTCAAAAATTGCCGGATCCAAGGAATCTGACCACGGGGTCGGCCGCCATTTTGAATTCCGATATGGCCGCCATCACAAAACACATTTAAAGATCCTTATCTTCAGTTCTGAATGACCTGTGGTACCAAAACTTGGTATACAAGAGCGTTTTGACATATTGAATTTGATGACAGATTAATTTGAAATGTCTGACAAACATCGAATAGCCGTCATTTTGAATTCCAATATGGCCGCCTCGATGAAATGTTTAAAATCATTATCTCGAGTTCAAAGTGGTGAGTGGCGCTGAAATTAGGTGCAAACAAGTATATCAACATGCTGAGTTTAAGAATTGACTAATGTGATGTGTCTGACAAACGCAATGCCCGCTATTTTGAATTCCAATATGGTTGCGAAGACAAACAGCACGACTAACATTCACGGGCATGCCAAAAAGTGCAGCAAAGAAAAAAAAAGAAGAAAATTCAAATTAGCTGCCATGCAGCTTGTTAGACATATCAAATAAGTCTGTTATTGAAGTTACCATATCACCATGCTTTATATAACGTATCAAATTCCAATGGCTTATGTCATTCAGAACTGAAGATGGGATCTTTGACGTCGGCCATATTAGAATTCAAAATGGCGGCCGACCCCGAGGCCAGATCTCTTGGATCCGGCAATTTTTGAAATCAGCGCCCCAAAATACCCCTATGTGCAAAATTTCATACTTTCCGCCGGATGTGAGCATTTTTTTCACATATCTGCCTCACTATGGGGAAGCTGATGGAATCTCGTCTGGAATAAATGGTACATCTTACGCACGTAGTTGGGAAGGTCTTTGATGCCCAGGAATTCATTTTGTTTTTCAAGCTCTTCCATCCTCTTATCATGTGAACAAAATTATGTCACGTTTAGGAAGAACAGAAATCCGCATCCTTACACAGGACTCGATCTGTACCCTGATGACACCTCGCTTTCCTTTTCTAGTATTTGTCCCGAAAGTCTCCTCAAAATACACTCTTCGCATTTTTTTTTTTTTTTTGTCTTTTAGTGTCCTACGTTTTCAACAAAGATCACCTTGTTCCAACTTAGGGTTTGGAAGAGCAATACGCAATTTTTCGCTTGATTCCGATTTACAGCTTACATTTCAAATGTCGTGGTTTACGCAGCTTCCTTGTACAGTGCTTAAGAAAAAAGGGTGAGCTTCTTCCTGCCCGGATTAACACGAGATGATAATGTTTACGTAGTTTAGACTTTATTGCGCTGCTGGTGTTCTTTTTTTCACTTCCATCTTAATTTCTGTCTTCGTCTTTTTCCTTTTAGACCCTCTACATGCATAGCCGTCAAATGTCTTGAACATGTCTCCACGCAGAAGGCTTTCTCAACATTTCTGTGCATTCATAAAGGGTGATGAAGTTTATTGCATTAAAAAGAAAAATGATTCAAAGTAACAAGCAAAGTCAGAGGGAAACTAAGAACCATACGACTGTTCGAAAGTTGGCGAGGCAAACGAACATCAGGCTCAATTTGATTGGCCGGATGTTAAACGCATGCGCAATACGTATAGGGTCGTTGCGTGTCATTCGCCAGTAAGGTCAAGAAGTATCTCACACTGTACACAGCCTAAAAGAGATTATCAAGCACTATGATTATATATGCTGAATCTGTGTATACACATTATCATCATAACGCATACACTGGTAATTGTTGCTTCCGCACAAGGCACAAGACAGGTAAAGCGCTATGGGATTCCATACTGCTTTTCACTGATTTTCACCAGCCGCAACTAAAGACGCATTTTGTTTATAACAAACCGTAAAAGAGAAGAATATAATATATTCTTTTCTAGACTATGATATATGATATACACGAACGATTCAATGTCTTTGGTGTTTCATATTCAAGTATACTGTTATCCACGTGTTTGTTGTTTTTTCATGTCTTCTTCTTCTCCTCCTTTTAGCCCCAACTTCCCTCAGAAGTCTTCACTGAAAGACTACGGTTTCATCACTTAATCCAAAGGGAAGTGTTTTCACGTATCCAAATGAAGTGCATTTGCAGGGGATCTGATTTTCACCAGTCGCAACCGACTGGTTTTTACGAAGCTGCTACCGCTGATTTTCACAGTTTGTTTTGGTTTTTTTTTTTTTTTTTTTCGCCGACGTACGATGTTCTCTTTGATACATGCTGATTAGGCAGGGATGGTGCGTTTCATTTTACATGTCTGAGACCCCCCCCCCCCCCTTTAATCTGAGAAGGAGTGACCGGGAAGTGCATGCTGGGGTGGAAACATCGTCACTACGAAATATAGCGCACTATTTCGTACTCGCAGTATACGATGAGCTAGCCTGTTCTTACCGTTATCATTATTTTCATGTATCAACTGTTCTACAATAATTGTAGAACAGTGGATACATCTCCCTGCCAGCGCAGCCCGAAAGAGTCCTCTACAACCACGTGACCCACTTACCCATCGACAATCAACCCCTCCAACCCTTTCACTTCCGGATGTCAAAGGTCGATCCTTTGCCCATGCATGTTGTAAGGCCTTTCAGCAAGGTGGCGGCTGGTTTCAGCGCTCGTACTGAACGCGTAAGGTATGACACGTATGCTCGGAATGTTAATGAACTCTTAATAAGTGTTTAGCCGTGAACTTGGGAGCTATCTGTTCTGTTTGGGGACACGCGTGAACTGGGTGGCATTCCTGATAAAGGGCAAGGATCCAGCCTGACACCAGAACGGTCGTAAAACGGACTCTTTGTATTATGGCTAAACTTGAGCTACTTGCCCCACTTGACGCGCCATCACTTATTTCAACAATGATTGGAAGTCATCACCGCCCATAGTTTTAACGTTAGACATCGCTGCTCCCTCTTCTATGACCATGATGACAAATTCTTTTAGTCTCCTGCCCTCCCCCCCCCAATCTATTTGTGTGTGTCTGTGTGTGTGTGTGTCTGTGTGTGTGTGTGCTTGCTAAACTGAATGTAAATGTCGTTTCTGATGGTTTTTCGGTTTAATCGCAATGAAGAAAAAATGTATTTGCCTTGAGGATTGGGCACTTTGCGAGAATGTTTGTGTGTTACAAAAAAAAAAGAGAGAGATTTTTCTTTTTTTTATCAAATGAGTTATGATATTACAACTGAGAGATATGACAGTCTTCGTACAATGTTTGTGCTAATGTTGTTCGTCTCTGTATAATATTTTGTGTTGTTTTTGTAAATGTGAATTTTGTGGCATTGAACGAAATTCGAATAAAGAATAACCATTTCGAAAGTGTTGTTCTATCTTTCCCTATCTGTCCCGGTTTGTTCATCTCTACCTATAATGTTCCCTCAACTTTCGACAACACAGATAACCTTTGACCAAATGTCTTTGTCGATATCCCCCCCCCTTTTTTTTTTTCACGTATACATCTATCTTCTATGCATTCATCTACGTTATCAATCTCTGTCAAAACCTCTATTATTTTCTTCTTTTTTTATTTTCAAAATTACCTTTCTGTCTTTGTATTCTCCCTCTCTCTCCAGATTTATTTGGGGTGGGGGGGGGGGAAGTTAAAAAGATCTTATTTCCCCATTTTCTGAAGTGGAACAATAGCACCACCGCAAAACCACATCTTATAAGGCAGGGCTCGACACTAACTTTTTTATTTGGTGGCCCGATGGGGCCACCAAAATCATCCGTTTCAAATTTTTGGTGGCCCGAGAGAAAAATTTCGTGGCCCCCAAAAAACAATAAAAAACATTAAAATTCCTGGGTTTTTTTTTGATGAGTAAAATATTTAAGTTTTATCATAGTAAGAATTGGAAGCTGGACATATCTTCTCATAAATAAACCTCAACAAACTCGCAACACTCTCTTTCAGGCACTCATTCAGTCCTTTTAATACATCCTTTAAACAAATTTAACTGCTGAATGGTAAGACTAAGTATAAATATTCATTTAGAGGCACATGGGTTGCAACATCTTAACATAAATAAATGACACTTTTCAAAAAATTTTGGTGGCCCGAGGCGGGCCACCCAATTTGCCCTGTTTTGAAATTTGGGGGCCCGACTTTCATGTTTGGTGGCCCCGGGCCACTGGGCCACCGTAAGTGTCGAGCCCTGTATAAGGCCTGCTCTTATTTTTAAAGAAGCATCGATAGCAGATCTAGGCTGCAATGACATCACCATTTCTAGTCCTTGCTGAAGGTTTGACAAAAAGTCGAGGTCACCTTTACACCTTTACAATATAATACAGACAAGCAAACGCAACAAGGACAAATTCATTGCATATGAAATGTGGAGAGATCTGAAACCAAACTGGCAATAAAAGCTCATTGACAGAAGCCTGACACACTGGTTAAATTGGTCGACCTACCTTTACCTTTTGACAATAAATTGTTAATGACAAAATACATTTCACTTATTCGTTATTGTTGCATTTAAATATCTTTTTCTGACTCGTTTCCACACGGCCTGTATGACCCACCGGTATCTTGTCACCCGAATGAAGAAGCACCTGAAAGAAAGAAGTCTGTAAGCGAAGAGACCAACCGGAACTAGGCTGTGGAGTGAACTCGAGTGACCCCGTGACCTTACGTGGACATCAACCTTATTTCCCTATTAGCCTAATTGGGCAGGTGACATGGAATTATCTCGATACTTTTGCACAAAGTAAACAACTTCACGGCCTCGACAGGGTATGCCGTACGTGCTTGTATTCATTCTCAATCTCACACCGGATCGACCTGATCAAAAAGTCGCCCTACTTTCTTGGGGCTCGAAAGGGGTTTTGTTTGATATCTACTGTATTCACAGTAACCGTTCCTTCCGTTATTGTGTCCGTACGGAATCGTTGGTCCATAACAGTACCTATGGTTGTTCGCCGTAACAGGAACAAAACACGTCCAAACTTGAAAGGGAAATTCTCTCTATACATTGTTCGTTCAAATTAATTTCATTAGTGGAGCGAAATCGGATATACTGAATAGTTTCTGAATAGTATCTTTAAAATCGCACCCCAGTGAAAAGAAAAAACCACACAGAATTCTCGACTTAAGATGTTTTCGGGTAACAGCACTTCAACGTATCGGTAACAATCACAATGTGCAAATTAGACAAGGCTGTTTAGTTGGTTTAGACAGTTTCAACCCCCCCCCCCCCCCAAAAAAAAAAAAAAAAAAAAAAAAATCATTCAACTGTAATTCCTATTACTCTTTATCCTGGTTATCATTGCTGAATCGTCACGATAGCAAGAATTGATGTAAACAATACATACGGTTTCTCTTCTGAAATTCAAGAAATGGTTATAGAGCTTGACGTCCTAATGTCATGCACGCATGGAACTTTGATATTCAGTCATATTACATTATTCGCCGTTGACTTGAATGAAACTTTAGCGATACTCTCAGAGTTAATAAAGTCTATGGAATTATCAAATTGAGTAAAAGCATGCATTGAGTTGATTCTTACTTGAAACCATTTAAGCTGAAACTAATATGAAAAGGTAAATCATGTCACAAAGTGCAAGTATCCTAAACTAAAAGTACCGTAAATTACTGGGAATGGAAGCACGAACGAAAAAAAAAAGGAGAACAGTTATCCGTTTGGTCACTTGAAGGTAAGTTCGTAATAAAATATTGTCATACGATCCTATAAATATAGAAATCTCATTGGTTTGTTAGGTTTTGGGGGCGGAGGCTGTAGACGATTTCTTGAAGAAGCCTAAATTGCATATGTTGCATATGTTGCAAAAATAATGAACATAAAAAAGACATCCAACAACTTCAACAAGAATGCTACGACAATATTGTTAGTCTGGTTCTTTTTTTTTCACTCTATATTGATAAACAATCAACATGCTCAAAGTACTCACATACATTGTTAGACACGTGCACACGTTGAAACTGAACGGCTCCGCTAGAGTGTCGGGCTGCCAGATGACCTCTTCCAGGTGACAGGTCGAGGGAGGAACGTTGGGGTGCACGTCACGAGACCGACACCCACGAGTCATACAGCCCACAAGTCATACAGCTCACAAGTCATACAGCCCACGAGTCATACAGCTCACAAGTCATACAGCCCATGAGTTCGACACTAAGCCAACAAGGCACACGAGACCGACACATTACGCGCCGTGTGGTATCTGTCGAACTCGTGGGCTGTTTTTACCTAGTGTCGAACTCATAGGCTTTATTTGCCTAGTGTCGAACTCATGGGCTGTATGACTCGTGAGCTGTTTGACTCATGGACCTGTTTTCAATGTCGAACTCGTGGGCTGTATGACTTGTGGGTGTCGGTCTAGTGGGATGACCCCGGACGTTGAGCCGAGTTGGTCGTGACCATGATCATCTCGTCATGTTGTTAAAGCAGGCGATGAGATCGAACTACTGCAGCAACGGGCCAGGGAATGAAGGCAAAATTAAGATGCTTCATATCACCTCCCTGTTCATATCTAGTGAAGGTAAGGTCTAAGGACATTCACATCACATGTCGTCTTCCTGTACTATACCTCCAGCCGCTTTCTATTCATTCTGTTTTATTTCTGTCTTCTTTGTGTGTGTTTGTGTGTGTGTGTGGTTTTTTTTTCTTTCTACAAACGACTCAACATTTTTCCCAGACTTTACGCTGCTGATGTAAATCGTAAATATTTAGAAGAGTGTTAATTTTGTTTATCTTTATTTTCTGAATATTCAGGTGTGAGACCACCTGGAATTATCGATTCGCAAAGTTTGAAGGAAGGTCAATCCTGATGAGTCGTTTATCCTTTTTGTTTTTTTTTCTCTCTCTCTCCCTCTCTCTACCTCTCTCTCTCTCTCTCTCTCTCTCTCTCTCTCTCTTGGGCAGAATTCGCGCGCATGCCACACAGAAATTTGAGACTACTTTTCAGGTCCTGGGAACGCCTGTTCGCCTTTGATATCGGCAACTTCTCTGTCTTAAAGCGCATTCACATCATATCCAATCGATCTAAAGGAGGACGTACCCAAGTTTAAAAAGTAAATTGAGGGAATACAACAATATATATATGTAAAATACGTCAACGAAGTTTGAGGAAAATCGAACAATTCTTTAGACAGGAATTTTTAGAGTTTTTACGCATGAGCCATCGCTGGATGAGAAGACTATCAAGTTTTGTGACGTCACGTATAGATAATAGTAAAAAGAAAATTCAACAGATTTTTACTTTTCTAGTATAATGAAAGAGCACTTGACTTATCACTTTCAAAAAGCAGGGGTATTTATGTTACCCTTAGTAGTATTATGGCATCTTGTGGAATTCTCTTTGTATTTATATCGTTTACAATGCTTTATATATCGTCACAAAGTATTGTAGCATTCTTATCCAAACTGCAGCCATTACCAGCGATAACACCAAAATTATACAAATTTATAACTATTGTACAGATTGTGCAATTTTCCTGAAACTTCACTGGCTATGTTCTACTGATATTGCTGTGTTCCATATTATGTAAAGTTTTTTGGTGAAAAAAAAAATGAAAAAAAAAAAACGTCGGAGTAGAGCATTTTGATTAGAGGACGTAGCCACTTTCCCATGCACACATTCTAATATTAACTGCATGTAAAGTAGGCACGACAAGGAGTTCAAAGAACTATGTGATGCTGCAGTTTCTACTTCGAAATTGTCTGAGGCGCATTGTCCGTCAGGCGACGAGATTGTCCAAAGAAATACGAAACCAAGATTGAAAATCAATTGAACATCAATGCTGGGACAAAAGATGAAGAAGAGCAAATGAGTGGCGGATATAGGCCATGCTAGTTATTTTTGATGGAGGGTATAGCGTTATTTAATAATTCAGTGAATGATTTATTAGTATGGTGATATTATTTGTTTATAGATCTCTTGTTAATGACATAGATAAATCTCGAAACATTGCATGCTGGAGTGTTGTGTCATGGATTTAATTGAACATCATCCTAATATACAGTCAGAATAATGATCATTCTGATATGCTATTGGTTACCCATGTTCACGTACTGCAAGAAATTTCTAGACGATTGTTTTCATTACTGTTGTGATTTTGGCCTTTTGAAATAGATAAAACATTAAAAAAGATGACCATAGGTTTTCTTCACTTTATACCCACCACGACTCTTGAACCTGCCATTCAACATTTGATTAGATATTATCATAAAAAGAAATTTCTAGACGATTGTTTTCATTACTGTTGTGATTTTGGCCTTTTGAAATAGATAAAACATTAAAAAAGATGACCATAGGTTTTCTTCACTTTATACCCACCACGACTCTTGAACCTGCCATTCAACATTTGATTAGATATTATCATAAAAAGAACAAACACAGAAGAAAGAAGAAAGCAATAAAAGACAAGAAAGAAAGGAAGGAATGACATGTAAAGGAAGGAAATAAAAGAAATAAGGACGGAATTGGGAAACAAAATGGAGGATGGAAGGAAAAGTGACAGAAATAAAAAGAGAGAGACGAAAACTCAAGTGTTGATGTATTGACGTGACGTGGGATGGAGTCTCTAATTACGTGAAGGTGACCCACCGGAAGCGATAGTATAATGATACAAGAAAGATTATCACACGCACACTCTGCTTCACGGAAGGCCTGTTCGATAAGACGATTCACAGACTGTTACTTCGTTGAAAAATATTTTGTGCACTTCACAACCATCACAACATCTGGCACTTTTGCTACGAAACGCAATCCTGGCGATGTTTTGACTTTGAGTAAAGAGTTGTTGTTGTTGTTATTTTTGCGCCAAAATGAAATTGTAATCATATGAATATGAAAACAACACAGCTATGGCAGCAAAAATAATAATAATAACAATAATAGTAATAATAATAATAATAATAACAATAGATTTTAAACACAGTGTAATGCAACGGAAACAAGACAGGGTTTAACGTGTTTAAGGTATCGTCGAACAAATGAGCCAGAATTAAAGCATGGCTTGTTTAGGTCTCTTCGGTCACTGTCGCTGTAAATAGTACCCATGTTGTTTTACAGGACATCAAGAAAATCAAATTAAGAGTTCAGCAAAAGTTTAAGCGGAACCATGCAAGACCGAAAAACAAAACAAAGCAAAAAAAAAAAAGTTTAAAACCGTCAATGAGTCATACGTGGTGTCATATGAGATGACTTTCGGGTACGTGCTGTGACGTCATCACTAGCCGAGAGTATCCCGCGTTTGTCGAGTACTCCACATAACGTAAACATATAATTTTGCATGTGTTGCTCTGAGAAGCATTCAACTCCATCTTCCTTATAATTATGTGTATATATTACACTTTGATATCATTACTCTTCAGGAATACCGTAGTCCCCCCCCCCCCCCCCACCCCTCCCCTCTTTCTCTTGGCTAAAAAAAGGGGGATATGGACGTATATTACAATTGGCTCGGCGGCGGGATGGCTTTCTGCGACAAAGGTGAGAATGTAAGCCATTTTTGTTTTAATTTCATTCTCTTAAATGTATCCAGGATTATTTACAACGTACGTACGGGGGAGGGCGGGGGCAGTCGGTCCAGACGTTTGGATATTTCCTGAAGGCGTGCAGTAAAGATTACACAGTTTTGCTGTCATGTGATACTATAGTAGTTTGCCCATAAATTAGTATTTCGCAGACAGAGAACAACCCCCAACAAAACAACTACAACAGACCTCGATAACATCCCACTAAGGTCGCGTCATTAACCGATTGTGCCGAATATTATGCGCCACTCATCATTCACTCGCGTTTTCACTGATTTTAACCTCTTCAAAGTTGCCATTTTGGCAACCATCCATATTTTTGGTTTATCTATTTGTTTGCTTGCTTTTTTGGTTCGCCTGTTTTTCTCTATCTTCGGGTTTGAAATAGATCAAAGTACATTATTGCTTTGAATCGAAGGACACTGCACAATCCCACTAGATATTCTTTTTGAAACTTAATCTCAGTGCCGATGATAATGCCGCAAAAAAGAAATAATGATAATAATATTGCGAGAACACACTCAATTTTGTTGGAATGGATGACAATTAGATTCACCGTTTATGATTGATTCAGCTAGTAGGAAATAAGAGTATTAGATAGGGCTTTAAAGGCATAGTTTACCATTTGCAGATGAAACAAAAACCCAGCATTAGTGCTTTAAAATAGTTCCAAAATGTGAGTTTGTAATAGAAACAACCACTGTAAAAAATTGAATCCGTATAATCCATGTTAAGTATTGTTAAATAGACAAAATATGAACAATAGTTATTATATAAATATTGCCAGACTAAACCGTCTACAGTTACGGTTTAATGAGAAAAATAGTGATATCTCCTCATATTTTAGGCTTCACTGTGAAAATTTTACATGGTGGGATGTTCTGTGATACAACTGACTTACACATATGCATCAAATGTGATATCTTAAACATTTTTTAAATCACTGCTCCCAAAGGTAAACAGGACCTTTAAGATTCAGCTTTGCTTGGAATTATGGAAGCGTAGATAGACATATCTTTCTTCTTCATGATTCGTCGCCCAACATACATTTTAGATTTTGATGACCCTGCAGATTGTGATATATATCGGAATGATTATGACTGTGAAATAACATTGATATTGAAATTTGTGTGTTATCTTCTTCTAAATTCCAACACACCTTGTTTATTACTGTATTCATTTTGTAACTGTTTCGCTCTTTCAGTATGCATTTTTTTTTCTGAATAAACATGATATCCTGCATTTCTTTTTTTTTTTTTGGGGGGGGGATGGGGGGAGGGGAATACATCCCACACAAAAAAAGTAAACGCACGACTACAAAACAGAAAAAAAAAATTGACGCTGTACTTGACAATGTCTCAAGTTACGGCATCCTGCACTGCTTGGCCTGTAGGCCCTTTGCCAAAACTTCGTTATTTCTCTTTATTTACAAATTTCCTCTCTAGCAACTTGCTGGTACACGGAAGTTTCACAAGGTGTTGCGAAACGGTTATCTCCTCCAAAATGCTGGTATATAAACAAAGGACTTGCGTTGCCACAACACTGCGCTGAGGCCAGCTCTAATGCAAAGTGGGTTAATTGTTTGTTTGCTTGTTTGTTTGAAAGGTTGTTTGACTGCTATGTTTAATTAAAGAGTGTGTGATCTAGTCAAAATTGCTCAAATGCACTCACCCAAACACGCGCAAACGCAGAAAAGACAGAGGTGTATAAAACTGATAAACGACCAAGATATTAAAAAAATACAGAGACGCAATAAACGAACACAGAAGATTTGCAGACTAATGCCAACCTTGTTGATGCAAAACATAACTATAGATATTCCATTTTGTTTCGCTTGTACACGCACACCATGCAGAAAACCTAAGCATGTAAGCATGATATACATAGTAACTCATGCCACTCATACACAAATATTTTATGCCACATGAGCAGAATGTGAAAACATCGAAAGACAAAAACCAAGGAGACGCGTCACGCACGCACACACACACTTTCACACAGGGACAAATAGTATACACTCACCTAGTACTTTGTGTATCAATAAATACCTACATGCATCTTGTTTTGTCAACATCCCACGGCCTTATGTTACACACACACACACACACACACACACACACACACACACACACACACACATACACAAAATTCGTAGCACGTACTTGCGAATATATGAGTTT
This sequence comes from Diadema antillarum, assembly GCF_040938485.1. Classification (NCBI taxonomy): domain Eukaryota; kingdom Metazoa; phylum Echinodermata; class Echinoidea; order Diadematoida; family Diadematidae; genus Diadema; species Diadema antillarum. Next base: position 93,824 of record NW_027270995.1, read on the forward strand.
CATGTAACATTTTAGAGTTCTGTGCTTTTTTTCCCTCGCTTTCCATTCAAGCGCTGTATTTCTCTTGTCACAAAAAAAAAAACAATAGAGAAACAACCGAACACATCGTAAAATGGGATAAAACTACACTAAATGAACACGCATTCTTACTGTATAACAGCAACAAACAGATATCATGAATGACTACATATTTATCAGTAAATAAAATGACTGTAGCAAACCAGTAGGTACAATGTATAAGATCAGAAATTATCAGTTCTAATTGGTTCCACGTTCGAGTCCCTTGGCAACAGTGTGGTAAGGCAAGGCTGTTTATTCCCGTTTGCATTGTAGTCCTTAAGACAAGACATAAAGGCATGGATAAGTATTGGTTGCCTGCAAGTATTTAGTTGCTTTCTTAGCGGCCTCGATATTAAAACAAATCATGACAAAAATAATAATGATTTAACTCTCTGAACTAATCTGCACGAAAACAACACGAGATTCTCATTGTTCCTCTTTGGTTTAGATCGACGCCAACTGCAAGCAAAATTAAGAAAATGTACGTTGAGCAACAATGTATTTATGCCCTTAGTCCAGTCTATAGTAGGAAACTCGACAAGAACTCTTGTCAACTTTATCGCCATGCAGTTTACCACAGATCTCAAGTATTAGGGGCCATTTCTTGAAGCGTTTTGTCGGATTTGTGTTTTTTTTTTCTGATAAATTTGCTTTTACTAGCCAATCACAGATGCAAGGTTTTCAGTAGCTTATAACAGTTTCTCAGAAAAAAAAATCTAACAAAACGCTTCATGAAATGCACTCACCATCAATTCTCCATGTGTTGCTTTAACCCCCTAAGTTTTGTCATCAAAAAAGGTTTATCAATGTTTATGTACGAAGGGCAGCGTGGTGATTCAGTCGGCAGGGTCCTTGGCTTGCAATCGACAGGCAGACAGGCTTGGGTCGCGAGCAATCTGGGTTCGAATCCCAGTGAGTCTACCTCCTTGTCCTTACTGGCCTTTACGTTGGAGAAACCGTTTGTTTTGTTTCGTTTTCTCTTCAGACCTGGGGCCCGTTTCATAAAACTTGTCATCGGTGACAACTGCCACATTTCTATGACAAATTTGCTCTCAGCCAATCAGATGCAAGGATTTCAGTAGCTTGTCACATCTATGACAACTTGTCACTGATGACAAGTTTTATGAAACGGGCCCCTGATCTTATGGGTTAGTGTATAATATAAAGAATACACTGGAACAAATTGAAAATGTCTTCTGAATTTTATATCAACACTGAAAGAACGAAGTACAGGAGAGAGGTGAGAAGAACAGTTTAAGAATCGTCAGGAAGTCCGTTGGTCAGGCAATCCAGATTTACTGGTATAAAATGGAGCTCGACAATATACCAGCACATCTGCGCTATACAATAACAAAACATTTACCACGACTTGGAAGGAATCCAAACCTTTGTCGGAATATAAACAAAATTAGACGTTTGAAGAGAACCAGAAAACATTACATCCTAAGTCAAGATTCTCATTTAGACGCTAAATGAGAACTTCCAAATTCAGCCATGTCGGCGATATTTGCGATAATGCGGTCACGTGGTCCCATTATCTTCTGAAAAGAAAGCCAGATGTCCTCAGTGTTTTCCGGTACACATGTCCACTCGACCGGTACGCACCGATCTCTTTCAAGTTTTCATCCCTTTATTTATTTTTGCTTTCAACAGAAAGAAGATAGTATGATAAAGATAATACAGTTTAAAAGGGGTACCATATATAGGGATGCCAGTTTTCAATCAAAAGCCTGAATAATGATTTAATAGTATCAAAGTTCAGGCCCTTTCGTGTACAAAGTAGCTTCATGCAGATATATTTCAAGTATTCTCTTTCATTCTAACTGGCATCCCGGAATATATGGAGACATATAGGATTAAACCGACGAGAGAAAGAAATGTGAAACAAATTGCAGACGATATTAATTCATGACTAGTTTAAAGTCGAATTTAGTTGATGGGGTTCCTTTAAGTCAGAGGGATAAGCAAAATAAAAAGGAAAAGAAGCGCGAACTGGTAAAAGGTGATAGCGATAGACCTTAAAGATCGCATTTCTCTTTCATTATGTAACGTGATGTGAACGCAAATTATTTTTTCTTTCATCCGCGTGATGGCGCACAGCAACACAATTGAACATTTAGGCCTACTTAAATCGTGGTAGGACCTACTTAGTGGGAAGTAAAAGAAGAACACGTAGGGCAGTGACACCATGGGCCTGCTACATACCTCCTTGGTCAAACCTTGAGAATAAATGAAAAAACGTTATATGACCACTATAGCAAGGGCTTGATGGAAGATAGTAGCTGATTATAATGACTGGTTTGGAAGTCAAGGATTGGGGCACCTTGTTCAAGGGAAGGACAACCCTCCTTGGACAACCAAACGCATTTATGTTATTTTCTCTATGCCTTCAACACTCTTGTGTCTCTCCCATCCCCCTGCTTCTCTCTCCCTCCATGTTTTCTTCTTTTCCTCAGTCTCTTGCTCACACTTGAACAGTGGCGTGTCAGGAACGGATTTCGACTCATTATGGGCAATTCCTCTCCCCGTAATCCACTTGATTTGACGTCGAAGTTCATCGGTAGAAAATTGACACGAGAGTAGAAGTGATGAGACAAAGAGGGGTAATGAAAGAGAGCTGACGGGGGGGGGGGGGAGATGGAGAAACAGAAATAGGGGGAAAGAGGAAGACATATATAGCATGTAAATATTTAATTGGCATAATGTAATACACTTCTACTCTTCGTCCTTGTCTTATTTTCATTTTAGGGAAAAACAGCAGTAGCATACTTGCCACTCGATATCTATTCCCGTAACCATCCAGATCGTATGTACGGAGAGTTTGTCCCTGATACTCAAATCTGATTGGCTGATGAAGAAAACCCAATCCTGAACTTGCTTGGCGGAAGTTTCTCGGAGATTATGTGTAGCGCAATCATTGACGGCTGATAACTGATGAATGTCGCTGCATGCGAATCCTCCTGCCCCACCCCCATTGTGGATTACTAGTACTACTTTTACACCACGGACGTGAAATTTCGTGTCTCCCATCCCCCGCCCCCCATCACCTCCACTCCTTTGGCGTTGCTTCTGTTGGAGGGAGGCGGAGGGGGGCTTCCCTCCTTGTCCAAATGTTGCCGATGATAGTCCGTCCCTTCCTTGGGGAGCTTCCCTCAAAGATGACGTCAAAATGATATGCATATACACCAGCTCGCATCGCTGTCGGACCGGCCAATTTCCAACGTGGGCTCCCGGATACCTCCATCGAATTCCATAGATCTGATAATCCATTCCATTAACCAGTAATTATTGCAATATCTAGAACCATGTGCTCTAATGCACTACCTACGGTAACTTTGAAGGTGCTGTACAGACTATTCTGAGGTTTTAAGATTTAGGTCAGAATACGCTGATTTTCGAGGTGACGGTAAATGCAATTACCTATGTGTCTTCATGATTTCTTGTCACTATTCCATATCCATAAGTATTTTCTCATACCGCTTTCGTCATTATCATTACCAGATCATAATGTCATTGGCACAATAACATCAAACTCTGCTCCTCATTTCGTATTGGTGTAGGCCCACGAGCAGCTGTGTGTGCTATTGCCATTCTTCGTCTTACCATTACCTATCCATTAGCCATGATCAAAGGCTCTTTATTGACAATTTCCTATCCACGCGTAAATTAAGGAATTATGAAGTTCCTTGTGGCATAGCCGTATATTCATGACATTACAACTAAGTCGTCCAAGTACTGTTGTGTATTGTAGTGATCTACAATATATTACGCCCTTCGCTGACATTTTCGCTAACGAAAAGGCAGAAGATGACGTAAAAGTATACGGCATTGCCTTTAACCAGTCATTTCAATTTCCACCCACCCTACCCCACCCCCATTCTATCCCTCTGAGATTAAGCGTGACATATAAAAGCTGTTTAGTCCGTTCCTCACAATTCTCTGTTGTTTCGCTAATCAAAAATACTTGTATGAGTAAGCCATCTTTCCGTCGAAAAAGTGCGGGAAGAGTTCGAATGGAATCATTTTGTCTTCCGTTGTCTAACAAGAGTCATCAGGAACACTTCAAAAAATTAAGCCATCATCGTGATCTGTCGCGGGGATGTCGTCGGCAAATACAGTCCTACAAATAATTTTTCAGATGGAGCATCTTGCTTTCATCATCGCACCACTAAAGATTCATTACAAGGCCGACTGAGACTTTGAGGGATATTTTGTTCAAAAGGCAAAGTTGTTTTGACTCAACCCAGCGGCTGCAGAAGATGGGAAAGATGAAACTTAGCTAGATAGGAAATGATACACACACGCACACACACACACATATACAAAGAATATTATGAACGTCTGAAAATCTCTAAATGATATATCACGGTGCTCTATTTGAACCAAAAGAAAGAAAGGAAGAAAAAAAAAAGAAAGGAAGAAAAAAAAGAGAAAAAGAAATGTGTATCATTACATGGTGATAGTGAATGTTTCATGATATACCCTTGTCATGTCGCGTGCAAAAATTTTTTAAAAAAAATCTAAAAACGAGACCTAACATTGGTGTTCCTTGAATTACGACGAAAGATTTGTTTTGAATCGCGACCAAGATTTTTTTTTGTAATCCTTATTAGTGTGAAGTTACATCTTGAATAACGGATGTGTGGAAGTGGGTAAATAATACATTGGCGCCCTATGTGAATAATAACAAAAGATAATAGGCAGGGCTCGACACTAACGGTGGCCCGGTGGCCCGGGGCCACCAAAAATGAAAGTCGGGCCACCAAATTTCAAAAAAGGGCAAATTTGGTGGCCCGCCTCGGGCCACCACAATTTTTTGAAAAGTATGTCAATAAATTCGTAACTTTTTTGCGCCGGAAATTAGCAGTTAAATTTGTTTAAAGAATGGATGAAAAGGACTGAATGGGTGCCTGAGAGTGAGTGTTGCAAGTTTGTTGAAGTTTAATTTATGAGTAGATATGTCCAACTTCTAATTCTTACTATCATAAAACTTAAATATTTGACTCATTAAAAAAACACAGGACTTTTAATGTTTTTTATTGTTTTGTTTTTTTCGGGACACCAAATTTTTCTCTCAGGCCACCAAAAATTTGAAATTTAGGATTGGTGGCCCGATGGGGCCACCAAACAAAAAAGTTAGTGTCGAGCCATGTAATAGGTATTATGTAATTGCTTTGAATGGGATAGTGCCCTCGCAATGTCATGTGCAAAGAAAAGTACAAAAGAAAAACTAAACATTTTTTTTTTTCTGTCTTGATTAGTGACGGCAGATTCGTTTGGACATTGTCCAGGAATGTGTAATCTTAATCGACGTGAAGTTACAGCGTTCAGAAGAAAAAAAAAGACCCCGATTGTATAGTTTCCAAAGTTTGATTTGAAAGTAGAAAGTAGTTAAAGGGGTGTATACGATCGTCCTGGATAGAAAAGCTAGTACTACTGATCAGTGGGAATCAGTGGGAATGCTTGGCGATGATTGTTCCAATCCTTGTGGGATTCATTTAAGAGAACATTACATATCTATTGTTGTGTGAAAATTATTTGCTTCAGAATTGTCTCATATTCAAGTAATGTGCAGTTTAATGTTTCCAGGTTAGCATGCCTGTATAGTGACGGGGCGGTCGTTAACGGCTTGGGACAATCATCCCCCAGCATTCCCACTGATTCCCACTGATCAGTTACTAGCCATCCCCTTTAAATAGCTTGACAAACCGAAAGTAGGCCTAATATCTTTCGAAATTTCATCCTCTCTCTCTCTCCATCTACCTCTCTTTTTCTTCATGTTCTTTCTCCCCCTCCTTCTTTGGGAAGTGAATTATTAATTTGCAGACCTTTTCTTGATGGTAGCTTACTGCAGCATTCAAATAGTCAGATTTAATAGTGATGGACGCATTATAACTAGTGCATAGAACGATATTCACTTCCTGATGCTGGCATCTGGCTCTGTGCCATTACATCCTGGCGAAAGTGTTCAAATCTATTTCACGGAGTGTCTGGACTTGAGAGTCTAGGAAGTCAAGTAAGAGCGTTGAACTGCAACTGTAAATTGAGTAATGTCGTATTTACAAATTCTTCTATATGGATTATCGTTTCAGCTTCGACATTGGTCTATCAGATTGCACTGGAGAACTTCAGCTATAATTAGCTTATTGAGATTGTTGTTCCCGTTAGTACAAATAACTTGAAAGCGATACGTCGATTTCATGACCAACAACAAAAAAAAAACAGTTTGATAAATAGGTCAAGCAACGAAAATTGAACATGAGACAGAAGTTTCTAAGTTTCACACGTTAACAACCTCTTATTTCATAATATTCTTTACGCTGTACGGTGATCAATGATAACGCTTCAGTTATATACTCCCACTTGTTTTGTTCGGGTATGAATTAGATATTGAAATGCCCAGAATAAGGAAACAGCGTGAATTTCGTCCAGGTGTCGGTGTAAGGGAGGAATGATGTTATCGACTTAGGGATCCTATCTAACTTACATATTTTGCAACATATAGTAATATTGTTATTTGAATATTGCTAGCTCATACGGAGTTCCATTCGCCTCCATGTAATGTTTAATCTACAATGTACTTTGCACTAAGGGAAATGAAACCCAATATACATGTTAGTTAAGTGTGTGCAATGCAACTATATTAGTAAGATACACAGCGCTCACTAAGTTTGAGGAAAAGTGGACAATCCGTTGTAAAGTTTAGGCTCTGTGCCTGAGAAGACTACTATTGTTTGTGACGTCAAGGGATTACGAGATAGATAAGATATAAAGAAAATTCTACAAAATTAATTTTTCTATGAGAAGTGCATATTCCCTCTACCTGTACCTGACACAGAGCACTAGCAATTTACACTGCTACTCAGCCGATAATTCAATTCACTTCATTTTTTTCACTTTTTCACTTCACTTCACTTCACTTTTTTTTTCTTCTTCCACAGAACATAACATAATAAACTACAATAACAAATGATCTTGAGTACACAATAGTTGAGCGTATTGAAAGTTAAAAGTAATTACAAGCGTATATGTAAAACCAATTTTCTGTTATGCTTTCCATGCTATCAGGGGAGAAAAACGAGATGTCCATTAAAAACCAGAGTTTGTATACTGTGGACAACTCATACAATCGACTCGAAGACTTAAAGGACAAGTTCACCTTCATAAACATAAGGATTGAGAGAATGTAGCAATATTAGTAGAACGCATCATTGAAAGTTTGAGGAAAATCAGACAATCCGTTCAAAAGTTATGAATTTTTGAAGTTTTTGTGCAGTACCCGCTGGATGAGAAGACTACTGCAGTGTATGAACAACTTAGATGTCACATGCGTACAACAATATAATGAAAATATAAAGAGAATTTCACAAAATTCCATCTTTTGAAAAAAGTACACATTCCCCTGAATCATTACCGACAAATGTTATGGGTAATATTATTCCCCCTGCCTTTAGAAAGAGGCAAGTCAAGTGCTCTTTTATTATGCGAAAAAAGTGAAAATATGTTGAATTTTCTTTTACATTTTCTTTATACTGTTGTACGCATATGACTCACAAGCTGTAGTAGTCTCCTCATCCAGCGGTTCCAACACAAAAATTTAAAAAATTCATAACTTTTGCATCGATTGTCCAATTTTCCTCAAACTTTCACTGATGTGTTCTACTAATATTGTTGCATGTTCTCGATCCTTATGTTTATGAAGGTGAACTTGTCCTTTAAGAAAGGAAAACATGCGTTTGAAGTAATTGATATTGTTCCCCTTGTTTTCTGAAAGAATGATAATTGTTTATATTATTCCCTATGTTTTCTAAATATAGGTTAATCAAGTGTTCTTTCATTATGCAAGAAAATGCAATTTCAATCATTACTTGCTGAAGTTTTGTTGAAGAAATGAATATAATTTTGAATTGAATTGGATTGATTAAAAATGTTGGCAATTCTTTGTGTTTTCTTCATATCGTTGTCCATGTGACGTCATAAAACGTTGTAGTCTTCGAATCCAAGAAATGAATTTGAATTTTGAAGTGAATTGAAGAGTGTTAATATGTTGAAATGTCTTTGTATTTTCTTAATATCGTTGTCTATATCTGACGTCATAAAGTGTTGTATTCTTCTTGTCAAACAATGGCAGGTACCAAAACTTTATGCGTAACTTTATAAGAAGCTGATTAAACTTTTGTTATTCTTTTGGTAGAATTCCACTCAGTACAATATTACATTAACGTCAACTTGACAACAGTGTTTGTACCACTTACCTCTATGGAGTCTATCTAGTCTTAATATCTAAATGATATGCAAAAAAAAAAAAAAAAAAAAAAACTTTGGCAATTTGAAATGAAATATAAAACAAAATGAATCAATGTTACAAAATTAATGATTACTTTCAGGACACAGAAGCAACCCAAAAACTTGCTAAAGTTAGACAAATTTTCCTAGCCAAAAAAAAAAAAACCACACACACACACAAACAAACAAACAAATCAAAACAACACAAAAAAGAGAGAAAGAAATAGGTTTCCATCATAATAAACGCTAGGCCACATAACCAGATTATTCACGGAAGGGATTGACATTAACGCCAAATTCCTTCCATCTGTGACTGGGTTTAGGTAGAAGAAATTATGGCGGCAAATCTTCGCGCCTATTAGCGAAAAGACATCGCTGGTTCTATATTATACGATAAGAGAGGCCACGAGTGTAATGATTCGTATGGTACTGGTGTAGTTCTGTTTTTTCTTGTACTTTATTCCCTCTTGAATGCTCTTTGAAAGCATGTACAACATCTTCCTGTTGTTATGAGACAAACACTTCACCATCTCTTGATAGGCTAAATGATATGTGATAACCACGAATTACACGTTGTTTCATGTTTTCAACATGACTCACGCTCGCCTACTTGCAGAGCTCCAATTACACACCTTTTACTTAATACCACGAGTATGGAACTACAACAGATGTTGTAGCTCCATGATACCAGAGCATGCTCTCGATAAGACGCAATCATGGGTTGCTATCTTTAACACACTGATGACGTTAAATCATTATTTTAAATTGTGTAGTAGACGTACATGCACAGATTCACAAACACACTTACAAATATGTATAAACATAATATATGTAATATACACCTATATATGCACGTAAAGATGCCCTTTTTATCGTTACATTAAATGTCGCCGAATATAATACTCAGAAGAACATATCTATCAATGTTTATATGCATTTTTTTTTCAAGTTTGGTATCTACACTAGATTCCATGCATCAATCCATTCATCTTAACGTAAAATGCAAAGTGAGCCCGCTTCCTTTCCCTCAAACGAAAACACAAAAGAAATAATGGTATTAACATACATAAACATTTATATATGTCTGTGAACATAAACGTTAAAGAAAATAAAGCAAGCAAGCAAAACACGAACTGGAGAGAGGAGGATACCCAATTTACTTCTGCTTCATTCTACTTCTCTGGATGCGCGTCAATGTCATTGATATGATTCAGTTATAATTAATTTCATTTTATTTTTTCTTCTTCCACAGAACATAATAGAAAAAAAAAATCACACGTGACAATCATAAATTAAAAGCATATAATACAATATGTACATATAGCTACAAATAGACCTTGTCACATGTTACATTATCTATGCTCTGGAGAAAGAAAACGTGAGAAGTCAACTAAAAGGCAGAGCTTGTACACTGTGGGCAACTCAAACAATCGATTCAAAAACTTACAAAAGAAAAAAATATAAAGTCATTCTGAACAAGACAGACATAATAGGACAAACAGGGTAGAGAGAACAAACAAACATAGAAAAAATACAAATACAAATCACAGGAATATAACATGACTGTATAACGCCTACAAGCTGATATGACTCATAGAAAATACTGAAATACTGAAAATCCACCATGAATTAACCAAAAAAAAAATATTTGGATGTTCAGACATGCCAGACAGTCTTTCTTGATGTAGCATAATAATATACTCAAGTATATTTTCACAATATGTACGCATGTAAACATGTATAGACCTGCATATGCATATTATACACACACATTATACATTATGATGATTATGAATGAGTGTCTGTCGTGTACGAGCTTGTGTGTGTGTGCGTGTGTGTGTGTTTGATTGTTTATCTGTTTCTCAGTATTTTCAGCTGTCAGCTATCTTTGCAAGTTAGCCATTATCATCATCATGTCACTCTATACAAACCCCTGTCAATCAATGTCAATGGTCAAAGGCGAGGTCTAGCTCTTCACACAGGCGATACCATAACACTCGGTTGGCGCCAACTTCGCTGCTCGCGTAAAGCCCAAGTACAGTACGCCTCTCCATATCCAAGTTTACTAAGATCTAATCTAACAAGCAGACTTGCAGAAGTTTTATCAGATCGGTCCTGACTATGAGAAAAATAAATGCAATGTAACGCTCTTTTGTGGTTAAAGGAAATGGACATTCATTTTGTTATATTCTTCGACGTAATGCATTTCCCATTTCATAGTTTTTCATTGGTTACAACTGTAGATTCCATTTCATTTTCTTGTATTCGACAAATTGCATATCAAATTCTTGATATGTTTATAATCTACTTACGAACTGAATATGGACTAATAAAATCTGACAAACAAAGTCAAGGAATTCTAACAATGTTTCGTGAAACGATGGTATCTGTACCAACATACCGTGCATTATTAGGTAATATTAAGATCTTAGTAATACACATGCTCAAAACTTTCTTCTTGTCCTGCACATCAGTTGTCGTTATTTTACTCTTTGCTGTCATTTTTTTTCATGGCATGAAGTTGAAAGTGTACAAATACAAAACTTTAAAGGTACATGTACTGTTTACTATTGGAACTATTGTTAAACTATTGTTTACAGTGATTTAAAAAATGTTCGTTATATCACATTTGATGCATATGTGTATAGGTCAGTTGAATCACAAAACAGCCTACCAAATAAAAATTTCGTAATAAAGCCTAAAATATAAGGAGATCTCACTATTTTTCCCACTAACCAATAACTATAGACGGTTTAGTCTAGAAACATTTTTGTTATAATCATTGATCATATTTTCCATATTCAACAATACTTAACAATGATTATACTGATTCAAATTTTTACATTGGTTGTTCCTATATGCCTAACTCACATTTTAGAACTACTGTATTTTGAAGCACTAAAGCTGGGTTTTTGTTTCATCTGCAAATGGTAAGTACTGTTTTTAAGATTCAATAATCAATTTTGTATTCCATGTTTTTTGAATAACTATTCAACCAAATCTACTTTTCTTCTATGTATAAGCATAATGAGTCCATTCTCCTGTTAAAGTTGTTGTATGGGAAGGTTTTGTTTTTTCGTTATGTTGACCTGTTGTTTCTTATATATCACGTTTGTTACTGTACAATCAATGACTAACTAAAGGTTTATTGTAGTTGTGTTAGTTTGGTTTTGCTTGTAAAATCATTTGTTATGGTTGCAATCATCCATTTTCACGACATAAAGCCGTCGAGATGCTGTAATTCCACACGGACTCTGTGCATGGTATACCTTAGGCTGGCTGCCATGGGTTTCCTCAGCATATACAGTAGTATAATAAGAATTTCTTATTTCGACATGTCCAAACGGCTGCGATAGTACCCTTAATTAAGTATTTTGGCTCTCCTTCTTTTCTTCATCTCTTTTTAATTGTTTTCTTCTTTATTTTGTTACAGTCAAGGTCATTCACATAGACGGTATGAAATTCGGAGTAGAATGCTATACCATTGCCTATCAGGAGTTTGGTATAGGCCTACTGATAATGAAGTACGATAATGTAAAGAGCCCACAGCTTTTCATATTGAGAATCGGTTTTGAGTGTCGTATATTGTGACCTATATTATCGTCTTAAGTGGGCAGTCAATACCTGTACAATGACTGCAATATTTCATTGTGTCATCACTGTATGTATAACAATGTATCCAAAGAGAGAAGGGGATGGGAGGGGAGAGAGAAGATACGGAGAGAGGGAGGGGGTGGGGGAGAGACGCGTGTTACACATTCAGTCTGAATCAGATACGTGGATTCAGAATTCAATATGCTGACAACATAATCAAGTTTACTGCACTGTCCGTGCCCTTGTTCCGCCAATCTCCATTCCCCTATTCCCCCCATAATTTCCCCCATCACCTTCCTTGGTATATCACCTCAGGGCCTATGCCTTAAAGGAGTACCCCGGTCCCAATTAATTTTAGAATTAACAACATAAGGCACAAATTCAAAGAACACTGCTACTACTACTCCTCCTACTACTACTACTACTAATAATAATAATATGTAAAATACGGGCAAAGTGTTATGCAGTTTATATAAACAGCAATAAAGATATATTTTTTACTATTGTATATGAAATAGAATCGGTGCAACAGCAAAGCATTAAAGGGATGTCATATGCATTCTATAATTTGCATGATATGTCCTTATAAGATTATCACTTCCTCATGAAAAAAAAAATAACATAAAACTGCTTTATTTTTTGGTCTCCGATTCCTCTGGGATCTCACTTATGTGTAGCATTATCAAAGTTAACTTGGACACATACTGGAAGATTTTCTCTTTAAGACTCATGCCCAGTACTGTTCAACGCTATAAGGTGACGTTCATTCAAGTTGACGCCGGAAAACTCGAGTCCTCGCCGCTGGACTCCCCCCGGCCTGGAATCAATCAGAGGGCCCTTGTTCTCAGCTCGATTCTACATCGCACGAAAGACACATTAAATCGGAAGAACTTTATGAAATCAGTCACGCACGTAGAAGTCCCTCTGAGGGATAGGGGTGGGGGTGGGGGAGACAGATAAAGAGAACACATACAATACCACACAAATGTATACGATAGCTATACTATAGTCTTAGTCTTACCACAGACAGATAGACAATAGACGTATACCTTTTATATAAGATAAACAGACAGACAATAGGCATACAACAGAAAGACGGACAATATACGTACAAGACAGACAATAAACTTAGAACAGAAGTAGGCTTACAGACAACAGCCGTACAATAGAAAGACAGACAATAGACGTATAAAGAACCAGACAGACAATAGACGTACAAAAGAAATACACGCAAAAGACGTATAATATAACGACAATAGACATAACGACAGAAAGAAAGGCAATAGACGTACAACTGACAGACAGTCAATAGACGTACAACAGACAGGCAATAAATGTACAACTGAAAGACAAACGACAGACGTAACAACAGAAAGGCAAACAATACACTTACAACGGACTTACTTATAACGGATTTAAAAGAAGAAGAAGAAGATATTCTTGTTTTGGCACTTTTATTCATCATTGATTAGCTGTCTAAGAGAAGTCACTATATACGATATAAATCCTCTAAATCTCTGAATTCTAGAATTGTGTGCTGTTTTCTCCGGGGATTGACATTGGGCCCCTTGTTCTTTCTCGTAAGTTAAATATCAATGATAAAGTCAATTCCTCTGCACTTCTTGAATTTATACGCTTTGAAGTTGATGCTAGTATTGCCTACTCCCATGAAAACTTTAAAACATTCATAAATACATAGTACCTTTAATATCAGAATAAAGTTTTCGCAGTGGTTTATATGTACTAAACTGTCTCTGACTATATCTAAAACAAGTGATATTCTATTCATCTTAAGACTATACTTCACAAACCATTTTGATAATGATGATCTTGATATTTGCATCGATGAAATCTTGTAAATAGACTTAAAATCTAAATTTCCAGGAATTACAATGGATTGGAGTTAAACTTGGTGTGATTATTTTAGCAATATTCACACGTCTGTCCCAAGAATAATGGGATCTGACATCGAATTAGTAAACTTCCTTTATCATGCTTTACAATGCTATGATTTTACCACATCTTACATACTGCAATATTGTTTGGGGAAAATTATGGCTTACCACATAAAATAAAATGCTTACTCTCCAGTGCGATTAATCACGAACTGTGGCTATTTGAAGGATAAGTTCACTTTAATATACATGTGGATTGAGAGAATGCAGCAATATAAGCAGAGCACGTACATCAGTGAAAGTCTGAGGAAAGTCGTAGAATCCGTTGAAACTTATGAATTTTTGAAGTTTCAGTGCCACAGTCGCTGGATGAGAATACTACAGTGTATCAGCTTGTGATGTCACATGCGTAGAACGATATAAAGAAAATAATATAAAGAAAATTCAACATATTTTCACTTTCCTTGCATAATAAAAGAGCACTAGGCTTGCCTTTTTTCATAATGCAAGGGGAATAACATTACCCTTAACATAATGATGTCAGTAACATGTCGAGGGAATGTGTACTTCTTTCAAAAATTGATATTTTGTGGAATTATCTTTGCTTTACAAATTCATAACATTTTAACAGACTGTCCAATTTTCCTCAAACATTTACTGATGTGGTGAACTTATATTGTTGTTTTCACTCAATCCACATGCAAGGTGATTTTGTTGAAAACATTTTTCAGTTGTTAGATTGAGATTCATATCCAGTCAATTCGTTCTCAAAAATCATAAAAAATACAAATTATACATTATATGTACAATCACTGTTTTAGTATTTTCTAGAAAATATACATAATATCATGAAGTGTAATACGCTATACATACAGTATCATTTGATAACCAAGATAACAACGTACACTTGAAAGATTGATAGAAAGGTAACATTGAATAAATGATGACATTTATATATTTTTTCAGACAGCTGTTTTTATGTATAAATATTAAGATACATTTTAATCGTCTTCCTAAGATGTTTGATGTTTTGGGGTATTTTTTTTTTCATCACAAACGCCGAAATTAAAATACTCAACACATCAGTCGGTCGATTGCCATCCTGAAATCCAAAGAATCTTCACAGCCTAATAATAGTAGTGATGATAATAATAATGATAGTAATAATAATAATAATCATTATTATTATTATTATTATTATAAAACATACATAACAAATGAAGAAATGGAACTATAATCATTTGCCTTATAATAAAAAATTTACTCTTTTGAATTGTTTTAAAAAAGAATAAAAAATGCTGATATAATTGTCTCAATATTTTTCTGAAACTTAGATAAATGTTTGATATCTTTACCACAGGTCCCCGGCCAGCACCTCCAAGCAATAACCTAAAAATTATTAAAATATTATTTGGGACATATCTGGAACTAATGTAAAACTTAATGTAAAACAGCTAGTGCATGTTTAATGCTGTTGAACGAGAATTGAAATACATGTATATTCCTACAGCTAAATATTTTTCTAATACGTAATTTGATATTTTTACCATAGATCCCCCGCACCTCCAAACAATGAGTCTACAACTTTTTTTATGTAATATTATTGTAATACGTTTCTTTATTATACTGATATACATAATCCATACGTATTTCTTCTTCAGAGCATTAACATCACAGCACAAGGCAAACCTCACTTCACAGCACGCCCATGTACGACCTCTGTTCACTCAGACAGTGGCAAGATTCATAGTGTATTTATGATGGTTATTGGCTTCATGTTGTAAAATTAGAGATAGGGCCACGCCACATGCTTATTGATATTGTCCTCTGCTATCCAATTATTTTCTGTAAACTTTTACTACTGTAATGTGTTCTTTTTTTAGTGTATATAATAGTCCATTACTATCATTTATTGTTATCCGTTTAATATTCAATATGACATCGCTTCATACAGCTTCATTTTTAAAGGTCTTTCTCATTATTTACGAAAAATAAATAATTTGTATGTTAACTTTATATGTAATGATGCCGACACTTTGTTAACTGTCAAAAGATTAAACTGAAATGAATAGAAAGACAGGCAATAGACATACAGCAGACAGATAAAGACAGAAACTTCTGCACAAAAAGAGGGAAATGCATTTTTTACACTAACAAGAGCAATATATATTCAACAATATACTCTTAGGACACAAAAACACACACACACACACACACACACACACTCACACACACACACACACACACAAAACAAAGCAAAGGTGAGGCAAGTGCGGAAGAGATAACGAAAGGATTCATAATTATTCAACCATTCAAGCGAAATCAGTGCTAAGAGACTGCTAGTGCTGTATCGAAGCTCGTTTAGTATACCTGCCCGTTATATCTCATGAAAGCATGTTTGGAAGATGCGTTTTTAGACAGCGAGCAGTATAGGATGGTCAGCGCATGCATGGCCTTGCATGCGTTGTTGCTATCATACTCGGTTGTTTTAAGTGTAGCAGTCTATAGTGCTCGAGCTTACAGCTTCAGTGTTTTTGGTTTTGTTTCTTCACCATCTCATACCGATGTCCTTTCAGGGAGAGATGTGAAGTGTTTCAGTCTGGCAGGAAGTGTTAATGATGAGAGTGAGAGCGGCGATCTTTGGCCTGGAACCTTAAAGGGAAAATTCCAGGCCATTTTATAAGTTAGTCCGATATGAAAGGGTGAAATCTTACAAGCACAACAGTGAAAATTTTATCAAAATCGGATCAAAAGTAGGGAAGTAATGACTTTTTTAATATTCGCTAATTTTTGTTGAACAGTTGTTGAACAGGCGAAAGGAATATGCAAATGAGTGAGCATATTGATGTCACCAACTCATATTTTTCCATGGATCTTGGACTAAAAATTATGAAAATTCACTATTCTGCCAGACAATTGTGAACTATAATAGTACGTTATTTCTGGCTAAAATGCTTTAATCTAGCGATCACTTATATAATAGGATTTGAGACTGTGGCCAGATTAGGTTCGAACACCCCCCCCCCCCCTCCCCCAGAAACAAAAAACTTGAAAATTTCAAGATTGTACGTAGAAACTGTACAAGTATGGTGCGTTGTGAGGCCATAATTAACTGTTTGAGAACTAATTTAGTGAAAGACAGCGAAGCTTCACAATTTCAAAACTTTCCTAATTTTTATCTGATTTTTTTAATCAATTTTTCTCTCCTTTGCCATGTTTGCTTGTACAATTTTACTTTTTCTTTTTCAGACTGACTTTGGACTGGTCAAACGTTCCCTTTAAAGAGGAATTCCAGTCCAGTTGCAAGTTAGTCTGATAAGAAAGAGTAAAATCTTTTGATTACAACGGCAAATATTTGATTAGAATCGGATGAAAATTAGGGAAATTATGAAATTGCGAAGTTTCGCCAATCTCTGCAGAACATTATCGTACAGTTCATATAAATGCGCAAATGAGTGAGCAGCTGAGGATGTCGTCACCTCAGAATTCTCCATTGCTTGCCCAAAATTCAATATTTCTGTTATAAAAGTGGAAAACATGATGTTATTCCTGGTTGAATAAATTCAAGATAATGATCAGTTAGATTAGAAGGATTTGAGACCTGATGTAATTGCATTTGAATGAAAATCTGGACATTTCAAAACTTTATGAACAAACTATATGGCAAGTAGTGAGGGGATGACATCAGTACACTATTTGCATATTCACATCGACTGTTCAAGAACCTTTTCTTGAAAAATTAAGAGGACTTAAAAATGTCATAACTTCCATATTTTCTATCCGATTTTGATCAAATGTTCATCGTTGTGCTAACAAGGTTTTGCCCATTCTTTCAGATTAACTTTTGACTGGTGTAAATTTCCGCTTTAAGAGTCCATCTCAAGCCTAGTGGGGCACATTGACACAGGCTGTCAAAGTGATAAGCACATCATTGCTACATCGACGTTTTCTAATACTAGTAAATCGCGTTATTGGATGTTTGCTTCATGTTGCCAATGCTTTTTGTCACAACGTTCCACTGCGAGTGAAATAGAACGCAGAATGATTCAAGTTTCATCAATACAGTGAGACATTTATGGAAATTCAAGTTTTATATGTCCTTACGAGCCTGCCAATTTAATGACAAGGGTGTCAGACAATCGACTCAAACGAACTTGATGAAACATATTATGAATATGATATTTTTATAACATATCTATACGAACAGTCACAATCGGCTTAAGAACAAAATACGATCGTTGTGGACAAGGTTAGATGCGGTAGCTATTCTCATTGCGATAGATATATCCAATGCCCCAGATGGTCACAGGCGTACATTACAATATTGTGCATATTCGCACATACAACAACTCATTTATTTGAACGCATAAAACTCACCAAAAAGTCATATGTATATACCGTACCGTCCTAACCATATTTTTGAGTCTTGAAAAACATACCAGTATTTCTATCTTTTTTTTTCAAGATCGCTTGGATACGCCCACACACACACACACACACACACACACATAAAAATCTTCCTAAATAAGATTCTGTCAAAGACATCATCTGTAAATCATTGTTAATGTAATAACACGATTTACAAAAGACAATTGAATTGACCTTGGCCTAGACTTAGCATACCTGTTACCAATACGATTAAGAAAAGATATTGCAGGGAAGCTATATACGTGCAAGTTGTTCTCAGTCCACATGGTCCAGTAGAAGGTGCAATGTCTTTTGATCATTGTTGATCATATCAAAAGCGTGGAAAGATGTAAGTTACTGTATGGTCAATCTAGGGTTCATTCCAGTCTTTTGTCAGAAACAAAATATACCAGTGATAGACAGATTAAAGGTCCTGTTTACCTTTGGGAGCAGTGATTTGAATAAATTTCAAAATCTCACATTCGATGTTCATATGTGGAGGTAAGTTGTGTCACAAAACATCCTACCATATACAATTTTTTGCAATAAAGCCTAAAATGATAAGGAGATATCACCATTTTTCTTAATTAAGCGTAACTGTAGACGGTTTAGTCTGGAAACATCTTTTTTATAACCATTGTTCACACTTTGTGCATTTAACAATATTTAACATCCATTATAATGCTTCAATTTTTTACATTGGTTGTTTCCATCTCTAGCTCATATTAAGAACTCTTTTGAAGCACTAATGCTGGTTATTTGTTTCATCTGCAAATAGTAAATTATTCCTTTTAATGCCATTAACATCATCTTGGTTTGGAAGGTGTTTGTTGGCCTATCCAAGTAATCTGAAGAAAATTAGTCGAACATTATTATAAGACACATGGCACATTATTCAGATACTGTTTTTGCAACAGAAGTGATGATTGGGGTGTTATGAATCAATACAGCTCAACATGCATCAGCGTTGCATAGTCCCTTTAAGGTCACTAATACTTGGACTGCCATTAAAAAATATTATTTACCAATTACATATGAAACAAAAACCCAGCTTTAGAGCTTCAAAATATTTCTAAAATGTGAGTTAGGAATAGAAACAACCGATGCAAAAGGTTTAATCAGTATAATCAATGTTAAGTATACACAAAATGTGAACAATAGTTATAACAAAGTTGTTTCTAGGATAAACCATCTACAGTTATGGTTTTAATAGTGATAAAAGATAATGATATCTCCTTATATGTAAGGCTTTATTGCAAAATTCTTATCTGGTAGGATGTTTTGTGATACAACTGACCTACACATATGCATTAAATGGGATAACTCAATGGTGTGTTTTTTTAATCACTGATCCCAATGGTAAACACTACCTTTAAAAGGTTAGACTGCAAAAACATATTTATTATTCACTTGATTGTGTGAAATTTGTCTTACCAAAGAAAATCTGCATGAAAGCCATTCTATCATTCCGACACTAAAATTGTCAACTACTAGTATATACGTCAGACGCACTTCACTGGGCTGTGTTTCTGTTGTGGGATTGTGAAATTTGTGCAACTTCTCAAGGAAACGGAGCATTGCGCGACGTCCATCTGTTGTGTCTGGGCTGATAAAAGACACCTTATAGTCTATATAGATGAATCAGCCAGTTCGAGCTTCCAGTTTGGGCATGAGCAGGAAAAAGATCATTTTTTACTGAGGGATAGGATAGGTTAGTTATAAAATTCACTGAGATATCGTAAGCATCTGTGATGCAATGATTATTCATGTAATCCTTATTAATCGTACCTGCAAGTACATCCACCTGACAGCAAGCCCGGTATTTGGCAATGTTGAACAGAACAATTTGTTGATGCATCCAATACAGCACAACGAAATGGATGCTCCCCAAAGTGTTTATTGACGAACCATTCTGGTCACTTAATCTACGCAGGTTCATTCTTTGTTTGAATACGAGTTCCATAAATTGCTATGTTAGGCAAGCTGATGCATTGTGTCGCTTTGAATCGAGTGAAGTGCCTAACCAACTGAGCAAAATGAAAGGTTATATTGTACCCAAGTGCACATGAGCTATCTTCGAACTGGCTTATTCGGCTGCTGCACGCGTGCGTTCATTAGGAGTGCAGATTTGTTTGTACCCAAACCACTCCTCCTGGGCACGCGTATTTCGAAACTATGAGCTTTATTGTGACGAGCCTCCACGAGAATGATTAATTATTCAAACATCTCGCTCTCAGTTTCGTACTATCGCAACTTAAAGGAAGTGAATCCCCCGTGGAAGCTGTTTAAATTTCCTATAAATTTCACGGTGCATTCGGCATTTGTTTTAAAGCCATTGTTTACCATTTGCAGATAAAACAAAGCCCAGCATTAGTGCTTAAAAAGAGTTCTAAAAATTTTAATGGGAGTTAGGGACAGGTACACCCCCCCCCCCCAAAAAAAAAAGTAAATTAGTATAATTAATGCTAATTATTATTAAGTATACAAAATGTGAACAATAGTTATAAAAATGGTTTCTAGACTAAACCTTCCACTGTTATGGTTTAGTGAGAAAAATAGTGATATCTCCTTATATTTTAGGTTTTATATGGTAGGATGTTTTTATGATACAACAACTGACCTACACATGTGTATGCATCAAATGTGATGACTCGAACAATTTTAAATCTTCCAATATTAAACAGTACCTTTAAACTAGGAATTTTTTGACTAGTATGATATTTTAACTTAACCTATGACATATTTGTCAGCAAAGCTATTCTGATTTTATTTCAGTGATATTCGTGCAAAATATTTAAAGTGTCTATAAGTCGCTTTAAACAAGATTGAAAAAAAAAACCTTTGATGAAATAAGGTCATAAACGTGATTGCTTTATATAGCGCCAAGATTTACAACGCAGAGAAGAGAATCACGCAATTTGTGTTGAAGATTTACACAAAGTATACAATAAACTAGCTCGTATTCGCACAATACGTAAGAAAAACTACAAGAAAAATACAAAATATAGGTCTATAGAGAAAAAAAAACTTACTTTTTTATTTTTTTATTTAAATTACAGCGTAGTGTACCCTAAAATTGTAATCATTTCAACCTAGCTCAGCACCCCCCCCCCCAAAAAAAAAGAGTATGATAAGTTATTCTCCTCTCTAATGATGTAAAAGAATACTCAAGTGAGCATGACAACAACTTAAAAAAAGTAGAGAAACTGAAGGAGGAGGTGATTCTAAATAAGAATCAGTAATTCATAATTTTGTGACAAAGACTGATTAATGACCGTGCAGATTTCATTGCTGAACAGGGTGCATCCCTCGGTATCGTTTGCTTTGTCTTTGTTTGTTTGTTTGTTTGTTTGTTTGTTTGTTTGTTTGTTTGTTTATATGTTGGTTTGTTTTGGGGTTTTTTCGAGGACCAGGAACCCATGTTTGAGTTGTTGACATGCATGGTTAGAGGGTAATGGGCGCCAAGGAATACCTGAGTTGAGTGAAAGCAGAAATATTCGAACATCTTGCTGGATAAAGAGTTTACAACAATTCGTAATGTCAAAATAGCACGTAACTAAGTACGGGAAAGGAGGATTTAATATCTAGTCCTTACACTGTAAAAATATTGGTGTTAGATTTAAAACCACGGGTGTTAAATCTAACACCGATCAAACTTCACTAAAGGACCACACCCACAGGTGTTGAAAATGCACTGTGATGGTGTTGAAAAGTGTTCACCTGACACTTCGTGGTGTCAATTTGAACCTGTACCTGGTGTTATTTTGACACTGTATTGGTGTTGATTCAAAAATGACACCACATGGTGTTGATATGATATTTGTTGGTGTTAATATGAATGATTTAACACCCGTCCAGCTTCAATAAGAGACCACACCAGCTGGTATTACTTTGGTGTAAATTTATTTTCACATTTTTTCAAAAATCCAGTATTTTAATGTAAAATTCTTGATCGTCTTGTTTAAATTAACAATCAACAAGAAGTGCAGTTACTAAGAAACTCTTCAAAAAACAGTTTAAAATTTGGAAATGACACCCGGAGGTGTTAATTTAACACCATAAATGAGCACCGAAAATTTAACACCAGCTCGGTGTTCACTATTTAACACCGGACTTTTTGCAGTGTGTAGTATAATAAAAGAGTACTTGTCTTTCTTTTTCCAAAAGAGAGTGAAAAAAAAATATCCCCGAAACATAATTATATCAGCAACAAGTGGAAGGAATGTTTTTTTTATCAAAGATAAATGTTCTTGAACTCTCTTTTTACTTTCTGTACAAGTTTATGAAGCAATATTTTTAAATATTGTACTCTATATTCAGCATCAATATACCATCTATTGGGTCGAACAGAAACAAGATCCACAATTCCAATATTGATGTGCACTCTTAAAAGCTATTTTGCACCTTTCTTTTGTAAAAACTTTCAACCTGACCATACAAATCATCCTTATTTCACAAAGGTCGTAACCACCGACTCTCACTTGTCATAATTATGCTATTCGATGTTTTTTATCTATTGTACTTACACTCAGTAATTGTTCTTCTTTTCTCTATCGTTATACGTATTTTCGTATGTACTGATTATTCACATGTTTGAAGTTGTACTTTCTTCAACGTATCATTTGTATGATGATATTGTAATATTTTGTATACTATACTAAGTTACCTTGTCACGGCGTTTAAAGGCAAAATAGCTTATAGCTGATAGCGAGTGTTTGTTTGTATAGGTTTTTTTTTTTTTTTTTAGCCTGGTTAAATGAATAAACTCAACAAAACTCGATACTACCATACACGCAAGTTTAAAAAAGAATGAAACAAATCAATAAGAATAGTGCTCTAACTAAAGATGACAACCCTGGTAAATACAATTTATAATTTCCACTAACATATGTATTTCGTTATCACTACTGTGATCAATAACATTATACATATTACATTATTTTTATTATTATTATTTCGAATAGTAATAATAGAATTAAAAGTAAATTGTAGTAGCTGTATTACTAGTATTATCATTATTAACATCGTCATCATTATCACCAGTGATCTCATTATCCTTATTCAATTGTGACCGTGCACCTCAAAACGAACATAAAGTCGCACATACTGATTTTGCGTGAGGACTGAAAATAAGTGAAATGGGTCAACCTAGCCGAACTTGACTTTTTTATATTTTCTGAAAGAGCGGGTCTTCTTTTACATTATGTTAAAATTTGGTATCATAAAACGGGCAGGAAAGTGTGTTTTTTTAGCAGTTTATCTCGAACATTTTTGGTAGAATAGTGTGATTAGGTGTGTCTTTAGAATCCCTTTGTCATTTCTGAAAAACCTTGTCCACACTCTTCACTTTCAACTCTAATAACTTTTGAAAGGATAGTGCTACTGCTTTGAAGGTTGGCATTAATTATGGACAGAATGTGTTAATGAGGCATGCTCAATTTCAGTTTAATCTGATAATCCCTTTATTGTTGTTACTCTGGTGGTTTACTTCCTGTTTTTTCTCCCATTCATCGCACAGCCAGCACGGTTTGGTAAAGATTAAGCGCTTGAATAGACACTGTACTTCAGAGCCTCTTTTCTCAGTTCACACTTTTCCTGAGTTTGTGCTTTCTTTCCAATATCTAGATAGGTTAGGAGAGTCCATTTGATTTGAGTTATACATCATTTTAAAGCTTAAAGTCTGCCCTTTCAGAATATGGTCTTAACTAAAAATGCATATCTGGCGACTTTTTGTTTGTTTTGAGGTGCAGGGTCACAATTAATGGAACTAAATCATCAGGTAGAGCTGAATTAAACAGCTCATTACTTTAGGTTATTAGGGAAAAATATTACAACTGATTGACAAATTGCCCTAAATCATGGGCATTAAAATCGAGCAAGATTCGAACCTACGACCTCCTGACATCCTGATATCCACTAGACGACAGAGCTTCCACCCGACAGTCAGTGCTGGCTCTAATCCTTATAGCATGCAGCGGGCACTCAAGACTGCATAACTTAAATTCATGAAATTCGGGTGTGTATGCCCACGATTTCTTTCGTTATAATGGCTACTACCATAAAACACTGATTAATTCAATGCTTATTTTCGTCGATTATGGAAAGTTGCCAATCACTTGCAATAAAAAAAAATCGACGGAGGAATTTCATGAAGGGAAAGATATTGTTTATGGAGAAGAATACAGTGGTGAGTCGACGACCTGTGTAGTAGTTTTGTGAAGCGCCGCCGCGGCGAAGACGGCGATTAGGTGACTGCTTAACGGCAGTTTCTATGTGGTATCAAACACGTTATGGCGGATGTGGTGATATGAAGCTGGTATGTCGGACATTCAATAACTGAAAAGCGATGTATCTGTAGACGGCTTTCGACCTCTCTCTTTTCTCTCCCATCCCCCCTCCCCCCCCCCCCCCCTCTCTCTCTCTCTCTCTCATTATCTTTCCCTGCTCCCGACCCTCCTTCAATCTAGTCTTATTCTACAAAAGCAATCTGCTCGTGAGTATATCATGTATATAGGCCTATATAATATATATCCCTATTTCTCTTGTTTTCATTCTGTCAAGTGCAAACACATGATGACAAATAACACACACATTTCTCTCTCCCTCTCTTTCTATGAATTTATCTATATACCTTATATCTCTTGTGTAGTGTAGCCTATGCATGTGTACATGTATCTGTTTTGTTTTTCTTTTTGTCTATATCTATATAGCTGTGTATTCATTTATCTATCTTTTTCACTCACGTCGTTTATCACTATGTTCGGAAACAGTGTAGCACAATTTGGATTCAACAGGTTGTTATTCTTTTGGTATCATTATAACATGCACTTTTTAACGGTGTAGTAAAGGGTGAGAAAGCGTCTATATACGAGTCATCATTAGATGTAATATCTCTCTGGGGATGGGCTCTACCCTGTATCTTGGTCGCGCCATCAAAACTTGAACTGAAATCACGTTGATTCTTTCAAACTCTCAGCACAAGTACCCTCATAAATATATGTTCTTGTTGTTGCTTTTTTTTTATTGAGATCAAAACTTTAACACCAGTTTCAGGTCAATCTATTGTGATGATTATTGGAGAAACAAGTGGAGTAATTATGTTTTGATGTATTCAATTCAATTCGATACTTTCATTTCAACGAACAAAGGTTTTGATATACATATTGATCATTATCATAATTATATCGACACATTATTATAGTGATCATACTCTAATGAGGATATCATATTAACTTAATGTAAGTACAAGCATGTGTAGATGGCATTCTGTATATGTGAATGTTTGTACATTGTACTGATTTGTTAATGCATTAGCTTATTGTATATAATTTTCTCTGTTTATTTGATGGAAATGAAATTAGATTTGAATTGGAATTTGAATTTGATTGAGTTGGGAAGAGCCAATAAATATTTAATGGACCTGTTGAAAATACATTTGAGTTTGTGACACAGATTTGTGCGGAAATTTAGGGGTTACATAAAAAGAAGAGGAAAAGGGAAAATTATCTCTATTCTGCGCTAAACCATAATAAAGGAAAAAAAGTTGGTGATCTTGTAAAAAAAAAAAAGCACACAATTCACCAACAAACCGAGATCTTCTGACATAAAATTGAATCTGTATCAGTGGTACGTACCAGTCGGTTACTGTTCCAGGGCAAAGTACGAGTCTGTAGAGGTTACATAATATCGTGTTACTGGTGCTTCAGGAGGGATAAAAGAAGGCATCAAGCTGAAGTTCCCGGAGTGATCTTGAAAGTTAATGAGTTTGAGAAAAAGAGTAATAGGCAGCGGCAATCTTTCGAAATTGATACTAATGTAAGGGAGGGAGTAAGGGAGGGGAGAGAGGAGGGAGGGGAGGGGAGAGAAGAAATAGACGACGACTAAGAAATCCGGGAAGATGAGAGGAAGGAATGAAATACAAAAGGCAATGGTAATGATGAGGTAGGAACAAAAACAAAGGAGAAGGAAGGCGAGAAGAACAAAAATGTAGGAACAAGATAAAGAAATAAAAAGGCTCACAAGAAGACTAACCCTCTGTGTGTTGCGTTTGTTTCTTGCCCGTAGGTATGTGTGCAAAATTTCTCCACATTTGACTCACTGGCACAGAAATGTTTAAAGGGGCGTTCCAAATAATTTATAATTTCACATCATGTACCACATAAATTAATCGTGTCATGTATAATTATATTTGTGGAATTTATTTCAGGTCCTTGAGCATATAAACCAATACTCTGAAAAAAACAAAACATAATAGGCTTTCTCTGAATCAGGTTAATGATATACGATCAAGGCTTACATATTCCAGTAATGTAGCAATGAATGTAATTCATTTCTGTACCACTTGCTCAATAAATTCACCTGTGTAGAATTTATGCGTGCTTTCTTCTTCTCTTCTGCTTCCTTGAGCACCTAATCATGCGTTATTATATGAAGCTGCAGTGTCATCACCCATGGTCATTGTGATTTATTATCGGTTTCGAACGCATTCTTATTCCTCATCCTAACCACTGTAAATTCTGAAACTCTGTACCCAGTATAACCATTTTATAGATGCTAAAATGCAACAATCTAGAAATCATCTGGAGGTCTTCTTTCAGAGAGTGCAAGAAGGAGACGACGAAAAGCAGGAAAGAGAAGAAGATAAGGACAGAATGGGGAGTATTAAAAGACATACAGAAGAAGAAATACAACTTCAAGACCGATAGCATGAGCGAGATGAAGAAGTACTAAGTAGGGAGAAGGAGAAGGGCTGGTAGAGCGGAAACGTAGTAAAAGAAGTTGACAACAATGACTCCTTTGTAACCAATGTAAGCAACTGTACATTACGAATTGGTCCGAAGTAGCGAGCTCGATCGCGTGTTCATTCCCAGGGACCGCAGATTTTCTCTGCCCAGGTGCGCGAAAAAAACAAGCTCTCCTTTTTCGATACCCTGGGGTGCCAGGTCTGACTGAAGTCAGTCAGTAGCTAGTCCTCGAATCCCAGAATGGAGAATTCCTCGGGGAATGAACCCAGAACAGGCGACAAAGGATTCCTCCACCGAAGGATAAAAAATACATAAATGATAAAGAACAATAACTTCTTCACATATTCAAAGAGATAAATCAACCATGCTGAGTGGAATTTTCAGAATGTAGCATTGATAATTCCACCTCCTTTTGTTCTCATTCTCCTTAATTTTCAATGTCTATGTAGTCATCCAAGCTTCAAGCACATGTAATCACAGTGCACGTACCAAAACACACCTCTTTCGCACTTGAGTTCGCCCCCCCCCCTCCTCACTCTCTTTGTCTGAAGTTTCAGCTTCCAATTCGCCTTGTTCACCATGAGAATGTCTTTCTTTTCTTTTTTTTTTCATTTGAAGATATCAAAAAGATAGGGTGTAAAGATTAGGTGTAAATGTAACTGTCATTCATCAACAACCACTAATGGTAAACCTAGCAGAACTGTAACTTAAAGGTATTTTATCTGAAAGCATTTTAATTCATTTTGAAAGGGAAATGTCCCAGAAATCATGCAAGATTTTTTTTTGTAGGTATACTGGTGGAACTGCAACTGTTATGTGTATCTAATTAAGTCTAATGTATAATATCAACGGTAACTTCGAAATTCGGTGCATTTTCACTATTGATTGTGTGGTGACGAGGTATGTATGCAGGCAGTATGGACGTGTGATGCTTGTTCGCCATGAGAGGATCGTACGTCAGAAAACCCGGATGTAGTTGTCCTCCTCCCCCCCCCCAAAAAAAAAAAACCCACCAAAAAACAGGTAAGAGGTCATGAACTCCTCTGTTGTTTACCTTTCTCGTGTCAGTGTCTGGTGTGTGTGTGTGTGTTTGTGTGTGAGAGTGTTTGATTAACCCCAACTGCAAGGTAGTGTCACTGCAATGGGTGACGTATGGTTGATTCAACGATGTACTGGTGGTCACACTACGTGCTTTGCTCCTCTGGACAGGTGTTTCGGACAAAAAACAAAACACGAACAAGATAAAATAGGAGCAAAGTCACAGCTAAGATATGGGGACGAACGGTTAGCAATATCTGACAAGAGTGATGAGTAACGAGGTGTCATGTAATGTACGTCAATGCTTCGTAGCAACAGTGATGAGGCACTGCGGTTGACACACATTTTCACACCTGATACGTCACGGTTTCGAACCATGATATCAGTATGTAATGCGTGCATGTCGATCGTTATTATCGTTTCGAAAAGTTCTTGACTGGCCAGATGTTACATTGTACAACCGTATCAGGGCAATGGTGTACCCCCAGGGCATTACCCCCCCCCCCCTCCCCGCCGCTATATACTGGTTTATACGTATAAGGTTGGAGTAAAGATTAGGGTTAGGGTTAGAGTCTGGGTTAGAGTCTGGGTTAGGTTTAGGATGAGTTTCAAGACTACGATTAGGGTTAGTGTCAGGGGAAGGGTCCGGGGTAATTGTCCAGGGGGTAATTGCCCTAGACCCCGTACAACTCAAGCGAGGACAGTCAAATAGAAAGAGGAGCGTTGAAGCAGCCATTCGCGTGCTGTAGAACCTTCGCCTTGAAGCAAGTTGCAGATTAAAGCTTTCATTATTTTGCTTTTTGTTTCAATTGGTGCAAGACAGTAGTTCATAATCAGATACTCGTCATTATTAGATCTGTAGAGTATTGTTAATGAGACATAAATTATGTTTTGTTGTCAGAAACACAGCAAGACAGAAAGAAAAAAATGAATGCGGCAAAGATTCAACAGCTGCTTACTCTGGAAAAAAACCAGCCATGCCATGGTTCTTTCAAGTTAGGAGCTTCGAGACGAGCTTGCCTAGTACCTCCTTCTTGATTATGCCACGTAGCTATAACCGAATATGCCGTCACACACCAACTTGACAGCTTTACTCACTCCCCCCACCCCCTCCCCTCACCTCATCCGGTGGTGGGAAAGAGACAAATCCGTAGCAAGGACGAAATAGAAATACATTAAATTGATATGAAATCAATTCTATTACAATAAAATATTTTTTAAAGAGTTTGAATTTATACATGACATTGAAAATTGACTTCGGGACCAGATGCTGGCACCACCCATCAGGGCGATGAACTGCTCCAACCATCCACGTGCATTCGATCTCCTCTCCAAGTTGTCCGGCGGTCTACTTTCCTCGTCCGTGACCCGCCCTGTATCGAGCGAGAAGATCGGCGAGATTTATTCCGACTTCTGAACGAACACCGAAATGTCACGATCTCCCACCAGCTCTGGTGGTGTCGTTTGCAGTGCTATTTTTGACAAGGGCTTGTCATTCTTTCGTTAAAGCATTTTCTAGGGGGATCCAATTTCTTGTTTGGATTTATTATGTGTCTTATGTGTTATGGCTACAAGTGCGTATATGCATAATACATTGCATCATATTGATATGTTGACCTTTATAGGTATGTAATGATACTATAATTACATACATACAATTATCCTACACACAGGTAATGTATTTTATGTACCGTATAATACATTATATGTATACATACATCATATATATATATATATATATATATATATATTATGGACCACAAATATGCATAATTTTCAAAGAGAGAGAGAGAGAGAGAGAGAGAGAGAGAGATGTTTTATACTGCAGGCTTCCCACTGTGAAGAATTACAACGGTGGCACCTTTAAGATCACGACGTGGAGATGATATACTGTCATTTTAAAGTCGACGAGATCATTTTACACGTTTTCGCTTTCACTTTCACTTTCAGAACATGTTTCTCTGTCATTCTGCTTCTCGACAAGAGATGCTTCCTCAACCGCCACGGTGTGTTGCACCTCCAAGGAGAAATTCTCCCGTAAGACATTAGAGGGTCGCCCGCTTACGCTCTACGACCTTTTGCGAGTTGAATCCAAGGGCAGTGAGAAAATAATTTATTTTATTTGGTTGAACCTGTTTGGGGAGGAGGTTAGTCTTTTCTAAGGCTTTGACGCTGAACAACAACAAAAAATGAATAGAATGGCGAAAAGAGAACAAAATAGTCTTTTCAAAGAAGAGGGATCACTGTGATTTGATTAGGGCTTTCATATTTCATGTCCAGAACGAGCCCGTAGAAAACATGATCGATGTAGCACTCCTACTGACCACAAATAACTCATCACTGGATACATTCTCCCAAAGGAAGTCAGGGCGCAATGTATGCGTGAGCTTTTTCAAGTGAACGCCACGAGTCCGACACCCACGAGTCACACCGCCCACTAGTCACGCAGCCCACGAGTCATGCAGCTCACGTGCTCGACACAGGGCAAATGAGGTCCTTGAGTCCGACACTAGGCATACAAGTTCTAAGAGGATTCCAAGTTCATTTAATGAAAATTGGTTTTGAAATAGATTCAAAAACAAAGTGAAATAAAGCTATCCTGATAAAAGGAGGGTTCCACCTTTTATTAGAGCCTCTGTTTTGGGGGATATCACAGTCATTTCAAAACCGTATTTCAACAAATATACATTTGGATTGTTCTTTAATAGAATAGTGTGCTCTTTCATATTTCACAAGAGGTTTCTCATGATCTCACAAAAAAATTCGGAAACCTGAAGTCACATCTCATCCAAAACTATACAATTCCTTTAAGAGAGAGAGAGAGGGAGGGGAGAGAGAGAGATGCAGAGACAGACTGATGACAGACAGACAGACAGACAGGTAGAGAGAAAGGGAGACCCTTTACAGTTTCTGAAATCGGAATTGCATCTTATTCAAACTCGTACCCAGTGTAGGTCGCATTGCTCCTGGCGAGCTCTACACAGACACACAGTCATCGAGAGTATACATTTTAAGGCCAATGCATGGGTATATACCTAATCGTCGAAATAATTGAATCGCAATCTGCTGATTGCAT
Organism: Diadema antillarum; assembly: GCF_040938485.1. NCBI lineage: Eukaryota > Metazoa > Echinodermata > Echinoidea > Diadematoida > Diadematidae > Diadema > Diadema antillarum. The sequence goes on from NW_027270995.1 coordinate 124,924, forward strand.
TCGATGTCATATAATATGCAGAAGTGGACATGAGATACAAGGAGAACTCACCAAAGCGAGGATACAGCGAGAGAGAGAGAGAAAAAAAAGGGGGAGGCAGAGAGGGAGAGATGGAGAAAAAAAAACCACACACAATGTTTATCTTACCAACTATTGTGATTAGCTGAGATTTGCCTATAGGTGTCAATCTCTTATATTTCTATCAGTCAGATTTGTTGCCGCACAACTCTTTTTTTTTTCAGTCAGGTTCTGATTTTAATTATCATAGTGCTGATTTTTATTTTAGTTTCCTTCATTGGTTTGTTTGATTTGATTTGATTTGATTTCATTTCATTTGATAATGGTTTGTGAAACAAACATGCAATGTAGTAGTCCGAATTCAGGCTAAATTGTCATTCATTACATTATACAACACAATTATATCAAACATACATATGAACGTTGCAACAAAGACAAATAAGAAAGAACAAAGAAGAACAATTGTACAAAATGTATTACTGTAACATGATAATCATAGTTATCAATGTACACGTACACACACACAAACACACACATAAACACATACACATCACACCCACATGTCTACAAATAAACCCATTATACTCATCTCATGCATCCATTCAACTCTTGTAAACAGTCACACGTCAAACAAGAGAATATGAGAATATGTGCACAAATTTCACACATATTTTTATGGACAGGATATTGTTACAAGTAAGACTTTCAGTGAAACAGAAGAAGTAGAACGATAGAAGCATACAGTGATTACAGTGGTGAATTCAAAACTGCCAGAAGTTAGCTGCAATTACAGTTTAATTCATGTTAACATTAGTTCTTTCAATCTGGCACTTTTGAAAAAAAAAAAAAGAGTATGAAAAACATTTCAAAATACCAAATGCGATTTGCCCGAGTCCAAAGTTCATGTATGATGTATTACAATGTCTCTCCCTTGGGTTACCAAAGGTTCACTTCTCTTTTGTCATCCCTTCTTCCTTTAAAGGTAGTTTTATATAGCTTTCATTTTTTTGCCAGAATTTTTTTTTTTCGATTTTTTTCTCTACTATGTATTCACTATCGGATTTCGTCATAAATACGTGCATGATCGTGCGCCCATTTATCATAATGTATTGCTCGAAATCTACTGGTGGACGAATCCGGGCTTAACATTACCTTGCCTGGATCGAAGCGCAGCAGGACGCACCCACCGAAAAGGATGGTTAGTGGATTGGGGGTACTAGTATATATCCACCTGGAACTCCCGTTGCCATGGAGATGAAGTGAGGGTGAACTTGAACCCTGAGGAGCAAGAGTTGACATTCAAATCGGCGGGAGACAGAACGGGTTGTGTAAGGGGTGAATGTAAGGAGAAGAAGAAGGGGAAAGAATGTGAAGACCATGCAGGGAATATAAAAGAGGAGAAGGGGAGGAAGGAAATTAGATGAAGACAACAAACAGAAGAGAAAAAATAAGAAACCGACAAACGATGAAAATGTGGTTTTTTGTAACCTGTAATCTAATTTTTTTTTCTCGAAGTTCTGTGTTGTTATATACATATATATAATCATATAAAGTGTGTGTGTGTGTTCCAGTATGTTCCTGTATCATGCTATGTAGCGGTTTTTAAGATGCACGGACTTGTCGAAAAACAGCCTTTAACTGAAGCAAGTGTCCGTGTTGAAATGATAATAATCAAATGAATGAATGAATGAGCAAGGCGACTACCAACCATGTCACCATGGTTACACATATGGATTTTTTTTTCCAGCACAAATCAACATATCCTCTCAGACAGAGCGTGTGGTACAGATAGAAATATATACCACACACCCTCTTTCAGAGGATACTGTTTAATTTTCACTAGAGGGGTCATCTAACCCTTTCCTATCTAATCATTTTTACACCGTGTTCGAAGTAGTTGCCATTGCTAGTGAGGGAGTTGCGCAAAAGTAAAAGATATTCTGCTAGAGAGAGAGAAAAAAAAACATACCTCTCTCCCTCTCTCTTCCATAATCATTTTGCAGAGGAATAGCTGTCCAAAGTGGGAGGTGGAACTCGCACATCTCCCTGGTCTTCTGAACATGATCACATAGATTTTCTATAAATACTCGCGATTACTTTCTTTTGTGAAGGTAAAATATAAAGGGAAGGTTATTTGATGTTAATCTAGGCGTTTTTCTTCCCATGTGTGGAGAATACATTGATATCATCAGTCGCAAAGCCGTATATAACGTTACATACTGCTGTCTCAATCCGTCCCAAATTGTAACTCGATTCCTTCTCGTCTCTCTCACGAGAGTTCAAGTAGACAATGTTCCAGACTTGCACTAGTTTTGGACGACACTGCCGAGGGTTCGCGCGGATCTGGGTTTGGTTTATGTAACAAACTCAGTTAGTCTTTCAAACATAATTGCTGGGGGGGGGGGGGGAGGGAGAAAAAAAAAGAGTCAATTCGTGACGACCTTATTCATGTGAGATAGATCGTTGAACTCCAGTTTCTTCATTTGTTTGTTTGTTTATGTGTTTGTTTGTTTGTTTGTTTGTTTTAACGCGGATGTTGTAGATATTAACGTAATGAACACCAAAGAGGCAGATGATAGACAAATTTTCCGAACTTCCTTTCTATTTCAATGTCAGTATAAGCCAACTAACTGTTATATGCAAATCCACACCATTTTGTATTGGCTCTCCTAATTAACAGAGCTGGTGTCATCGAAATTGGATCGGCAAAAAAGTAACAGTAATGTCATTTTTCATCAAAACTAACCACCGGGAAAATGATTGACACCATCAACTCAGTTAATTTGCATTCATGCTCCTTGTGGCGGATGTCACTATTCGATGAAAACGTGTGATATAATACGGTAACAATAAATAACGTTGGTCATTTTTACGTTCGATTTCTAAGACACCCTGGTCATTTTGTGTGCCTGAGTTCATACATTAAAACCTATGGTTGTACTCAGTATACTGGTGGCGTGCAGGTTTAATTTGTTTAATCTTTCGATCACATTACCAAATATGGGAAATACGAGCGAACTGTAACAAACCATAGTGTCCAGAGGCCGTTATCCAAGTCAAGCGAATTGACTATCGATAATGATTCTCTTCATCTGAATACGTTATGCCATGCCATGAAATATAAATCATGTAAGTACAGCTGTATATTATTCACGTAATCATATATTTCTTGTGAGTACTTTTTAATTTTTATGTGATTTTTGGGGGGATTTTTCAATCTGATGTCTGTAATGCAAGTGGAGTAACAAAACTTACTGAAACTGAGAAACTCAAACACTGTTTCTCTCTGGATCAACAGTTCACCTATATAATAGTCGCCTAAAATACTTTGAGCTATTAAACATTCCACTACATTATTATTCGTTACCCTCATGGCTTTCTTTCATTATCATCATTGTTATCATTATTACTACAATCTTTCACGGTATTGTTGTTATTATCATCGTTGGTATCAACATTACTATCACCATCTCCTTCGTCGTAAATGCAATCCTTGTTGCTTTCGAAATTGAATTTACTGTCAGGCTTGCGATCGCGTTCACGTTTTCGTGAGCGTGTACATGCGTGTGCTTTCGTGATTGAATCTCAATCAGCAGTGTAAAAAATACATATCAGGAACCCTGCAGCAAAACTACGATGGATGTCCTTGCCCCTTCATAAAAGAATATCCAGCGATATTTTGATACTCATTTTACAACGATAAAGGTGTGTGCGTGTGTGTGGGGGGGGGGGGGGGGGGGGGGGGTATGCGTGCCCGTATTTGTGTCTGTGTGTGTTGTATTGCGTTTAATCGCAGCATGCTATTACCCAACACTTTTCTCCAGAGCCGCTATCAAGTAATAAGCATAATGGAATATTATGTAGATATAAGAATATCCAGCGAACTGTGTGTGTGTGTGCGTGTGCGTGTGCGTGTGCGTGTGTGTGTGTGAATTTATATTACAGAAAGAACTCAGAGAAGAACACCCAATGTATAGCCTAATAAGCTTTTCTTGCTCACAAACCGGAGTGCGGGTTTCCATTATGTTTTCAAAACCTTTCCAACCAATAGTTATCTGTTACTCATACAAATTTCCAGCCCTCCCAGCACCAAGTCTTGGCCCGTGTTTCAAACGGCCCCGCTGCATCACAGGCCCACTGTGTAAAGGGCAAGGACCGTTCCTTCTTTTTTTTTTTTTACTGCAGCTTGAGGCTATTTGCCAGTGAGCAAAACCAGAACGGAATGGGGGTGGGGGCGGGGGTAGATAAAGAAAAAGAAGAAAAAAATGTGTCAGGGAATCACACCCCCTGTCAAGCGACACCCTTATCTTATCTCATTGACTCCTCTTCGCGTTGACATTAAGTCTTAATAATCGCCCGTTATATTCGGCAAACATACCTTCGGACCACTGCGGTGTTGCCCGGGATTAATACCAACATCTGTTTCTTGCCTTGCTCTTCGTATCCACGGGCGCCATTTCAGAGAATTTGTCCTGTCTTCCTCTCCACGTGTATTAATACCATTCGTTCTACCGCCTTCCATGAAATGATATTTCTGCCACACATTCCTTCTGTCATGAACTTCACAAATTGAGATTTTGATTGCGTTAGCGCAACCAGACAATGCACTTATTGTCTCATAACTATGTCACTTCATATCTGCCTATTTAGCCAACGAATAGGACTATGATGAAAGTATAATTATACATGTAGGTGTTTATTTCACCATCCAACTTCCCCAGCTCTTCTTTTTTACCTTCTTTATAATCATAATGCATCTTGTCTGGGAGAAAGACGTTCCTCAAACTTCGCAAGATTCTTTCTGAAAAAAAAAATCGAAAACTTCAAACGGTCGTTTTCATGCCATTTCCTTTAACCCTCTATGCGCCACATTAATTTTCTGGCCATTATGTGTGTGAAATTCCAGCACATACACTGGCACAGAAAGGGTTAAAGGGGCATTCCAGACGATTTTCATAATTTCACATCATGTAGTACATAAATCGACAACTCCATCTATAGATCTCTGGAATTTATTGTGGTTCTTGAGCAGAGAAACAATACTTTGAAAAACCTTAAACAAATTACACTGAACAAGGATGATGACATAGGAGGTTCACATATTTCAGAAATGTAACAGTGTAATTCCATTACAATACCGCTTGCTTGCTAGTTCACCTGTGTATAATCTATGCATGCCTTCTTCTTTTGTTCTGCTTCCTTGAGTCCCAAGTCATGCATTCTTATGGTGACTCTGTCATATCATCATCCTTGTTCATTGCAATTTGTTCTAAATTTTGAAAATATTCTTATTCTTTATCCCAATCATCACAAATTCTGAAACTCTGTTCTCAGTATAACTAATCTATAGTTGTTCAAATGTAAAAATTTGAAAATCATCCGGAGGTCTCCTTTAATGTCTGAGATAATCATGGTGCTGTGATACTTTTACGTCACTCGTCGTCATTTTGTGACGATGATCGAATATTCATCTCAGAATAATTTCCGTCCCCCCCCCCCCCCTCCGGCTCAGTAACACACAGAAACTAAGTATGTAAGCGAGGAGATACAACAGAAATCATCACCACTGCTGTGTTATCATCACAAGTTCAGGGTGATTCGATGTCACTGATTAAATTTCGTCTGTTCAGAGCATCCATAAGTTTTATGAAAATTTGATAGTACATTTCATATCTCTCACAATGTCCGAATGAGGTTTGCTGTTCTGTTCCTGCTGCTGCTTACTCCTTTTTCCTGTTTAACTCTGACCTCTGGATTTACAGTATTATAGGGCGACGTTTTGGAGAAAATCCCAACCAGAATCATACTGAATACAGTAGTGCTGTACTAGTGAAAACTTGTCCAGTTTTCCTCCCAGAATCTCTATTTGTATTTTACATAAATTTTCTCTCCAAACGACTAATGTCTGAGTGTAAACCTAAGTGTGTGTGTGTGAGTGTTTAGAGAGTTTAGGTGTGTATGTTGGGGGAGATAGAATGAAGACCTTGCTCGGTTGTTCGATAATTGCTCATACGAGTATTTTTTTTTATTCATCTATTGATATTAAAAATATGTATGTTTTTGCTTTGAAGATTCTCACTGCAATGAGCAGGTTCGCAGACTATAAAGTAGCGAGGGAAGGACGCGCATGGTCCTTGCGCGCAATGACCGTCATAACAAGGCCGTTTTTCGAGGCGCAATGATGCAGAGATGTATAAGAGGTCGCACGTGTGGCAATGTGCTGGTACGTTTTTGTGTATTCGTTTTCTCGTACAACTATTTCCGAGACGAATAGGCAGGTCCAGAAATAACCAACCAACCAACAAACAAACAAGTACAACAGACTCACTTATAGTAACAGACAGACACACTGTATTTGAGTTCGTGTGAGGACAGGTGACTGTTGGATAACTTGAGAAGTAAGTGACATAATAATGTAATATTCTACATAATATTGTTTCTAGATGTATCAAAGTTAACTATGAGAAGAGTTGACCTAAAGAGGGTGGTAACAGACTTTTTAATTATATATTTGTGGAGGGATTTGAAAAGAAATCTGCTTACCTCAGCTGACAAGCTGATAGACCCTAATTTTTCCGTCAAATATGCATGACCCAACGTTCAAATATAGGCTTACTCTTATTATGTAACATTAATCTGATAAACTAGTAGCTGTTATCTGAATACAAAAATACCCAGACCTATTTGGGATCTCAGGGACTCTGTCACTCTTACTACACACATCCATTGCAATGATGACATCGGTTCTAAAGGCCTGTTTTCGTCGGAAATGACTTTTACACTAGCTGTTTTGCGGTTTGGGAATGATCGACGTCAAACAAGTTACAAATTCGGTTCAGTGAAATGGCAAATCGCCTACCATTCTGTTAGGGAAAATTGTTCTCGAAACATTTTACAGGTACATGTATATTCCGAAGTAGCTAGCTGACTGGATCGTCTTCACAAAAACGAAATTATTTCAACTATTTCAAACGACGCCTATTTACAGTCGCAGGTCAGGTGTGCTGGCTTCGGTAATAGTTTGTGGTACGACTATTTTTGCATTTGATCGCTAGGGGAAACAAAACTATTAAAAAAGATAAAGGCAAATGCATATTGACTTGTAATATGTTGATTCGTGGTACCCTCAACATCACTCACGTTGCCAAAATACGTGCCATTATTTTTGTATCTTATAATATTCATTTCAACTGCTTTTTTCTTCAAATTAAGTGGATATGCCCATACACACACACACACACACACACACACACACACGAACCCTTCCAAACCTTGACTCTGCCAGTAATATCCCCCTGTCAAACACTGTTATAATGTACTAGTGATAATGATTCTCTCAAGACATCGGAATCAATGCACTGCCCTGGACTCAAGCATTACGTGCATGCTTCCATGTTACTAAGTGTAATAATTTTAGCAAGAGACGCAGACGTAGCAGGGAGACATGCGAGTGGCTCGGTCTATAGGGGAACGAGGTGCATTCAAATGACTTTTGTTTATCATGTCAGTACTCATGGTTTGAAAGATTTGTGTGTGTGTGTGTGTGTGTGTGTGTGTGTGTGTGTGTGTGTGTGTGTATGTGTGTGTGTGTGTGTGTGGTCGTATCCAAATATTCTAAAGAAAAATAGTAAAATGTTATTGAAATATATAGCAAATAACTAAGATATTCTTTTGGCCCACGTATAAGTGATGATCTTGGTATTATGAATCAATAGAAATCAACTAGCACGTGCATTGCATGGTTCCTTTAACAGCGCGCGGTATACTTGGAAATGATCTAGCTGTAAGCACGCATGCGTCGACTTGTGGTTAATTTCATTCGGGAATGGACCGATTTTGGTTTGATTGAGGCGCACATTCGTTATGATATGGCGTGTTCTGTGTGCAGACCTCTCTTCTTTCTTCTCTCCTTTTCCTTTCCTGTCTATTGTTCTTCGTAGACTTGTATTGTTACCGTCTTCTCTCCTCTCGGTACTGTCTCGCGTCCAACAGTGTATATGCGTGTGGGTAATTGAATGTGTGTACGAATGTATTGTCCTTCTCTTATTTTCCCGGTACATGTGGTTCAATGAACAGTGTCCGGGCACTATAGCATTGGTATTCTATATTTTTTTTTCCCGACCTGTGTATCTCAAAATAACTACATGTATATTGTTATAGAATAGTATATCATTCACTCATTATTTATCTAGCGATCCACGTCCGACAAGCTTTGCTTTTTAGTGGATCACTATTTTCCATGATCGAATTTACTTTCCGCTCGCCCACGTAGTATTTGTACAGTGTTCCTCTTTATTATTGTACATATATGTTGTTCTATAATTTGTCTCGTATATTACATGAATCTTTTGCAAGCGTTTGAACAATATCAGTTAATGACATGTATACATTGTACTATGTTTTTGATTTTCGTTGATTGGAAATAAACTATGATTGAATTGAATTGAATTGAATTGAATTGATATTTAGCTAATAATCTCTAACCTCAAAGAGCTGGCTGGATTAAAGATCATTCTGATGAAGACCAACTCATTGGCATTGCAACTATGCAACTATAGTGTTTGAACATCAAAATGATGTGCAAGTGGCCGGCTGTAAAATTCGCAGAGCAGATAATTCAGCACTCAGGCCCTTTACTGTGTGTGCGTGTGTGTGTATGTTTAGAGGTCACATGTTGCTATGAGAATCATGCTAATTGCCAGTTCTCCACTTGGACAAGAGAGGGCGCGCTCGCAGGTTTTAAATCTGTTTGACATTCCAGCTGCGGAGAATAATTCATTATCTAATATTTTGACTTTTATCATGCTGAAGCATTGAAAGTGCACTTTCTTTCGTTCTTGAAATCAGAAGTTATTGTTTTAATATGATTGCAAAATGTAAGAAAACTTAAATAGACAAAATTCGTATTTCCCATTGTTTCTCTATGGTGTGTTTTGGACTAAGTTCTTCTATTTAAAATTATGAAAAAGGGGAAACAGAAATCTTATATATGTAGTTAGCTGAATCGCTAATTTTGTCTTTATTTTTTCTCTTCTCATTATCTTTGATATTTTCATAACGTGGGTACTCAAGATCATTTATCACTTTCTTATATTATGTTGTGGATAAAATCCACAACATAATAATATGATGTGGATAAAATCCACAACATAATAATATGATGTGGATAAAATCCACAACATGATAATATGTTGTGGATTGCATGACAGGTGTCTTCATTTCACTTCATTTCATTTATTTCATTTCGACCAAACTATTTTTTTTTAATGAATGCAACATGGTATTTCGCCAAGACATTGTAACACAAAATCAAAGAGGCTCGTTCATTATGATATCAAAGGGAAAATACAGTGTAATGAAATAAACAGAACATTAGTAGTGAACATCTGTGAAAAACCACATCACAGTGTGAATTCATCTTCACACTGTTAAATTCGAGCGTTTCCACACAGTCGACTATGTGGTAACACTGTGAACACACTGTGGGACACTGTGTTCTTCCCAGCAGGGTAACCAGCACGAAAGAGAATTTGTGGGAAATGGAAATCATAGAAACAGGGACCACGATTGACAGCGATTGGCAAGCCTATCTCATTGAAGTAGCCTTGTTGTCTGTCCTCCTGTTTGTTAGTAGCGAGATGAGATCTGAAATGTTTGTAACCAATCAGTCTAGACTGTCTCTGTATACCATAGCTACAGTCTTCCTTCAATTCTATTCACACTTTTTCCTCTCTCTCTCCTACTCTGTCTCTGCGGGGTTTTTTTTCTCATCAATTTTTGTTCATTTTTTTTCTCATTTCGCATGACATTCGAAAGGAGGAAAAATATTAAACTTTTTTTCCCCTTTTTTTTAAACCCCCTCCCCCCTCTGTACATGTATTTTCGCCCTTTGGTGAAAGCGGAACGCAGCTTATTTACCCTCATCTTAACTTTTTCCTCTCTCATTCAATCTCTCTCCCCATCTCATTCTCTAACACTTCATCTAACACACACACACACACACACACACGCATTCACGCAGAGTATTTCGCTCTCCCTCTCGCTCCTTCTCTCCCCTTCTTCAGTGTCTCGAGATCAATGAACTTGCAGTCATCAACCCCCCATGTGGGGTTCAGGAAGTCTCCTGCTTACGTGCCGTCTCTGAACGATCCCCCATTCCCTCTCCCGGTGAGAAGATCGGAGATGATAGGTGGCGCCCCGTCCCGTCCCGCCTACCGCCCTCCATCGAACTCCTTCTTCTGCGCCATCTTTAAAGGGATGATACACTTTCGGTTGAGATGGGGCTTGAGGTTCCAAACGTGTTTTTTTTTTTCATGATGACTTTTTGAGATATTGAGAAACTTCTTATGAAATATGAAAGAACGTATCATTCTAAGACGAATTCAAAGTTCATTTAATGAAAATTGGTTTTTGAAATGGCTGAGATATCCAAAACAAAGCGATCCTAATAAAAGGTTGGCCCCACATTCTTTTAGGATCGCTTTGTTTTACTTTGTTCTTGGATATCTCGGCCATTTCAAAACCGATTTTCGTCAGAGAAACTCTGAATTCCTCTTATAATTGCATGCCTTTTAACATTTTATAAAGTGATTTCTAAGTATCTTGTAAAAAGTTAAAAGCTGAATCCTCACATCAACCAACACCATACCATCCTTTTAAAGGGATAGTACAGTTTTTGTTGAGATGGGGCTTCAAGGTTCCATTTGTGTTTTCTGTGAAATGATGAGAAACATCTTACGATATGTACGCATACGATTCTAAGAGGAATTCAGTTTACTTGTTGAAAATTGGTTTTGGAAATAATGTCCGAGATATCTAAAAATAAAGAAGTCCAGATAAAAGTTGGGACCCATCTTTTACTAGGACCATTTTGTTTTGCTTTGGGTTTTTGTTTTTTTATATCTCTGCCATTTCAAAATGTATGTGTGCATGTATATGTGTATTGCTCTGTCTTTTTTTTTTTTATTTCCGCTTAGGGAAATTGTATTTTTTTTTTTGTAAGTAGATTTTTTTTTTAATGAGGGGACTACATTCTACAAGCTCTGCCTTTTAGCAGTCCCCTCCATTTCCAGCAATTTGTTTCTGCCTTTACCACAATGACGTAACAGTTATTTGTATCTCTGTTGATAATTTACCTGTATCTCTTTTACAATGTTATTCAGTTCATCGCATTGAGGTGCTGATTTCCTGACATCTGTGTATACGTGTGTTTCATTGTATTTCTAATTATTTGTTTGTTGGAAATGAAATAAATCAACTTGAACTTGAACAACTTGAACTTGAAAAAGGATTTTGTACAAATAAACATTGAATTCCTCGTAGAATCGTATGGTCTGTAATATTTCGCAAGTGGTTTCTAATTATCTCACAAAAACTTCAAATCTGAATCTCCCATTTCAACCAAAACTGTACCTTCCCCCTTACCACCTGCAGTGCTAGACGGGGACTGGAGCAAAAAAACAAAAAAAAACAAAAAAAAAGCAAGCAAGCAAACAAACAACAGCAAGGACAAAATAAAAGCATGAGTGTTGATGAGTTAAACTCTCTTGGATGTTTTCCTCCCCGTAGGGTCATCATGATGTCTCAGCATGCTAGCAAGGGGTGACATGTGCGTGTTACTCTCTCGAAACATAAAAAATAATAAAAATAAACCCAACGCCCGAGTTGACGAACGTTCCGTACGAGTCATCACTTTAACACTGCCCGAATTTACGACATCACAGGCCAGCATAGGTTTCAAGAGTGAACTATCTAGAAAATCGAAGGGGGAATCCATAAAGTCCCTTTCTCCTTCTATGGAGAACTAAAAAGCATTTTACAGTCAGTGCGATGGCAAATTTTAGAGACAAACGTCTTTAAAAAAAATTGTGTTAAGGGTTGATTGACCCCCGGTCGGGAATATGGATCGCCTTGCGGTAAAGGGTTTCTTCTACAAGCTAGACCTGTAGCAAAATTTGCATGAGTCATGCACAAAAACAGCTACTCGTAGAAAGATGGATTTGAGGATTAGCATAATATATGGATGAGATTAATTTGCGTTTCTGACCAATTATTGTGCAGGCATTTCTCCTTAGTAGCTAATACAAAATTTGGTGGGCCACGTTCATTTCAAGCAGCTGCTACCATCTGCACAATGATTTTTATCATAAAACATTCTGCCAGATTACTTATAACATGAGGAATACAGATTCGCTGTTTGTACTCAAGAAAGATGTGAAAACTTTTTCAGTCTGGGGAGGGTTTTGCTAAAGAGAACTCATTGTGAATATCTGTATCCACCCACTTATCATTTCTTACTCTTGAGCGCAATAGAGAATAAGTGATATGCCATATATAACTCGTTTGTATTATCATTGTAACTATTAATCTTATTATCATTATTATTATTGTTGTTATCATTATTATTATTATTATTATTATTATCATCATCATCATCATCATAGTACTGAAACGATGTCCGAGTCAAGCGTTTATCAGTAGGGTTGCCTATATATCCTCTTCTCCACTCTGAGACAACTTCGAATTGCTTACAAAACTCGGACAAAAAAAGACACGAACAAATAAACTTATAGGCATCAAGTAAGGAAAAGCTGCTTTCGTGATTACTTTATTCCCTTTGAGGATTGTTTGGGATAGCTGCCTTTTATCTCGCCTTCACTTTCCCAAAGACAATTAATACTAACATTGTCTTTGATAAAAGAAAGGAAAGTTATACCTTTAACGCTTCCATGTAATTCAGTCTTACGACTGCGAGTGTAGATCTGTGTACTAAAATATTATATCTAAAACCTCTCCTACCTACCCACCCTCTCCCTCCTTTCATTTTGCAGCTTGTGCAATGAAAGAAAATCAAAGTTATGAGCGATAATGTCTCTTTAATACAGTGTAATTGTTCAGAGCTGCTTTTACTTGGACTTTGATCCAGCTGTTATGATGACGATGTACGGTAGAGATGATGTTGGCCCATCGTCTTAAGATAGAGATGTGGGTGATTTCTTTCCCTCGTGTTGATGAGAGTCATTGAGACGGCGAATCTTTCAGCTTCAAATCATCCCACGTCGAGCCTCACTGCCCGATCGTAATGGCGTGACTTGTGTGCGTGCGGAGTTCGTGTTTACAGGTCGGACTGTGTGCAGCAAAACCCATCAATGGAAGCGCCTTTCCCCGCGCTCGTGATGCGTTCCAGGAAGAAAGGACCCGACCCAGCGTAAACATGTTGTTGGCACTTTCGCTTTCAATTAGCGTTCCACATCTTTTGCTGGGAATCGAGAGGAACGCATCGGGCATCGGGTCGCGCTCTGAGGATTAAGATTGATGAGGACGTGGACGAGGGAGGGGGGGGGGGGGGGGGGAGGGGGTCGAAGAGGGGTGTGGTCTTTAAGAGAGTAGACCAGAGGAGGACTGGAACGGAAACAGGCAAGGGAACTCACTGACAAGGAACGCATCAAAATAGCAGTATGGAAAACAATCTGACATGCGGCTTATAGATTATTTCTTTATTTACATGTGGGTGAGAAGGGGCGGATGCTGGACGTGGGACGGGGGTGAAGAGGAACAGCTGCAGAGGGGGTTTAGGGTTTAAGTGAGTGTAGCTTTCGTGGAAAATGAGGTGAGAAGGTAAAGTTGATATCCGATATTCCATTCACAGTATTCACCATGTTCACAGTCACAACTGAAGGCATATATAGTCTCATTTGAAAATGGCTGAGAGAAGCACGTGTCATGAATTTGTCCATATACTTTTATTGAGAGTCCAGTTTTTTTATCGACTTATGTCAAAGTATTTGCTATGGTGTTTTGCTTTGTTTGTTTCTAGGACTGGTGTGCATTAGCAGCAGACTGCGGGTTAGCAATATTCAACGATAGGTTGCATAGGCCTACAGTGAAACAACTGAATTACGAGTTGTCGTTGAGAAAAATCAACTTCTTCTCTGATCATATAAAAAGCTACACAGAACTTAAAGGTTGGACCCAAATGCCCACCCCAGCCCTCGTCCCCGCCACGAAAGGAATAAGAGTCTTGTAGAAAAATCAGAAATCCGACAATACCCGTACTTTCAGATGATGATCCCGCTCAAGTGGCAATCGATACAGCATCAAGTATTCATTGAAGGGTACCGGTAGCGTAAAATATGGCCGTCCTTAAAGCGAAATTCCGGCCTAGAGTTAGGCCTAGAATTAGTCTGATAAAATATGAAAGAGCAAAATTGCATAAGCTTCACAACAGTGAAAATTTTATAAAAATATCAGACAAAATTATGGAAATAACGATTACGATTATGCATTTTGACTCTTTTCACACACACTCACACACACACACACACACACACACACACACACCGAATGAGTGAGCTGGTGATATCATTACCTCACCATTTGCCATATTATGTTCTTAGTACACAAATTTTTTAAATTTCCAGCTTTTTTTGTTGTTGTTGTTTTCAAACTCTATTGTGCGCTTCAATCTCAAATCGTAATCTATTTGACTAATTTAAGGTTATTCAGCCAGGAATAACTTTATGTTTACAGTTTGAAAGTAAACAAAAAATTGAATTTTCGTCTTCTTTTTTTTTACACGATCAACTAAAAATATGAGGTGACGACATCACACTCTCACTCATTTACACAATTATTCCTACGAGCTGTTCGAGCTGTGTTTTGAAACAAAAAACCCAAATAAAAAACTTCTCAATTTCCTATAACGGTCCTAACGCTTCTTTCCGATTTGATTAGATTTTTACTGTTATGCTTGTAAAACTTTGCTAATTCTTTTTGCAATAGCATTCACATTTAAAGAGACGTGAGTAGGATATATTCATAAAGGATGGTTCTTATATCCTATAATAGTCGAAACAGAAAAGCCATCCTGTTTTCCTACCTATCAACGATTGTTTTTCCCTATTTTTCTCATTTTGCTCAGACGTTGAACGAAAAGAAGAGAATGATACAATCCTGCTCTACTTTACTTCAGAAAAGTAAGACCTCATTCACTATGATAAGATACGTGTTTCTCGTTCATTCTGACAGCTAGCGGTTAATTAGTTTCATGATGTTTTTTCTTTGTTTTCTCTTTCTGTGAAATGACGGTAACTTGTATTCAATATGCATCCATCACGCCGAGTGAGACCTTCTCCTGTGCGCATGCGTTAGCAAAGATCATGAAAAAAAAAATCAATCTGTTGTGATAAAAGTATTTTGGTCAGACAAAACCGGATGGGGAAGTAGGCCTACAAGTTCTAAAGGGCTTGAGAGAAGACTATCAATCCATTTGCAATGGGAAGGACTTTTCATCATATTGATCATCTTATTTCGAGGTGTCCTCCTTCTATTAAAGACAACAACAATGAGATGTAGAAAGGTTTTCTTTAATCAGAATCATAATAATACGCGATCAATGAAGGGATATCGTTCTTTAATTATCAAAATCTTCATCGACTCTCACGCCTTGCTTGTCATATCCATCTCCCTGACATTTTGAGCTTTGAAAGCGGTAGGCCTACATTGTCCACCTAATATCATAATAAGTATCAAGACGATTATCTTCATAAATGGCTTATGATGGACTGTGCATATAGTGATGATCCATTTGTGCCGAGTATTCTAGGGAAAATTCGCTTGAGAGACTGTAATACTAGGCTAGCGGATAGGGGGCATCATCTTACCTTATACGCGTGACTGGAAGTAATGGGTCATTAGCAGCCGATGACCACTCGCTGTGCCTTGGTCAAGGTGGACACATTCCGCCTGCCATTCATACACCTACCCGCTCACCTTGGAGAAACTAGTTCGCGCGGGAAACCTGACACCGTTCCGGAAGTGTTGGAAGCGAAAATTTCAGAGGCGCGAATTGGTTCGTTGATGCAGGCATTAATAAATCACAGGATATTGATATCCCTGTGATCGGTATAACCTGTATTAGTCCAGTAGTAAAGATCTTATCAGACGCGAGAAGTATGTTCGCCCTGTTATCTATTTTGTGTGCTTTCTTTTCTGGGCCAACGAACTATGATTCATAATCAGTTTCAATTTTTTTATGGAGAATGTTGTATTCTATTAGGAAGGTTTCCTCTCACCTCCCTGATTTTATTATTTACCATAAAATGTACTCCTGCGACAATTGCTCCCATCCATGAAATATCTGCACGCTATTAAAAGCCAAACATAAGTTCTACCCACAAGCATAACCCTAATCCTAATCTTTATCTTTACATCAAATCAAAGCTAACACCCTATCCCAGCCCTTACCCTAACCCGAAGTCCATTAAGTCAAGACCAGTGAAGACTGGAACAACTGTTGCTGGAGCAAATGTCGTCTCACCATTATAACAACCAGTGAAGTGAAAAACTTTAAAATTCCCCAAGTCCTTCAAACAAGCCTCCCTCTTCAAACAGAACTCTTTCTATCTTTCCGTTGTCGCTTCTTCTCCTGAAGCCGCCAAAACAATTGCCTGTTACTATCACTATTAGTACATGGCATACATATATTGTGGAATATATACAGTTGTAGCAATATTATTACTGCTACCAGTTATCGGCACTGCTAAAACTTCTGCTACTACTACTATACAACTGCCATTGCTGCTGTGATTGCTATCAGTACTGCAACGTACTGCTATTTCTGCTCTATTTTTACACTTGTGACAGCAGCTGCTGCGACAGTGGATTCTGCTACTATGACTACATTGTATTACTATACATGTGTACTAAGACTATACTACCTGTATACTTTAACTACTATATCAATACTACCATTACTATACTATAGTCCTACATAACTGCTACTCATGTTTAAAATAAATGCATTACTCCTTATTATCATTATCATTCTTCAACGCCATAATCATTACCACTTGAAGCTGTGTAACAACTATACGACTTTATGTGTTATTTTTGTGTTTTTCCTCCCTTGACTTATATCCTTACAAACTGTGAGTTTGTGCTCGAGCCTGGACTGAAAATCTGTCTGTATAGGCTAATTTAGACATAACTTGTTTCGCCATGACGGTATGTATCATTATGCTTCCCTGCCATGACCAGGTCAAATAAGACTGCAATAAATCTACTTATGAATCAATTACCAACGTCGTTATTATGTGTTATATCTAGGCCTTATACATGTATGGAGTTGATTGTACACGTGCTTGATTATAAAATGTTGTTTATACAAGTCATGTCATATTCGTATTCGGCTGTGTCATATCATATACCAACGCTATACATCATGTATAGGTCTATGGTCATATCGGTGGATTCATTTCAGAAATGGCAGAATGCAGATGCGTTCCACAGCGTCGAAATGCAAAGATCGTCATTTGTAATTAGTGATATTTAGTTCTGATAAGCATTTTTAACGACGATACGGAATTTTCAGGCATAAGGCCGTAAATTCATGCACTGTCTCGTATCTCTTGAACGGTAAAGCCAGACCAGGAGTTAAAGGTGATGCAACCTCTTTTACCTGCCCGCCCTGACCGATATATACCAGCCATTATTATCAAAAAATTGTAATCGCCTTTTTATTTGGTCAGTGGTCACTCACCCTGTTGGCTGGTCAAATATTTTGGCGAGTGTAACTCGAGTTGCGAGATGTTCTTGACCGCGACACCATTTCAACATACGTCCACTCGACCGATATCTTCTACCGCTAGAAAAAAAAATGAATAAAACATAGATCGACTTGAAGTGGAGCGATAATGAAATTGGGCCATGGCCAACAAAACTGTAGCGGTAGTGTCTTGATAATTAAACGCAGAAGAAGAAGAAGAAGAAACAAGGAAAAAAAGCGGTGGAAGAATTCCATGTTGGAAAGAACACAGTGTCCCTCATTATGAAACACAGTGTGAACACATTGTGAACACAGTGTGAAATCTCTCCACACTGTTAAATTTGAGCATTTTAGCAGTGTGAACACATTGTGAATCATCAATTTACAGTGTGAAACGGAATATTAATACGTGAATACCCTGTGAAAAACCACACGACAGTGTGAAATAATATTCACACTGTTAAATTCGAGAGTTTTCACACAGTTGAGTATGTGTTCTTTCCAGCAGGGCTAAAAAGAGAGAAAGATGTGGAGGAGGAGAAAGAAGAAGAAAAAAAAATGGGGGGCGGGGGAAAAGGAATATCGGTATGATATACGGCATCAAGTTAAGCATGTTAAGTGTGCTAGATTAACCCATTTCAGTAGTCCTTTCTTGCTATTCACTTGGGTGGATCACCCTGGAGATTAAACGGGGAATCAATGTGGAACACCCGCCATAACATATTCTTTCAAACTTTACGTATGAGCAGAAAAAGGTCATATTCTACCAACAGGGATTTTTTGTTAATTCACTGAGATAAGCATCTGTGATGTCATGATTATTCACGTGTCCCTTATCAAAATGGTGATTTCCAGCACATCCATCTGACAGAAAGCCTGGTGTTTGGCAATATCAAAAGAAAAAGGTTGCTATTGCATTCAATACAAAACAATGAGATGGATGTCTGCTAAAATGCCAACTGACAGTCTATTCTGGTCACCTGGTCTAAAGGCAAGTTCATTCTTTGGCTGAACACGAATTCCATAAATTGTTAAAGGGGAAGGCTAGTAACTGATCAGTGGGAATCAGTGGAAATGCTGGGATATGATTGTTCCAATCCTTATGGGATTCATTCAAGAGTTCATTGTATATCTATTGTTGTGTGAAAATGATTTGCTTCAGAAAGGTCTCATATTCAAGTAATGTGCAGCTTAATGCTCCGTCACTGACCAGGGACGCTAACCTGGAAGCATTAAACTGCACATTACTTGAATATAAGACCATTCTGAAGCTAATCATTTTCACACAACAATAGATATACAATGAACTCTTGAATGAATCCCATAAGGATTGGAACAATCATATCCCAGCATTTCCACTGATTCCCACTGATCAGTTACTAGCCTTCCCCTTTAGTCGGGCAAGATTTTGCATTATGCCGCTTTGAAAACGATCGAGTGAAGTGCCCAACCACCTGACAAAAAAGAAAGGTCATTTGTATCAATGTATACTTGAGCTAATTTTGACCTATCGATAGCTTACAGTCCGTTCGCTCTTCTCCATGGGCTGTACACATCATCGCAGAACGACCCAGAAGAAGTTGTTAGTACAGTATGCTGACCTTCTCGTAACTTTCACCCGGGAGTTTACCCACAATGTCTTTCACACTACAGTTTCACCCGGGAGTTCCCGGGGACTGCTATGCACTCAAGAGTTTACCAAGGACCGTTCGAGGACAAGATTTCGGAAAAGTCACCCACTAGTTTATCCGGGATTTCACCGGCGATGCCTTTCACGCTACAGCGTCACCTGAGAGTTCCTTGAAGATCTCGGGCGAAAACATAAGCCTGAAAGGAGTGTAAGTGGGTCCTCCTCCAATCCAACTGTCGAAAAGGAAACGCAGCAGGTTAAATAATGTCTTTGCAGTTCATTTCAATGTGGATTAACCTGAATATATTGTAGTACACTAAGAATTGATTAATTTGATGGATGGACTGACTGATCGAAAAATTTATTGAGTTGATTCGTGGCCTTCAAAATGTTGAGCTTTTCAAAGTGCGTTTTGGGTTAACAAAGAGAGGACAACGATTTAGTGTCCCCAAACGACTCGTATTAAGTGGTTACCCTCTTATTCATACGATGAGAGTAGCTCTCCTCAGCTCTCGGCACTTGTCATCAAAAGAGTAATAAGGCTTCCCATGTTGCTGTTGATTTTTTTTTTCAACTGGATACCTAACTTCCATTTTCTTAATGCTGCTTTCTACCTGACGTCCCCGATTTACACAAGTACGCATTTTGCCGACCTGGGAGATTTGTGATTTTTTTTTTTCTTCTTTCTTTTTTTTTTCTTTTTTCTTTTTTGAGGGGAGGGGGAATGGGGAACTATCCTCTCATGTCTATAGTGAAAATGTATTGAGCTCTTGGCATCATGGATGAATACGCTTTGTGATCGGCATAACCCAGTTTAGCGATGACCTGCTAACTTGCACTCGTTTGAGCGAGGAGTTACTGTCACGCAGATAATGCCTTATAAGAAATGCAGGATATCATTTGAAATCCCTACGGGAGTTATATTTTCACATAGAGATTTTTTTTTTTTTTTTTTTGGGGGGGGGGGGGAAACGGAATGACGCAGGACTGCTGTCTCGAGGGTAAAACATAACTCCCAGGAGACTATCAAATGTTGTATTACAACGATAGACAAGGCGATATTTTGTTATAAGGGATCTATATAAACATACATTTCACACATCATTCAGTCGGCAGCCAGTCAAATTCTGGAAATGTATCACCTGGCGGCATGTTACTGCTTGTTCTCCTGCTTTCGCTGCCCGCAGCATTAGTCACATAACTGCATCACGACCGGTCACCAACCAGTATAATTATCTTCATGTAGACCATTCATTATTTTAATTTGGCTGGTTATAGTAACTTCTTGGTTGTAGGAGAGTCCATCCCCTCCCCGACCAAGCTATAGCCACTCAATGATTCCCCTTCCTCTTATGAGCGCCAAGTTGTAAAAATGGCGATCACTTCTTTTTTCCCTGTCCCCTGAGGCCCCCCCTTTTTTTTTGGTCACAGGTTTGTTGTTGATGTTGTTGTTTCCTTTGTAGCTATTACTGCATGCGGCTAATGCTGCTGTTATTATACTACTGCTGCTAACTGTTACTCTTTACATCTCAGCCTGAAGAACTAGAACAGTGGAGTAGACGTGAACAGGATGTCCCAGGGAGCAGAATTTTGTTGTTCGTTCTGCTGTTTTGTGCTTCGCGTTGGTTTTTGCTTCTTCTTTTTTTTTGTTTTTGCTGTTGTTTTGTATTGTCTTTAAGACCGCGTTACTACTTCTTTACTGGCGTACAAACAGACTCAAATGGGGGTTTCCCCCCTTTTCAGCACTTCCCTAGGCTGAGGTCACACAGTCCCATGACTCAATATTTCCCATTTCCTTCTCCAGACGGGCTGCAATAATTTCCCCTCCTAAATAGTTCACTAGGGCTACCGTGAGAGCAGAACAGCATGTCACTCTCTAGCTTCCCAGAGCACATACACAAACGCACCCCCCCACCCACACACACACACACAACATACACATGCTCAAACTATAGCAAATAAACATGAACTTTACCGTTAGTGACAAGATCAAAAGGAAATGGTTGCTTTAAATGCAAATTATCGCAAAAAGGCCCCGAAATGTCGCTATATGACGATTGATATATACTTTCGCCATATAACGTTAGTCTCCCATAGGTCTGTTGTACATCTTGAGTGTGAGATTACAGTTTCACATAATTGGTCAAAAAAAAAAAATAACGTGTTTGAAAGTTTGATTGCACACCCCTACAGGCATTATGTGCTTGTACATTTCTTGAAGTTGAACCAGATTTCATTTGGATTGCTAATGCTAAATCGTTGAGGAGAGTATAAGCATTCGGGAATGAATGAAATTGAAATTAATTGACCCTTGCCCTTTGACTCCATGGCCTACAGCCTTCTTCAAATCACTAACTGGTAATATCAAACTTTCATGACAATCAGGTACAGTGCACTGCCAGTATAACGAACACAGACATAACGAAATTTAGTAAACAACGAAGTAAAATTCAGGGCCCAATATTATCATCCATTTATCTTAAAACTCTTTATTTGTTCTTATAACGAAATTCCCATATACCGGAAGAAAATTGTTCCGAGGACTTCGTTATAACGGGAGTCTTCTTTAGGGAGAAAATAGGGACATTTTTACGTTATAACTTAACCTTTGACCCCTTGGCCATAATTTTTACCTACAGAATCATTGGGCAGTAATGCATGTATATGCCTAGTTTGATTATATAATGCCCTGTGTAATTATCACGGTATTTTCAGCGTTAGAATAGCAGACTTTTTTATTTTCACCTCACCTTTGACCCTTGAGCTATGACCCTTGAACATTGACCCCATTGCCCAAAACGTTCCCTACAGAGAATTTTTACTTGGTAATATGACCTACATGTATGAAAATACCTCCAGGCGTTCCAAAGATAATGGAAAATAGCAGAATTGTACGAATTTGACCAATTCGCCTTTGACCTTTGACCTTGAGCAAATGCACCCAAAAGTTGGCAGGTACAACTTCATCCACCCATTGATTACACACTATGTCAAGTTTCATTTGGATACGTACCACAAACGTTTCTTAAGTAATGCTGTCCATAAAATCAATTACTGACGGAAGGAAGGACGGAAGGACGGACGGACGGACAGACAACCTGAAAACATAGTGCCTCCTGCGAAATTCGTAGAGTAGGCATAAAAATATTTGCGATATTGTTATTTACTACAAGTAAAATGCAGCACATAGGCCTAGTAGTGGTATTGGTTACATCAGAAGTAGTGGGAGTAGTATACGAACATTGTAGCAGCGGTAGAAGAAGAAAGGCCTTAGTCTATACTTAGACTGATGGCTGAAGGATGTAACAAACTGATTTACTTTCAGTAGCAACGTAAGTAGGCCTACTAATGTCAGTGGCAGTATAGTTGCAGCAAGAGCAATGGCAGTGGTGATACAACTCCAAGGTGTGGTAGACAATAAATACCTTATCACTTATTGCAAGTAACAACAGTACTCCATTATTACCACACGAAGAATGCCGAAAGTCGTTGCTTATGTCAACGTCCTCTAAATATGTACCACGTGAAAAATAAGCAGAACGTTGATAATTCCTTTTTACGAGACTTAATTACGATGATACTCGTCAGAGAATATCATTGGCGTTGATTGAGCCTAACGAGCCACTCATCGTTCTCCTGTCGAGAGATCGTAACGAGTCATTTACAGACATTAAATGACTTGGGCTATTTCTTGGTACGACCCTTCGGTTGATGGAAAGCCATGGAAATTCATAAATCATATTATCGAGACGGGGGAGAAAAATAGCGACGTTGACTGACAGCCGTTTACCCACGTCAAGGAGCGACGCAGCGCAGACGGCTGTTAACTCCAGCCGCCGCTTCCGAGGCGAGAATTAGCCAGCAAGCGATGATTGGTTGGTGACCCCGCTTGCTGAAAGTTTTATTGACCTCTAAATAATATCGTTATGATCCCCCTATCTCTTTCTCTCTCTTTCTCTCTGTCTTTCTTTCTGCCTGTAAATATAATACATGTTCATATTATACCCATATATCTTTTTCCTTTGTCTAAACAACACGCGGGGGGGGGGGGGGAGGGGGACTCTCTTTCTGTCTCTCTCTATCTTATTCGTTTGTCTGCTTGTCAGTCTGCATCTCCCTCTCTTCCCCCCCCCCTTCTCTCCCTCTCCATCTCTCCCTCTTGCTTTCTATCTATCTGTCAATCTATCTACCTCTGTTACTTTTTGTTTCTCTATTTAGTTATAGGCATGGTACAGTGCTGGTTAAGATGGTAGATTCACATTTTTACTTTTGGGGATATGATCATAAACCACAACACAATTCTAAGAGGAATTCAAAGTTTGTTTGTTGAAAATCGGCTTGAAATAGCTGAGATTTCCAAAAACAAAGTTTAACACAGTGGTCATAATAAAATTTGAGTCCCACATTTTATTAGAAACTCTTTAATTGTAGATATCTCAGCCATTTCAGGCCGATTTTCATCACATAAAATTTGAATTCCTCTTAGAATTGTATCCTGTTTCATACTTCATACACACTAAAAAATAAAGGTTCAAATTTGCACCCCATTTGTCGCTTTAGCAGCACCCTGGGGTGCACAATTGCACCTTTTATTATGCAAGTAGAAAATTCATTTCTTAATATTTATATTAGTACCTACAAAGATGCAGACGTATCCATCAGAGTGTAAGTTTGATCTTACGAGTAAAACCTTGGTACTCATGGTCCAAATTTTCAATTCACAATGTATTAATGTTTATGGTGCATGTTTGCACCCTTGACTAGCATAAAACTGAGGGTGCAAGTTCGCACCCCTGCAGGTCCAAAATTCAGCGTATTGCATCTCTAAGAGTGCAAATTGCTTATTGGGGCGCAAAGTTGCACCCTATAGGGTGGTTTTATAGCGACAATTTGGGGGTTCAAATTTGAACCCGCATTTCTTAGTGTGTAAGAGGCTTCTCATTATCTCTCAACAAAGGTTGGATATGGAAACCTGAAGCCCCACCTCAACCAAAAGTATATCATCACTTTCAAGATTCGCTGCAAATGAAGAGGATGATAGCGTTTGTGTCAAGATCTTGTATGGTTACAAAATCTAGGGAAGCGAAAGAATACAGAATGATACACACTGCCTTTGCACAGAAACACACATGTCTACGCTGTAGCTCCATGACTCAGGGAAGTACACTTGAAGGAAACGATATAAAATGTGAGCATATTGGGACGCATGGAAGCAAGGCAGCAGAAGAAGAAGTAAAAGGAGAAGAAGAAAGAGAAGAAGGAGGAGGAGGAGGAGGAGAAAAAGGAGTAGGAATTAATAGAAGAAGAAAAAGAACAAAAGAACAAAAGTAGGAGGAAAAAGAAAAAGAAGCCATACATGAAGTTTTTTTTTCTTTGTCGTAAAGATGTGTTTGAAAATACAAAAGAATAAAGAGACCAAGTTGAAATATACGTTGTCTCATGATTAGGATATGACGCTATCTATCCTCTTAAATAATGTGCTGACGAGAACAGGCGAAATCTGTCTGATCGGTCGATTGGTGAAGGCAATGAGTTTACGGAAGTGCGGATGTTTCTTTCTCGCTGAAGAGTATACGTACATATCGATGAAGATGTACGTCAAAAATAACATAAGTGATAAAAAAAGAAAACTGTGTCCATGCTTTCTTATCATGGCTTGTTATCCATCAATGTAGTATATCTGTGATGGGAGCCCGACCGCGGGGGTTATGTTGCTGACAAATCAGATACATGCCATTTGGCAAAAGTAAACGGAGGATAGGGTAGTTTTATTTTTTTTCCTTTTTGTATTTCTTTCTCTCTCATTTTTTTTTTTTTTTTTTTTTTGGTCACTGCCCTGTACTGTTTTGGAGTCTCTCCTGCTGAGATGGTTTGTGCATGCCCCATTTGCGTTTGGTCTCTTTTGGGATTTTGAATCGTGGAAATATTCGCAATTAGACAGCCTGATCATTAAATTCAATACTCGGAGGGTTTTGTTATTCTTTCTCCCCATAGACTAACGATTTCTGTAGATAATCGTAGGTGATGAACCACGGAATATTGCAAAGGTGCACTTGCAACTTTTCGATTCAATTGGCGGTTGGATGTTATGGAACATTAACGCCCATGCCGCTTTTCTTCTAGACACATCAAACTCTATGTATGGGCCTATCATTAGGCGTAGTTTGATAGACTCTTCCAATTCTTGTGTCAATACGTCAAAATTCAACTCATTTCATTTCTGTAAACTGATAGAACCATTTTCTAACACGGTTGATCATAAAAATACTTGAACCTTCTCCAACCGTTCGCTTCATGCACTTCTTGTCACATTTAGCATCTTCATCCCCCCCTCCCCCGTCAGTGTATCAGTAATGAAACGCAAGTGTTTGTTTCAAGATAGCTCGGTCAACAGATTTGTGTTTGGCGAAGTTGATTGCATAACACCGGCGCTATATCAATAACAGTGACCTCGAGATGACCTGTTGGCCATCAGGCATGTTTGATCTATAATCGATAACGATCGGGGCATCCTTCTTCAAAACCGTTGCTTGATTTCTGCCTTTAAGGGAGGTCCGCATTTACTCACGCCCGAAAATGACAGTTTTTGAAAATTGATTTTTGTAATGTGAGCAGCAACAAAAAACAAAACAAAACAAAACAAAACCCACCCATAATTTTGGCTCTGGCTTTCAGGTTCGCGATGAGGAGAAGCAGTCGCACTTGTTTATTTGTTTGTTGGTTTGTTTGTTTTGAAATGTCAATATAATTTGTCCTGCGCGACGTGTGCGTACTCTTCTGTTGTTCTTCAAGCAATGTGTCTATGATTATGGGTTCGCACTATAAAGTGGATCCGCACCAAATCTGCATCCCGACAGCACATGGTAACGTTCCGGCCACTGTTGATGTTCCTTTTGTGTGTTTGTTTGTTTGTTTGTGGCTGTTGTTGTTGGATGTTTTACTTTCTTGCTTACTTCTTATAGGCTCGCAATGATATGTCCTGCACAGCGTGTATGAACGGTGGCAAATCGATTTTTTTTTCACCTCGATACAATAAATGAATAATAAAATAGATTCAATAATTCCTGTGTGTAAATGCGACTCACTCCCTGCAAAAAGGTTCAACTCTATTATGACCATCAGTACTTTGTCACCCTACCATGTCAATGGTATTTTATGAGGGTGGGACTGAAAGGGTTACTGAAATTAACTGAAGGCTATGCAGTTGTCTGCCTAATTGTCAGTACATGCGGGTGCATGTATTTTTTCCTTAATTTGCCCACTTTATTTTTGCTGTTTGCTTTGTTCAAAAACTATGGAATAAGGTACACGTAAAAGACGGTTGTGAAGGAAAACGAAAAGCAGAATCCTATAACAGATTTCCACTTTGGAGTATCCGATGACTTTATGTTTGATAATTTTGCCCTTGTCCTCAAGCCAACTTACAAGTGAAACAAAAATAATCTAGCTGACATCTGTATGACAAACAGCTAGACAAAACGAAAATAAAAAGATATGCAAACGCCAAAAGCTTTTAGTGTTATTTGAATTCCTGCATACAATAATTGAAAGAGCATGGTATGATGAACACAACCGATGCCATATCACCATGACATCATTGCTGACCTGGACCTTGAGGAGAATAAATCTTCGTCCAAGACCTCTGTTTGAAGTATGTGTGGAAAATTGAGTGACGTAATTATTATAACTGGGCTTTACACCGAGAGCGACAGTGCTCCTTGGTGACTGATGCAAACGTCTTGATGCTAGACTATGCGTTGCTAAGCAAACGAGATTAGACGTCAGCTGATGAGAGCGGTGTGAAGGTAACCTTTGACCTGAGACTTGTTATTTCCTTCTCCGACCCGGATGTCATGTTTATGCTCCGTAATCAACCAGTTCACGTCAGCTGAAGAAACGTCAGGATAACCAAAGCGACCTGGATGCCCTGGATGATAAAACGAAAGTGACATGGGTGGCTGTAAGAATGACATGCAGTCACAGACGGACAGACAGACAAACTGCAGTGCAAAATGAGTTATCAGATGAATATATATATAAATATATATATATATATATATATATAGAGAGAGAGAGAGAGAGAGAGAGAGAGAGAGAGAGAGAGAGAGAGACATAGGAAGATGACCAGATTGATAGATAGATAGACAGGCCAGTATAAGGATAGATAGATTGATAGATATAAGGATGACTGGATAGACAGGGAAAGATATAATCCAGTAGATATAGATAAAGTGGATTTAAGTATAGATTGATATATACCAGTAGGTAGATAGATGAATAGATAGAAAAGTATTTGCCTAGCTAATTGGATCGATGGGTGGACAGATAGACGGATAGATAATGAGACATGTAGGGATATATGACTAGATTTAAGGATACCTACCTGTCAAATATGAGAGCTGTCATGTAGATTGATGGATGGATATACTAGTAGAATTTATGGGTAAATAGTATCGTGAATAAATTGATTAATAGATAGAGATAGAAAGATAGATTGGTAGATAAATGGATGGACTGATAGACAGACAGATGGATTTTGATGGATAAAGATGAGGATGAAGCAAATGAAGATTGCTATGACAACTGACGTAAAAGATGTACAATGACCAAAGGTATTAAAGGGATAGTATAGAATTGGTGGAGATGATGATTGGGCTTTTAACTTTTTTGCGAGATATATTGTATTATGTATTATGAAATGAATATAGGCATTCACAAGTCGTCACGTAAAGATGGATAAAGATGGGATGAAGCAAAGGAAGATTACCATGACAACTGACCTAAAAGTATACAATGACCAAGAGCATTCATGGGAAAGACTTGATTGTTGACTTTGGTTTTCTGCATTTTTGTCATTTCATGCCAATTCACGACATGACAAGTCACTTTATATCATTTTTAACGGGCCAGAAAGAGAGAGTTTCAACAATCGATTCTAGGAAGAACTTCCCTATAAGGAGGCAGCTCAATCTTGTTCTTTGTCTTACAGTTTTTACCAGTTCATAAAAAGGACAAAAAGGAAACTCACACACCTCTTTATGTCTAGAAAAAGAATGTATATATTAGGACATATTGACCCTTATATAGACGCAGGAAGTCATAAGGCTGTTGTGTATTTTTCTAAAAACAAAATGTGAAATAGAAAGGACCATGCGGAGAATGCCAATACATCAGATCACGTATTGACAATTCATGTGATCGTATATCTTTCTCATGCAGAGTTCGCCTGATTTCGCTGAAATGTCTACCACATACTACTATAGCATGGAAGGTCGTTTCTCCCCACCTCCTATACGGAAAAAACACCGTTCTGTGGAAAGATCTGTTTCATTTCGTTTCGAATTCGCCTCGAACAAATCTTCCTGAGGTCTACATTCTGTCATATAGAATGTCCATCCGCAATACCACATGCGTTCTTCAGTTAGCCCCAATAATCAAGTGTTGTTGTTTTAAAGAACGAAAGGAGAGAGAGAGAGAAAAATGGGGCCCTATAATTTGCCCCAAATAATCAAGCACCATCATTAGCCGCATTTACACTTACTAACATCGCGATTTTTAAAATCGCGATATTTTGGTCCACCGTTTACACTTGCGCAAAAGCACGCGAAGTTTTAGCTTCACGAAACATCGCGATTTTTTGGTCGGTAGTGCGCATGCGTAATTTACCTGTTTTCAACACGGTAGCTGAGTGGAAGCGCGCGCTATTCTGTTCGTTTTCACTGCAGTGCAGTACTGTATATTTTGATCACAGCTGGCTGGTTGGAACGTTGAGCCAGGGCTTTTTATCACATCAGTACAATGCACACATAAATTTGTGCTTCTCGAGACTGTTTACTTACGGTAAAACTATGTAGCTTGCTATATTAGATCACATACGTAGTAGGTGTGTAAAACTTCTTCTACAGCAGCATTCAGGAGGATCATGAAATTTCGCCGATATGACGAAAGTGGGAAGTAAGACTTGGAAGTTAGGACTGGTATTTTATCAGGCGACAGCAAGAACTTACACTTGTTACGTACTCCTGAGTCCTGTATTCCACAAACAACGTATATATATCGAGAGCAGTACGGGCACTCCCACAATCTGAATCAACGCATTTCTGGGAGAACATTATTTTGTTTAGTTGTCATGGGGTGATGATACGTGTTTGGAGAACTTCAGGTTTGCTACCAGTAGTAGTTTTCACGTACAGTGTACTAGTTTCATCAGGGAGGGGGAGGTGAGAGACCACGAGCCGACCGAGGGTCGGCCGTTTAGACCTGTGGCTGTACACAGCTGTCTTTCCCGTGTACTAGTACAGTACTCTCCTGCTGGCCAGTGACCGACGTGCTCTCTACACGTTCCAAAGAGGGATCGGGAGCGCGCGTAAACTCCCAGTGCAATCCGATACCGAGAGTCACGTGATGAAAAATCGCGATATTTCTGCAGCTTGGGTTTACACTCGCTAACTTCGCCTCAAACTTCGCGATGTTTCAAAAAATCGCACTCCGGCTGGCGATTTTTCTGGCGATGTTTCGAGGGCGTTTGGGTGTAGTTGCTTAGCAACTTACACCCAAATGTCGCGATTTTTCCATGCAAGTGTAAATGGGCCTATTAACTGACTATGATCTGGGCGCTGTCGCATAAAAGTTGAGTTAAAACGTACGTTAGAAAATCAACACAAGTCCACTCAATTCTGACTGGCTGTCATCTGAATTTAGTTTGGTTGCATCGTTATAAACCACAGGACCCGGATTTAGCTCCTCTATAGCATCTACCTGCGTTGAGTGACTACATGGAGATGTGTACGTGATACTTCCTTGAGCATGCTGTTGATCGTTGTTAGGTCCATGGCACTAGTATCCCAGGGTTCGACATATTGTAAAGCCGATGGCCCGTTGGCCTTGGGCCACTAAAAATCAATGTCGGGTACCCAATTTTAAGAAGTTCTATCTTTCAGTGGCCCCATCGGGCACTTAAAGGTTCTGTTTGCCTTTGGGAGAAGTGATTTAGAAAATGTTCAAGATATCACATTTGATGCATATGTGTAGGTTAGTTAATTTGTATCACAAAACATCCTACCATATAAAATTCTTGCAATAAAGATACCACTATTTTTCTCATTAAACCATAACTGTAGACAGTTTAATCCGGAAACATTTTCATTATAAGTATTGTTCACATTTTGTATATTTAACAATACTTAACATTGATTATACTGGTTCAAACTTTTGCATTGGTTGTTTCTATCCCTAACCCACATTTTAGGATTATTTGGAAGCACAAATGCTGGGTTTCTGTGTCATCTGCAAATGGTAAATTATACCTTTAAGATTCATAAAAAATTTTAGTGTTTCCATTTATTTCGGGCTACTACATTCTGTTTCTGGCAAAATTTCAGTTTCAAAGATTTTAGTGGCCGGTAAAGAAAAAGGTTATTGTCGAACTAGAAATTTGATTAAATGAAAAATGAATCAGATATCGGTTCAATTTTCACATGTTTATACGGGACAATGTTAATGGTTTCAATCACATGCAGGGAAATAAAGTAACTTTCCGCTTTTGTTGGAAATTGAATGAAATAAAATGATATGAAATGAAATGAAATAAAATAAAATAAAATGAAATAAAATGAAAAGGTAATGACGCATACAATCACCCAACAGCTCTCCCGCTTGTTCAACTCTCAGATTTCATGAAAAATAATCTTTCTATCACTTAGTTTAACAACAAGTTACGTATACTATTACAACTCAATAATTCAATGCGAGGATTACATCAATTTCGACATGAACAAGAGGGATTTTGTGTAGATTTGTATGCATACGGGAGACTTGTGGGGACATAGCATCGTTAGCTCAGCACTTAATTTGCATATTTTCGTGAAAAGAAAAGCAATTTTCAAGTCCAACGACTTTCGAATTTGATGTATCTTCTCCTATTTAGTTGGTCTTTGCTTTATCCAAAGGAGGTATTATTCTTGCTCTATCAAAGTCAATTTCAGATTGAACGGATTTGCACTTTAAACTCTCTTAAACTTCAAGCTGTGTGGATGCGGTTTCAAGGATCTAACCGGATCCACACTCTACCGAGTTCGTGCTCTCTCCAGATGAGAGCGATGGAACTAAACTTTGACCCCGTTCTGCGAAACCGGTTCCAGGCAGTGAGCCGCGAACAGCTGACTGCTGTTTGGCGCCTTGTTTATTGTGTGTAGACCGAAAATATAGGAGGGAGCAAATATATTCCTTGCACCAATATTGACTGCCATAAGATGTATGTAACCGGAGCCATGGCGATTTCCCCAAATATGACGAATTGTTTGTCAGGAATTTGTAGCGATATGGGTTAAGGATAGTCTTTTTACCAGACTTCAGGGCAAAATGATGTCTGTATGTTTTTGCCTAAAAATGAAATAAATAACTTGAATTGACTTGAACTGAATGAAATGTAATGAAATTGAATTAAACTGAATTGAATTGAATTAAATTGATTTAAATTGAACTGAATTGGATTTAATTGAATTGATATTCATTTCTTAAAGAGATACCTCTTTCCCCTGCCTCCCCCCCCCCCCCCCCCGGCCCTTCGGCCTTTTTATCTGTACCTATTTCACACCTATAACTAGACGTACATTAATCTACCTATCTACCTATCAACCTATTTTTAGATTCATCTATCAATATATCATATTTTCCACTTTCAACACATCGATTTAGTCTGTATACAGCAAAACAAGAGCATACATTGTGTCACAAGTCTCAGTAATACTGTTTCGGCGCATCAGTGGAAAATGGGTGAGAATATCAATTTAGGCCTACCCCTTTGATATATCTTGCCTTTCCGCTGATAATTTATTTCCTTGAGGATAGAGTTGTCCTGATTCATCATGGCATACTCAAATTCAAGACACCTTTATACGTATGGCACTAATGGAAAGCGAGGAGTTTTCATAAATCCCTCTTACAGTGATTCAAGTTTCTACGCTCGATATGCTTAAGTATTGTCAAGATTCCCAATGATGATTCCCAATGAACCTTTCTGCATGATCTGGTACAATTTACATTGCATACGTTGCCTGTACTGTACTGTACTGTACCATCAGGCGAATCTTACAGACATTTATAAAGCCATTGTAACGATATCATATTCCTCAATCGTTCATCAAAAGCATTCATCAAACAACAAGAAACAACAAGTTGATGCTATTGGCCTTTCTTTAGGCAAAAGAATGCGTGCACAGAAAACAAACGCACACGCACAACACGCAGACATAGCAAAAATATATAATTATGTATGATATATATGATATATATATATATATATATACATATATATATATATATATACATATATGAATCAAATTCACAGACGTGCCTTTAAATGTCACCCTGAACATCAATGTCACATTTCATTTTTATGATCACGCTCCGAGCTGAAACGTGACTGCGCTGAAACTGAGAATGCATAAATTATATACTTATGATGTGTAATATCTCTTCCACCTTATACCTGCTACCGGTCATTGCGCGAGCGATCATCAGTTTTCATCGATTCACGTTGAAGAGTGCAGTGCAAAACCCACATACACAGAAAGACAGACAGACAGACAGACAGACAGACGATACAACATTATGATATGAAATCATTATGCTTATCCAATGGAAGGCAAGCAACATAAAGCTTTCAGGAACAGATGATTTTTTTCAACAGCACTAATACATCTTGTGAGCGCTGATTTTTCAGTCATCACTTTATCACTCATTTTCAGCAAAGGCAGTTGATCAGAACTGATATCCATTTTTTTTTTATGTGTGTGTGTGTGTGTGTATACATGTGTGCGTGTATTTTATCATACGATGTAAGATAATGAAAGTCTTCATTCATCCCTTGTTATAACATTCCCCTCCCAGCTATACTGTTCCCTCTCACCCTATCCTCCCCCCCCCCCCCCTCATCCGCCATCCGTGGACATCCCTGGACGCTCTGTCCACCGTTACTCCCATGACGTCTGGTCACGTGGATAACTTCTAATGAACATGTGCTGGCGGCATCGACGAATAGGCCCACAACATGCTCGATGTGATGTAGATGAGGCGACAACCTCTCTGTCTGGTGTCACCTTAAAGGGAAGTATAATTTTGATTAAGAGGGGCTTCAGGTTTCCAACTTCATTTGTGAGATAACGGAAAACCTCTTTTGAAATAAAAACATGATGGAAATTGGTTTTGAAATGGCTGAGATATCCCCCATCCCCCAAGAATGGTCCTGATAAAAGGTAGGACCCTCCTTTTATTTTGACAAATTTGTTTTACTTTGTATCTCAGTCATTTCAAACCCGATTTTCATAAAATAAACTTTGAATTCCTCTAAGAATGGTATACTCTTTCATATTTCATAAGTAGTTTCGAATTATCTCGCAAATAGTTGAAATCTGAATCCATGCACTGTATCGTCCCTTTAACCCGGCTTTGCATTGATTTGACAGTTGCACTTGTACAGAATGTCGATGGCACGTTTTGGAATGATGGTTGTCGAAGACTTTAGAAAAGGCTGGCGTCTGGATCCATCACTTCATGGGAATCGGTATATTGTTATGCTTGTTCCTGATTCATAGATACAATCCCCTTTAAAGATGGAAATGGGTTATGAGAAATAGGTTAGGATAATATTCCCCTACTTCCTACGATCTTGATGACACCTCTACCATTCATCATTTTTGTTTGAAAAATAATAGTCTTTTTATCAAAGTCAACTTACACACATAATGGAGTTATAGTTTCTCTTGCTAAATACTTGTCGACTCGATAGCGTACCTCGATCCCCACCCCCCTCTCTCTCTCTCTCACACAAAGACACACACACAAAGACACACACACACACACGCACACACACACACACACACACATTGCATTGACCTTTTTTAGCTTTCTGGAAGGTTACATATTGCTCATGGTAAAATCATTACGACTTAGTTAATTGCATAGACATTTTTGATTTATGTTTCATTCCCCCCCCCCCCCCCGATTCTGGCATAATATTTAACGTCAACTGAATTATAATACCCATGGAATAGTAACAGTATTCAATTATCACTTATTTCATAACAGGTAATCTTTACTTCTGTGTTGATTGAAAGAGTTTTATTGTGTAAATCATTATATCAGCTACGTTCCAAACTTCAATATGATCATTTGGTGTTATAATATCATATTCATAAGTGAAAGTAGGAGTAATAGTCACTTCAATTCAACTGACACTTTCATTTTGTGCTATTTTACAAAAGAAAAAAAAATTAATATGAGGATGAAGCCAACCAATGTTGTTCTATCTGTGTGGGGAACTATGTGAATCACTGTCATTCAGATTTAGCTTTTGGTCACAACTTGATTGTGACCAATCCAACACCAGTTGGGCGCAGAGCGGACTCGCCCGCTGTCCTTATAACAGGTTTCGCACTGCACAGATAGTGATCAAAATGTATCATCTTGTCGTTGCTGTTTGTGTTATTGCATCACGAAATAAGACTGGCTTTGATTCCATACACCAGGTGGAATTTTCATAGATGCTTGTTGTTTGGGTTGTGTGTGTGTGTGTGTGTGTGTGTATGTGTGTGTGTGTGTATGTGTGTGTGTGTGTGTGTGTGTGTGTGTGTGTGTACTGTGCGTGTGTTTGTAGTAATAGTTGCAGAAGTTATGGGTTTGTAGTAAGTATTTAACATATTTTATGTAATGGTATTAGCAGAAGATGTGTAGTGTACATTTTGTAGTAGTAGAAGAAGCAGTGGCAGTGACAATAGTGATTAATGGTACTAGTAGAAGTAGTAGTAGTACTAGTAATAGGAGTACTAGCGGCAGTAGTAGTAGTCGTACTAGAAGTAGTGAGCAGAAGTACCAGTAGAAGAAGAAGTAGTAGTAGTACTAGTAGTAGTAGTAATAGTGATAGTAGTAGTAGTAGTAGTTAGTAGTAGTAGTAGTAGTGGTAGTAGTAGTAGTAGTAGTAGTAGCAGTGGTAGTAGTAGTAGTAGTAGTAGTAGTAGTAGTAGTATAGTATTAATGGTAGTGGTAGCAGTAGTCGTTGTGGTACAAGTAGAGGTGGACGTTGCAGAGAGGGCGAATGTCTAGACCTATAGTGATCCCAGACGTTGGCATCAAAAGATGCCTCGGTTATATCACGTCTGCTCGCTTCTGCACTTTCCAACGCGTATAAAACGGTTAAGATGAGAAGAGTAAGAATGATGAGATAATATCATGGTAGTAAACGTGGTATCATCATGGTAACAGCAAGGGGACTGACTGTGGTAATGCATGGTAGAGGTCGCAGGACTGTCAGAGTAGCAGTTATTTTGGGCATTTGGAGACCGGGGTGGTATTACGGAGCGATGAATTGGTGGCGGTACTAGGCTGAAAGTATGAAGGCATTGCGCATTACGAACGTTGTTTGGAAGTAAGCCTTACTTGGTGAACTGAAATCAAAATGTAGGCCTACATCATGTCTGTGATACACAAATATACTCGAAATTCAAACGTTTGCCGAAAAATGAAAGAAGTACTACGATCAAAACTTCTTTTGATGACAAATCAGTCATATGATGACAATAGTCATCATCAGCCTCATGACTTGGTGTCATGGACGTGGTATTTGAGACCCAAATAGCTGCAGAAGTGTTCCTGTAATGGCAAGTGTAATCGAGTTACAAGGAAGGAACCGTGCATTGAACCTGACTTCACCACGCTCCAACACGCTGAGCATCGTGAAAAATACGACAGCCGTGTTCAGTGGTCTTAAAGGAGCTAGTCAGGTCTGAAATCAGCACACATTGTTCACCTTGGACTCGCATGAGGAACCCACCTTACCCTGTCTCTCTGCTCAGCTGTGCGGACGCAAGAAAACAAGGGAGAATGGCTGCTCGGTGCGGCCATGGTTCCACTGGGGATTGTCGCTCCGCGCGTGACAGTTCAAGTGCACTTCGCAGGGGGTCTTGCCTGTTACCAGGGTGAGCGGTTAGTCGCTAAGCACGCCGTGCAAGCCCCGCGCGGATTGGTCGCACTATGTCATCGGCGTTCCGATTGGCCGCGACTAATAGCCGAAACGATCAGCTGGTTCGCCCGGTGACAAAGCTATTATTGGGTACCTGGAAAAGGCGGTGATCGCTCACGGTGTCTTGAAATCCAAGGAATCAAGTGAAGCCCGCTGCAAGGCATACCTCGCAGTCAGGCGACAACGTCTTGCACGCGTCTCCATCGAGGTAGAAATCCACGAAATAAGCCTGTCATTGAAAATGCGTGGTACAGTATTTGACTCCATTTGTTGCACGTATTTCATGCAAGAATAGATTCATTGATATTATGCAATGTTGTGCTAGAGTCAAGTCCCACGCCTGCTACAACGGAGATTCTCCTTCAAGCTCTCCAACGATAATGAGAGTTTGTAGTGGAACACGGAACCCAATTTCCGT
The DNA here is from genome assembly GCF_040938485.1 of Diadema antillarum. Classification (NCBI taxonomy): domain Eukaryota; kingdom Metazoa; phylum Echinodermata; class Echinoidea; order Diadematoida; family Diadematidae; genus Diadema; species Diadema antillarum. Next base: position 161,552 of record NW_027270995.1, read on the forward strand.
CTGCTATGGAAACAGTGTGAATCACTATTAATGGGGATTTCTTCGCTCTGCGTTGTAATATGATTCCTACCTGTTTAAATATCGGTGTAACTTGTGAACCTTCATTGACATTTAGAATACACACATGTACACAGATATAGATTAATAGATAGATAGATACATGAATATTATAAATATAAAATGACAGATAAATAAATAGATAGACAGATTATACAGATTGATAGATGATAGATAGATAGATAGATAGATAAATGGATTATAGATATATGCATAGACAGATTGATAGATGATAGATTGATAGGCCTATAGATAGTAGGCCTACATACATGCATACATACATACATACATACATAGAGAGGAAGAGAGAGAGAGAGATCGTAGACGAAGAGACTGAGATCAAAGGTTACTTCTCTGAGTGAAAAATAGGGGATATGAAAATAAACTCGTGTCATCTACCGCTTCATTGGTTAGAAACAGAATTCGCCAAGGTCATTTATTTCATGAGAGATTACCAGATAAGATTACCTCATCGCAGCTTTCGAACATACCCGCAGACGTCTGTAAAATAACTCGATCGAAGACTGTAGAAAAAAAAAAGAAAGCGAAGACTCGAGAAATATAGCGGTTATTACATATAGTGATTAATTACACCAGCTGTCCTGTATGGCAGCGTGGGGCGTGAAAAGGGTCTTCAAAATATATGTGTGAGGGTGTCGTATTGATAATCTCATTCTTTTTCGTCCTATCCTTATTTCAGGCAGTTGCAGCGTATAGTATCCCCGTTTCGCTTATAAAATTCGTGAGTAACGTGATAATGTAGGGCATATTCAGAAGCCAAAAAGGTTAATACAGATGAGTGCACGTTACGAGCTCGACAGCCACGAGTCAGCAAACGAGTCATTCAGCCCACGAGTCATACTGCCCACGAGTCATACTGCCCATGAGCCATGCAGCCCATGAGCCATGCAGCCAGCGAGGTAAACAAGGCTCACGAGCTCGACATCAACTAAGATAGGCCCACGAGCTTATACGCTCCACGAGCTAGACATTAGGCAAATAAGACCTACGAGCTCGAAACTAAGCAAAAAAGGGCACACGAGTTCGACACTAGGCAAAACAAGCCCACGAGTTTGGCATTACATCACTGGGCTGATATATGTAGTGTCGAACTCATAGGCCTAACTTGCCTTGTGTCGAGCTCATGGGCCTTATGTGCCCAGAGTCTAGTTCATGGGCCTGATTTATAGTGTCTAGCTAACAGGCTTGTTTTACTTGGTGTGTACTCATGGACCTTTTTATAAGTCTAGCTAGTGGGCCATAATTTAATGACTCGTGGGTGTCGAGCTCGTAGGATGACCCGACACAGACACGAGCATCGACAGTCATGTACCATAAGAATTGACGTTGTAAACGTGTGACGCAGCGAATAAAGCATGTCATATATGAGGAAGCATGTCAGATATCAGGAAGCTTATCGAGACTCGCCTCCCTGCATGGTCATATCAATTGAATGATATAACCATGTAGGTTTGAATGAAACTACGTGAGACGCTTTGTTTGATTATGATCTTTTTCGTATGCCCATTCATTCATGCATTCGTTCATCCCTTCGTTCGTTTATTCATTTTACACCATGATTCACTTTGCCGAGGCATTCATCAAACCTACGAATGTGATGTTTTACGTAGATTGAGGGCCAGCCTGCCAGTCAGTCCTTACTGCACTCGTCCTTGAGATACTGACAGAGAGACAGACAGACAGAACAATATCATTATAGGTGGATAGACAGATATGCAGATACATAAATGTATGTGTGTATGTATATACATGATTAATAGAGAGATACAGACAAACAGATAGATAGATAGATGGAGAGAGACAGATTGACAGACAGACAGACAGACATAGACAGAGTGAGATAGAGAGGAAGAAAGAGACTTTGAAGGGACGCAAATGACACGATTTGAAAGCTTTGGACTCACTGATGATTGTTATAAAGACCTTACTCACCAATAATTATGGGCACATCCCTTCCGGTATGATATTGTGATTGAGGGGCGTGGCCCGTATTGAAACGTTAATACTTTTCCATATTAAACGCACCTGTATTGAGTGGAATAATGTCTCCTTGCAACAAGCATGACATTAAATTAGTGGGAGTTGTTGTTGGATACGAGTATTACTGGAAAAAAAAATCAGAAAGAAGTGCATACTGGTGGGAACTTTCCTCCCCTATTTTCGGTGCTTTGTCATAATCAATATCGTCTCTTAGCTCGAATAGCTTCTTCTTCCTTTCTCTCTTTTTCTAATTCTTCTTCTTCTTCTTCTTCTTCTTCTTCTTCTTCTTCTTCTTCTGTGTTCTTCTTTGTTCGTTTCTTCCTCCACCATTTCCTTCCCTGCTTCTTCTACACATAAGGCCTACCAGCTTTCAGGATTAGAAAATGGAAACACTCCACACAATACCTCGCACCACTTATATTCATATCTTCCCCTCAGTCGTTTTCAGATGTAATTCACGGTATATAGTCACTTATTGCATTAAGTTATGTAAAGATTCAGGTATGTGTAGGCAGTCTTTTTGAGCTAACATGACGTAGTCATAATATGCTCCGTGGTTTCCGTCGTTACATTTCGTTACTCCAAAGGTTCGTTATGTCGAAGGTTTGTTAATCCGAAAATGAAATAAGGATCGCTATTTCAAATGTTTGTTTATCCGAAAATGAAAGAAAAAAGGTTCGTTATTCCGAAGGTTCGTTAATCCGAAAATGAAATAAGGTTCTTAATTCCTAAGGTTCGTCACTACGCACCGTCATTTCGTTTTCGGATCAAACGAACCTTATTTCATTTCCGGAATAACGCATCTTCGGATTAACGAATATCACTCAATTTCTGTCACACTTTTATGTAATCAGCTGGAAGGGGTGGGGGGGGGGGGGGTGGGGCTGAGGGTATTGCGATATGATGTCGAGCACCAAAGGTGCTTTGCCCCGTTTGATTGGATGCTATCGACACGGTTGTGGCAGCTACGGTGGACAGAGGTCGGGCTGAAAGGGAAAATATTGGTGACGAAAATAGCTTCTCCTCAAATAATATTCGAATTTCGGGCAAATATTTACCTGTGGCAACCGTCATATTACAGATTTGATTGCAAAAACATCTTATCTCCGCCACTACGTGCTCAGATAATGCAATGGATGTGTGAGGCAGCGCATGCATGGGGTCCAAACTTCTTTGCGTCCAAAGTAGTCATAAATCGCGATTAGATTTCCCTGGCATCGTTGTCGAATCGGATATCCGACAAACATTTGGTATGTCGTTACACGTGACATCAATAGCTCTTATACGGGTCTGTCAATGCCTCTCCACAAGCAAACTGGTAATAACAGGATCCGTAGGAGTACGAAAGAGTTTACGTTTTATCACAAACGGAAAAATTCAGCGCTCCAATAACTAGTCAATTAGATCAATCCACACTGCTGTATCTATATTTATATGCGCGAGTATCAGTCTACTGCGATTCACGTGTGCCTTGTCAGATTTACTGTGATATTCACTCATCGTTATGGATAGGACAGTATGTTTTTTTAAAGACAAGCCGTGCTCTGTCCATGACTTTGTTGGAATAACGCTGCATTTGAATTGTCACGTTTGAATCAAATGCCACTGGCACATTCCGCAGGCAATGTGCATTGTGGTTAATAAAATCTATCTTTCGCAGTATGCCCTTTACTTGCTTTGGCAACATTTTCTTCTTCTTCTTTTTCTCACGGCACACAACACGCAGACTCTGTACTGTCTTAAAGGGATAGATAGTTATGGCTGAGGTTAGGATTCAGATTTAAACTTTTTGCTAGATAATTAGAAACCCTTTATGAGATTTTAAAGATCATTCGTTGCTACGAGGGATTCAAAGTTTATTTGGTGACAATCGGTTTTGAAACGGCTGAGATATCAAGAAACAAATAAAAACAAATTGGTCCTAATATAAGGAGGGTCCCCTCTTTCATAAAAAAAAACTTTTCGTCAAATCGACATTGAATTCCTCTTAGAATTGTATAATTTTTGATATTACATACGGAGCTTCTCATTATCTCACAAGAAAGTTGGAAACCTGAAGCCCCATCTCAACCAAAGTTATACCATCCCTTTAAGCTCCTCTTTTGACATGATATCGAAAGATTAAAAAAAGATCTGATTCCCGCCATGAGTTCGCAGGGTTTTTCAATAACCTGTCCATGAGCTTGCTAGGGTTTAAAAGGTTTGTTGGTTATTGTTGGAACTTATTCTGCTTCTCAAGTCAAAAACAAAATATGATTATTAAATTGTTGTTAAACAAAACATAACTAAGTTACAAAGGAGCAAAAGAAAAGTACAATCTCATGCAATACTGCAGCATGATTATTGTAAAACATTTAGGATTGAATGGATAACAAAAGACAGTTGTGCATTTGGTTCATTAAGGAAGCAGGAGACAGCATGGCTTGACTGTGCTGACGGCCTCGTGCGGAATTTAGCACAGGTTTGCCTCTAACCGAAGGTCAAAGGTAGATGTTTGCAATACAGCATCTAGAGGGAGAAAGATGTATAAGGTTTAATTAATTCGCTATGGATCTGTTACTTAATTTTTACCACACTAATCAGGGTCAGCTTGAGCTTGCTGTGCGATTACACCATCACTACTGATGACTATTGGAAAGCGTCAGTTCAACATCGACAAAAAACCCTATTATTTTTCTAGAACATACAAAGCAGGCAATCAAACGGACTTCTTTGAGTGAGCTATGACACGCCATGACGTGACACAGTTCTGAATTCGTCATCCTTGTCGTTATATCTGTTGTGCATAAGAACACTTCATCCAAGTTTGCCAGGGACCGAGGATCGCTGTGCACGTGGGAGATGATAATATGAAGGCAAACAACCCTCGAGATTTATTTTAATGGATATTAAAAGAGGGCTAGCATGCCAAATAGAGTATCAAAGCGGGTCAAAGTACACGAGAAACCCCGCTTTCTTGCAAAAACATGTTTGTGTGTGACTTCTTTCTGTGTGACGAGGCAAAGTCCAACTGCAATAGATGACAGCGCCTAGATATACCATTTCGTTTCTTTCTTTTTTTCTCTCTCTCTCTCTTTGTGCAGGGCACCGATTCACATTTCTATCACGTGGCAAGTTCTAGATATGAAAGTTTGTCCGAAGAACGTTCTTCATCATGTCAGATCTTATGGAGTGACGTTTGACTCCAGAAAGCTTGTGGAACGGTCGGAAGGAGTAACACTTTTTACAAGCAATCTATATTAATTTCATAATGCCAACGTATATTCCACAACGTTTTCAAAGTCATGTTTTTCATCTATAACATCTATCTGAAAAAAAAAATGCGATTATGTTTATTCAATTTGTCAAAAGTTTTCCATCTAGAATGGGACCACTGGTGTATACAATTTATTATCATCATCTTAATTATTCTCTTAATTATCCTTTTATCATTTTGTCATTTTCATTCATATCAATAGCCATGACAGCAGTAACACGCATTATTAATAGGTGGTAATGGTCGTGGTGGTGGTGGTGCATGTTATGACTGTGTCTATGCATCGTATATGACCACTCGTGTACGATATATAGCCCTTCCACCACTTTCTTTTCTATCTATGTATCTATGTATCTATGTATCTGTCTGTCTATCTGTCTATCTATCTGTCGCTGTGGCTAAAGATATCAATGATATTTTGTACAGTGGCATACATGTCTTTATGTGTAGATACAAAAATTTGATAATTATACGGCATGTAGACCGTATGCATAATAACGTAAAATCTATCCAGTATTTAATCGCGAGTGACCGTATGCATTGGAATATATAAATGTGCTATATAGACATACATGACGCCTTTTGGTCTTTACGGAAAACCTCATTGCTGAAGAACCACGTGATCAAGGGGGGGGGGGGGTATTTTCAGGAACCAGCGGTTCGACGTTCTCAACAAGATGATTTAGTGACATTAGACCCGGTTGCTGCTTCCTTCATGCGTTGTCCCAGCGGTAACACGCTGCACAACATCCCCTGTAATTGCTGTTGTTTTTATTTCCCTGTCTTTATAGCTATAGAGAAATTACTTTCTATTTCAAAATGCCGCAGGTAATGTAATCTTCCACCCCACCGTTAATGGTATAGAAAGAAAATATCATTAAAACTACAAAACAAACAAACACCGATAGGATTGCAATAAATTTTATGCTCAGGGTTGGGAAAATGACATGGAACATAATCACTTTGGGATTAGTAAGAGAGCGTAAAACGCACCGATATTTTGAGTACAACTTTTTCATTCCTTCTGAGAATAATGATGAAAACAATAATAATCATTTTAGTAGTGATGATATAGTAATGATAACGGTAATATCAATAAAACAAATAGTGATCAATTTTCAGTACGCTTGATACTATTATGAAGTCTCAACGTGTGTCTCTCATGAACGGGAAAGTATGGAAAACAGCAACAAAAATGATGATATCATCCATTTAGTAGAATTATGATATTATTATAATTTTACTAAATGGATTACATGTCCTGAAAGGAAATTCAACTTTCAATAATATTCAATTCAACTTTATTTTCATTTCCGTTCAATAAACTGGAAAATTATAAAATGCGTTAACAGAACATATTTATAATAATTTCAAAAACGTAAATTAACAAAATACATGAAGCATTTCAGGCATTTACAGATAGAATAATGTCTTTAACATTAACATAAACTGATCATCATACACAGCTTCCTGAATTATAATTTTTATACCCCTGCCCTGCATTGCTCACTCTATATCGGCTCGGTCATCCGTATAACGCATGCAAATAATTATCATAACCGATTTTCAGGTGCTTGTGTACGTGCATTAGTGAGCCTTTTGGTTACTCATGGCCACCAAAATTAAATGGAACCTTTGAACGTGCTAAGTTAGAGAGAGCAAATTTCTTGACTATTATCCACGGAGCTACTACCACTTGACGTGACTACACTAAACCTACCCAAATGTAAATGGCTCGCAGGATTTATAGGATGAATTCAATGCCGCTTAGAATAAAGACAGCGTCAGCTTGCCTCCTTTCTTTCCGTTGAATGTCTTTCTCCCCCATCCCATTGTTTAAAAACTTAGCAGAATGTTGTGTGTGGAATCAGCCAATGCCGAAAATTAAAGTGTAACACATATGGGTGAGAATTTTGAACGATGTACAATTGCCAATTTTCGTACCTTATGACATTCTTTCCCTTAGAACACGCCAGGATGATCTAAGAAACCAGATTTTTTCATGTCATCTCAGAGATTGGTAAATTTCCTTTCAGGAAATATATGGTTCGGTTGACTTTTGCCTGATATTTTTCATTTCACAAGGACTTAAAGCGTAAAAATACGGTAAAAACGCTATTTTCACAATAATTTTTGTTTTTCAAACTAATGATGTGCATTTTTAATGGTACGTGGCATCTAATATCTGACCATGTTCTGGATCTGACATATCATGGGTATGTACCACAAAATTATAAGAACTTTATGAGCACGTATAAAATTACAGAGAACAATTAAAATATCAAAGTCCTAAACAGACGAACGTCCGTGATGCTTTTATTTCTATCGCTGCTGCAAATTCTACTTTGTTGTCCCAACTGTAACGTATCCGAAAATTTGGTGTTCCACCTAATAAACATATCCTGCAAAAATTGTACGTCTGCTGGCTGTACATGGGACGTAATATTCTTTTATGCAAAATTATACTCAGTTTTCGTCACGGACGTGCTTCCGCTATTTTCTAATAAAGATCGTAGCCCATGAAACGTTATTGGCGATATTGTTCTGAGTCGTAATCAACTAAGATCTAGCAACACGATAATATGTTTGTTTTGAGTTTCTGTCCATCCTTTGTCAAATAGGAACCGAAATTATATTTTTAGACGACCTCCAAGAAAAAAAGAACGTCCGTGATGATTAAAACGTTTTCGAGTGGGACACCATCTTGCTTTGATGGCGAAGGTGCATTTTACCTTTGGCTCTCTAGCCGAGGAGCTGCATGCCATTTTTGGAGCGGACTGAGCTTCGTCCGCAGTTTTTCGACCATGCAATTCACCAAAAACCAAGCAAATAATTAATATTTTCTCTGAAAATTCACCTCCTGATCCCCCTCTGAGCAATACATATGTTGTAAGGATGTCAAATTTCTTATAATTTGCATTGACAATACCTTTTCAAATTTTTGAAAGAGTTAGGAAGGCTAGGTACTCTCTGCCGATTAGTTATCCGTCCTGGAACATGACCCTAGTAGTAGAACGAACGTCCGTGATAATTCCAGAGAACGTCCGTGACGTATGCAATCCCTCCGATAGGGATAACTTGTCCCGAAAGTGTCCTGTATTCTTTAAAACTTTTGGCTCGAATAGCGACAAATAAAGTTTTACAAAGTAAACAATGAGTTTAGAGCAGTAGTTTCAGAATTTTTAAGGCGTTATGTGATCATGATGAACAAACAATTGAAAATTTACTCACAATTTTACGCTTGTTTTCCCTCTAATTATACAAAAACAGCTAAACACTTAAAACAAAGTTAAAGGAAAATTGAATTTTGCGTAATCTGTAATTTCTGTGCGTTTAAATTTCTTTCTAATGAGGTTCTGGAGACAATTTGTACTGTTACAGGTTCTGAAAGTTTCGCTCACGGACGTTCTGTCCGAGAAAGGAAATTTCTGACAATTACAAATATATCACTGCACATAAGATTAATGTTAGTTGAAAATATTACCAAATCACCGAGCCGCTCATACCCGAAAGTGAATAGCGTTCAGCATTCCATTTACCTGTAATAACAAACGGAAAACGTTTTTTTCACGGATGTTCGTTGGTTGAATAAGTCAATGGATTATATAGTAGGAGAAAGAAGATCAGTGCCTCGTTTTAGTGACAGGTGCTCTAAGTGTTTATCTTTTGAGTATGGTAGCTGCCGTCTCAAACAGAACACATCCAGTTTTGGTCTCCATAACGGACGTTCGCTGTAATTGTCATGATATTAAATGCCTTAATTCATTCTTATTTTTCTCTTCATGACGATTTTTTCTCATTCCCTCAATAGCCTGAACATGCTGCGACCAAACAGAAAACAAAAACAAAACAAAACAAACCAAAACAAATCCGAAAAGTGCTACGCAATCACATTCAGGATAATGACGGAAGAAGTCTGTAATGAGCATGTGTTGAATAAGAAACGGAAAAGTTTCAAAAGGACGTGGAAGCAGTTGAATGAAAATTACTGAGAAACAGAGAAGGGATCGAGCTCCAACACACAGAGAAAAGAATTGCCAGTGCACTCCCGTTACACCAAATTCCTCTGGAGAAGTTTTTGTTTGTTTGTTTATGTTTTTTATTCATCGAAATGCCGTCACAAGCGAACAAAAATCATGCAGTATACAAATATTGTCTGATGAAAACACACAAATCCTCCGCTTATCATTACATGGTGTTGTTTTATACTCATCAATAAAAAGCAATATTCATTTTTAATTTTTTCCAAGATTTTTTTTTTCAATTTACATTTAAGAGACAGAGAGATCGTCAATTTGTTTGTGCTTTTGTGCTTACTTTGAAAACACATGTTACAAAAAGTAATGATTAAGAATAGGTTTAAGGTTGCACTTTGATACGTTCGCTCTTCCAAAGATTCGTTACTCCGATGTTCAAAGGTTTGTTATTCCAAAATGAAAAAAAAAAAAAATTGTAGTTAATTCAGGAGGTTTGTTATTAGCAATGTTCTTCGAAAAATAGATATTAAGGATCATTATTTTTAGGTCCGTTCTTCTAAAAGTGGAATGGGCCTGATATTCGTTTAGGTGAAAACGGTTATTGTGAGGTTTTGAAATTGGAGGATTTTAGTTGTTAACTTGTTTCTCCACATTTGGATAAGCGAACATAATTTTTCATGTTCCAATTAATAAGCCTTTCAATTAACCTTCGGAGATTCCTATCATTTACCGAATAAAAAAGCTTCATAATTATACGAACTCTATCAATTTTCGTATTGACAAATTGTATGAATAACGAGCCTCGGAAATGACGCGCTACAAAAGGTTTGTTATAACAAACCATATTGTATAATATCGAAGTCACAAACATCCATTCAAGTTATATGGACTTATTGTGTCTTGTTATGACGAAACTTCGCAGTATCGAACCTATTATCATTTCTGACTAATATAATAGCACAAATTCTCCTCGGTAACAGTGTGTAACACAAGGAGCAAACACAGAGGGATTTCTTCCCAATGTATTCGTTTGCCCTCCCCAGCTAAACTTCATATTTCTATAGCGGAGCACATTTCTGTTGTTTTTCTATATTAATTCTTTGTCATAATTTTAGCTGTGACCATGTTCGTTTTATGAAAAGCAAATTTTGCATTGTAGACTTTATATAACAAGTTTAGGACCTGAATATTTACTTCATGATAACGAAAGTTTGATAAATATATTCGTTCTCAAGGATGGACTACGTCACTGAGATTACACGTACGTTTGTACGTTCATTTACGAGAGATGGAAAAAATGTTTTCTTTGATTCCTCAGTATGAGACGATAAACAAGCTTATATAATTGAGAATTGGTAATATCTATTCAGGATTTTGCACAGGAGTTTGTTCTCGACATGAAATTGCTGTTTGTTGTGAGTAGAATGCGTTTCCAACTCAAGAGAGCTGCATTGTTCAATATCTTGTTTGTTCCGAACGTCCGTGAGCTACATGCGAACCTCCGTGATGAAAACTATGCTATGTTTGTAGGGTTATAGAGACTGCCCAGATGAGATACATCTTAAAAATGTATATTATTATTTGGGAGTGAGGATTAAAGTATGGGATAGTGAAATAAGAGGTGAAAATATTGAGTTTCCGTAAAATGCGCGTAAAGTTAAGAAAGTGTTTAGCGGAAGAGCAATATTTCCACAGAAATGACGAATTTAGTTAAATCATCAGTTGTTTACCATTACGTACAGGTTAAGAGTACAAGCTTAATATTCTGCAATCACGTACACATGTCCCTTAAGATATTTCGTTAGGATTTTGAACTGAATCAGATCTTTGGAAACTATGTTAAATGGTATTCAAATGTATGTGCCGTACTATTCCTCACGGACGTTCGCTGCTCTGGACATGGTAAACTTCAGCGGTGAATAAAAACTTGTTCCTCTGGGAAAATCCTAGTATAATTGGGTTCATATTAAAGCTTGAGTTATACTCTTTCAGGTAAGATGAATGATTTGGAGAATGTCCTACTTTTTAAATTTTGCCTTGTTTTGGCTCAATTGTACATCGTTCAAAATTCTGACCCATATATACCCGTGAGAGTTTGAGGAAAATGAGTGGATCAGTTCCAGAGCTGTGAACTTATACAGTTTACTTAATTCCATTGCAACTGATTGACAAATTGCCCTACATCGACGTAAATAAGCACTGAATTGATCAGTGTTTTAGTAGTAGCCATGATAAAAAGCACATGCTTAGCAGTGCTTATTTACGTCGATGTAGGGCAATTTGTCAATCAGTTGCAATGAAAACATCTCGACGGAAGAAAATCATGAATTTGAATTACTTAATTCCATGTGCCACATTCTAATGGAAGAGAACTATACTATATATTTTTGATCTCACAGTAGTAGTTATATTGTGGAAAAGAGACAATATTAAAGGAATTGTTAACATTTTCATTTATCATTGATGAAAGTACACATTCGCTTGACGTCTTGCTGCAACATGTGTTAGTGCAATAATTATTGAACAGAAAACTTTATTGGGTGATAGGTCACGTGCTCTCTTGATGTCCATTAAAATGGCGGGGTTTTTTTGTGGGGTTTTTTGGCAACATTTCCGCATACTCTAATGGAGTGTTTCCCTTAACGTTCTGCGATCGGTTAGTCCACATTCAATTGTCTCCACATAATCATAATCAGATACACTGCTTAATCGGATAGTTAATCTCTGCACGACACTACCTGATTGAGCGGAGACTATACTGCACGTGTTTCGGTCAACTTTCCCTTTAAAGTAAATTTACACACCACACCTTCACCAATTCCTCAATAACTTTCGTTAACACAGACTTCACAAATTAAGACATGCACACATAACACACACAGTTATACAAATATGACGTGACGCGCACTCTCATACCTCTATATTTGCATAAAGATAATTATAAAAGCAGGTGCCCACACTCAGCATACAAAAAGAAAAAAAAATAACTAATTGCAAACAGAAGGCTAACAGTTAGGTTATTTGTAGAAATTTCTGTCAGCAATATTGAAATACATGTGCTATCCCGTGTGTTCTGTGACACTCGAGAATGTTTGATTGATTAAACGGAAACGGGAAAGGAGGAGAATGAAAAGGAAAGACATTAAAGAAAGACAGGAAATCAAAAGATATATTAAAACGGACGCATAATGTTATGCAGCTACTCATGTGAACAGATTATACACATACCAACAGACGCAGCGCCGGGCTTACTTAACGTTCATTAATAGAAGAAGCGTGCTCATTGATTTTCAAGAGAGAAGACAGAACGACGTGTACATTTATGTGGATGACGGAATAAAGAAAAAGTGAAAGATGGCAGATATTATACTAGATATTGAGTTCACGAATGAAGATGATCATGGGCCTGGTATGACCAGAGATAGTAAAGGTTGAGAGGAACATGAAGAGTTAAAGAAATGAAAAGAAAAACCAGGGGATTAATGACGAGGCACTTTAAAGATATCGCAGTAGATTCTGATGATTCAGACCATAGCCAGCCACGTCGATCAGTCCTATCGCCTGTCAGGTACACGCCGCTATGACGTCATCCCAGTGACATCAGTCAGGGGCTTCCCCTCTTTCGAAATCGACCTGTTCAAGCAGCAGATTCCTTCGTCGCTACCTTGCGCGGACACGAAGATGTCGATTTTATTTGCAGGTGTTACCTGCTTTACGCGGAGGCGTGAGCTGGAGGGGGTGGCGTAACATCGTGTACTAAGGACTTTAGACTGATATTCTTTTCATTTCCCTTCTTTTTTTTCTTCTTCTTTCTTTCTTTCGCCTTTTCTAGTTAATGATTCAGCTGGTCTGACATGATGATGATGATGATTAACGCGAATACGGCATATGCAACATGGGGAAAACACTCGTCACCTTCACCACGTCTCTATCACGTACGAATGAAGTAACCCACCACAACCGACTTGTGATCATGTTCCAGCATAATATTCTGTTTCACCTGTGTCATTGCGACACACTTTATTTGTTCGATTTGAAGGCATGTTCGATTTGAAGGCATGTCCCTGCCTGTATTGCGAAATGGTGGTGGGAGGGACCGTGTCTTAGCTCTTCCGAAATCCTTCCTATAAAGCAGGTATTGGATTCATTGCAGCAATTATATTAGTGCAGATTCCGCCGAAAGGGTGCAATATCACCATCACATCAAAATGGGAAAACACCTATATTTTTTCGTCTTGTTTTAACCCCAACTTGCGAAATGCTTTCTAAAGACAAAATTATTTCTGAAGTGCGGATATTTGAACTGAGTTTTCGACAAGGTAAAATTTATCACCAGATTATCAGAACCAACAGTAGCCCTCATAGTGTGTGGCTCGTATGATTGGAAATACATTAAAAAAAACTTACAGGGCCAAGATTACGTTTCCTCATGTTGTCTTGGCTATGATATTCATGGAATCATTTATTATCTTTAAGTCTGGCAAACTGGTAACAGAAATTCAGTCCAATCACACCTTTAGCTTGGTTGTCTGAAATATTTAGAGGCCTGTCTGGATTAACGATACCGAGCCTTAAACGGTAGGTATAAGGGGAGACCATCCGATGTAACAAAATATCCGATGCAACAATTTTTTTTCTTTCAGGTCAATGCAACACAATGCCTTTTTTATTGTACATTTATTTGCTTCGTGGAATTGTACGTTTTATTCTTTTTGCTACTGACATATTGGACGACTTTCTCCTCTTCAACGAAACCTTCTCTTCCTACTAAAAAGTCAACCTTATTTCCAAAATTAATAACGTTACAAACATTCCGAGAAATCCTTTACCGAGAAGTTCTGCTCATCGAGAGATTAATGGCGTTGATTGTCATATACGATGAAAGTATCAAGGAGGTATAGCCCGGTACCTCCTTGGCATTATTGTTACCGCCTCTATGATTTACTCGTGAAAATCGGGTCAGACCCTCAGTTGACCTCCGACCCATGACCTCAAGGTTATTCATGTTCATGATTAGCATCCATTCTTTCCGATAATCATGCCATTTCTCAAGATCAAGCATGCAGACGATGAATTCGATTTTAACGTTATTGGCGCCCCTTTAAGGGAAGGGAAAGAAGACATGTTCTGAGATTTCTAGTCATTGAGAAACCGTTCGGCAAACAGGCTATTTTTATCGTGATTAGACAAACAGTCTCTATGTCCACATCAGCTGGCGCATGCAGGGAAACGCATTACGCCTCAATGACAGCGTATGAATAATATCGCGCTCGTTTACCAAAGGGGCGTATACTTCTCCACCCCTCCCCCCCCCCCTCTCTCTCTCTCTCTCTCTCTAACCCTCTCATGTTTAGTGATTCAAATAACTTTAGCTCAAGTCTCCTCTTCCCCGAGTACAATAATCTTTGGGTGCCATTTTTCTTTCTTCATGTGATCGGTGGAGTTCATATTCTTTACTTTTGAAAAAGAAAAGTGCTTACAAAAAGAATACAAATATTCTTGAACATTTTCGCATCCGTGTTTCCATTTAAGTCATTAAAAAGTCTGATCACGGAGGTACTAGACTCGCCAAGTACCTCCTTGGTCTGATACTGTAACATATCTACGGTCTTGTGTGTGATTGCATTTATACAGTGTGTGTATTTATGCGTACCTTAGGATGGCTTTAGGTGCGCGCGCGCGTGTGTGTGTGCGTGTGTGTGTGTGTGTGTGCGTGTAAGTGGCGACAGTTTTTAAAACGTCGGCCAACAGCATTCGCAAGCCATTAGGCACAGGTTTTGGATGCAGTCATTCAATGGGAGAGACCAAAAGTGGAGCAATAGTATAGGTCACTTATTACATAGAGGTCAATATAATATACTAATAACCATGTCTATGCAATAATAAACATGGTTGGTCATATCTAATCAATAACAAGGTAAATAATACAAACGTACATGTTCTTTGTGTTTAGCATGCTTCTTGTTGCCTCGCTAGCACGCTATACCCTGTCGTGCGTGTTTTGTTTATGACACGATGAGCAAAAGCACGCGTTGCGCGCGTGCAACAAAAAGGTTTCCCTTGTTATTGAAATTCGAGTTCATTCATATTGATAAACACAAGATGGTGATTTCACGATTTTGCCATCAATTTACCATCCAGTTATTGTAAACCAGGGTAAACATCGTTCATTTTAGCGAACAAAGTTTGATGTTTCTTTTTTGAACGCTCATGTGAAATATCAGATGGAACCTTTGTAAATAGTCTCCTGAGCTAGTCGTGGACCGTTCACGTCATTATTCCTTAAAGGGGAATGCACACAAATGTGAAATGAATGCATAAAGAGTACCTCGTGAAGTTTGCTGAAGATTGAACAATCCATTCAAAGTTCTGGATTTTTAAATTTCAGCGGAGCAGTCGCTGGATGAGAAGACTAAAAGCAAGTCGTGACGTCACTGCAGGACACCGATATTACGAAGATAGAAATTCAACATGTTTTGATTTTTTTTTTCTGGCATAGCATAAAAAAAAAAATCTTGAATTTCCTATTTAAGAAGGCAGGGGACAAATATTACTCTTAGCATAATTATTGCCTATATTGATAACAAAAAGGAAATACATGTGTAGGCTTACTTTTCATTAAAAATTCAATGCCCATAAATTTGCGTATCAATGCCGTTTCAGTATAAGTTTATCGTGATAACAAAAGTGAATGTCTCGCAGTGTATATAGAGTATAGGAAGATTTTTGGCGCCTCCGTCAGGAGAAAAAATGGCTGTCGAAATGGTTCCATTTTTGTTTCTTTCTTCATATTCTCCTTTAAATAACTGTTCTTCAAACTTTAATACAGAAACTTCATAGGGTCGAATTATACATGATCTACGTTCAACATTCCATGTAATGAAAGACATCGAATATCTCTGGAGGAGAACCCTTTTTTCCCCCAACTGTTCTCAAAGACTTTGCTGACAAGGTTTGTTTGCGTCAACACCACGATTACTTCTTCCACTTTATCGCTGACTGGTACAAGGAGATAAAGATAAACATTACCTCATATCAGCCGATAACGATCCGATATGGCGAATAACATTGCTGTATGTCATCCGATAATCGATCGGGTTTATCTTGTTCAATCAATCCGTGACCACACGTATTGATTCGTTTATCTACGCGAACTCCTCAGTTATAACTGCACATCAAAAAACAACATGAACTAATCTCAATTCTTGGGCAGCACCTCTGAAACCACCTAATTAGGCGGACGTTGCTCGTATAACCTCCTTGAGTATACGCATAATACGTGAACCAGTGCAAAATATAAACGCAAATAAGCACACCAATTATGTTAACTTCTTTTTTATCTAACTAAACAATTACTGCTTCATCAGAATTGACACTGAACTTTAAATGGAGAATCGGGAATGGGGAAATCCAGGCAGGATAATTATCAAGTTCTCTTGTGACTTATGACCGGGACGACATGTTAGCATGTTAACATGTTAGGGACTTTGCATAGTGTGTACAACGCTATGGAGTTTTATGTGCCAATCAGCACTGAAAACTTGCAAAGGGTTAACAGTTTATGATAATTTATGACCGAGATTCTAAAGTTATGTATAATTATGTTGGAAGCTCATGTTGCAATTACGTCACATCTTTCAATCTTGGGTCAGATTGTGACGTCAGAAAAATATTTATCAGAAGAGGTCTGGAATAATAAACTATTATGTCTAGAGAAAAGTATTATGTTCTCGTAAGGCCCAGGGCCCTGTTTCATAAAGCTGTTCGTAAAGTTACGCACGACTTAACGAACAACTGGAATATGAGGTACCAATATTTGTGCTCATTTTTTTTTCTTACGTTTGAACAAAATACGACTGTATGTCAATATCTCATATACATTTGGGGCAAAAATACACTTTCAACTAAAAAAAAAAAAATATATGTGTTAAAATGTAAGAATAATCATTGTCATCAGCAAATTTCAACTTTAGCCATTGAGATTTACAATGATTAGGAAACCCACTTGGCTTGCCATATTTAAGTCTTTCGTAAAGTAGTGCGTAACTTTACGAACAGCTTTATGAAACAGGGCCCTGTTATCATTTATCATCGCAGTGGTGTTGCAACTGGGCCAAGCTGCTGTAAATGCTGTCGAGCTATTTACAGACGTTGCAAAGTTTGATGAGTGATTTAAATCTTCAGACGAAATTTGTATTGATTATATCATGAATACAAGATTATGTTTCTAGCATAATACTATAGTATAGTAAGATTATGATACTATACCATGCTACGACATATAATTTCATTATAATGTCTTGTCATTATGATTTTTATTTGTATCAATTCGTATCACGCTGCATTGTAATGCAGGTTCATTATATTTGGAGTACTAGTATTTTCATTACCGTCTGCATTCAAAGATATATCCCAAAACTTTCTGATATGTTCTGAAAATCATGCAAGGCTAGCCAGAAAACAAATGTTGCAATATCATATTTTACCACCTGCTGATGTTCAGTTGTGTCTTCTACCTGAGACTGTCACCAGCAGAGGCGATTTTCCATGGGTCTATAGATCACCGTATCATTTTACCGCGTAACGTGTGCATTGTTTGGTGTCGATACATTTACATTTACAGTTATTTTTACAGTCACTTAAAGGCGTTACACTATTTTTACTTTCACTTATAAGCATTACACAAACTAAACACATTGAACATAACTGAAGTTTTGAACGTAACTTGATGATTAATGCATAACTATGAAGTTATGAATAAAACAATTACAAGTAGGGATTACAAGTTTAGAAGTACGTAAATAAAATTTAATAGATATAATCTTATAATTAAGGCACATGATGCTGAATGTATGACATAGTTTTTCGGGGAATGAAACAGAAATTAAAGTGTCTATAAAAAAAATAATTAACTACCATCTTACTCGTTGTACATGTAATTGGAGAAACTTATTAGAAGCTAACAAGGTGGTTTAGAATAGAGAGAGACTAGAGAAAGAGAAAAAAAACAGAGGTATTTTTAGATTGAAACATGAACGTAGGTCACAGGAACATGTCACAAACGTACATAGGCCTAAGGCCTACATAGGAATACGTGCACAATCTCGATACACGCAAACAAGCACAGTATGCATATTGATGATAATTATGTACATCATTCAACTGAATGATACCTATATACCTATCTATCTATAGCGTAACTAACTCAAGAGATATTGATGTACCCGATGAGGAGCCATCACAGAACGGCCAGTCTCGAATCTTCCACACGCGCTTTAAGAATCGCGTGCTTGATACAAATTGACCTCAATTACTCTTCCCTCGTCACCCGAGCTGCCCTGAGTGACTGCGAAGTCGACGAAGCAAAACTTTCAGCCACCGTTAATTCGGAAAGAAGTTACATCTTCGTTAACACTGTAACACATGCAGAAGAAGAAAAAAATAAAAGTCTTAATCAATACGGGCATGGGGTGAGTCATCGACTTAGCGTTGGTCATAACAAGTCTTTCTTGCTCTCTTGGGCATGAATTAGAAATAGAAAAAAGAAATGGGGAAACTGAAAACCGCAGAAAGTGTTTTTCCAGTCAACGCTTAACTGTTATACTGAGCTCATTATTGTAGCGGGCGCCTAGCTACTTCAGAAACATGTTGTTGCTCTGTTTCTCCATTGTTGAGGTATATATTTGCGTGACAAAGAAAAATCATGGTATTGTGGGATGAGTCGTGGTGTTTGTCGAGATATCAAAATGTATAAGCTACTCGGGTAAACAGGTTTTGTATAGCATAGAAAATGAGGGAACGATCTTTGCTATCATGGTCGTATTAAAGTTTCATTCTCCTGCTGATGATGTTTCTCTTAAGCAACTTTGACTCTAAGACCTTTGACTCACTGGTGATATCTTACTTCGAGTGTAATGCACAGTCCAGAAAAATTAGTTAAAACTATACCCTCAACCCCAAATGCCCCTCCACAATACATTTATATAGCCATATTGTAGTTGCATAATTTTACAAAATGTACTGTTTACTTGACATACAAATATAGTTCGTATGTCTATTTCCTTCTTCTTTTGACGGTTGATAATAACATAATGTCTTTTAGAAGATCTCTCGGTAATACAGCAATTCAATCCAAACCATGCACACTCCCAAATTCCAGAGCACACACAAGAATGATGTTGAAATAATTGTTATCGTGCTTATGAGGTTCAATGGAGTATATCTGAAGAGAGTACACCATCTGAAGAAATCACCTACGATGTCCTGTCCCTGTATTCACGGTAAAGGTTTTTCCCTCGCTTACCCATGGTCAATGGTTAGAGTATGTTGGTACTTTGCTATTTTTGTTGTTATTAGTGACGATGTTTACCAAGGTTACTGAAGTTACTAAATCCTGTGATAATCATGTTGATTCTTATCTGTATACTTTGTTGGCATATAATATATATCTGTTAGCATTTGTCATTGTTCCTGGAAAAAAATAACGGTGAATGTACCGAAGACACGCATGCCAAATTTCACATTATTTCTTTGTACATTCTGTTGAAAAAAGTTCAAATAAAGATTTAATCATTTGAATCATACTTAAGTAACCAGGAATCAAACAAAACCAACTTTATAGGGGCCTATAAATATAGAAAATTATGTGCAATTTTTTTATATTTATTCAGTACTGACTGATCATTTTGTCCGCTTGGAGGTGCTGAAAACAAACCCGAGTGAACCGTGGAAGAGAACAGGCAGCATACAGGCCTGGTTAAAGGGATAGTACAGTATTGGTGGAGATGAGAATTGGGCTTTTAACTTTTTGCGAGATATCAAGAAAACAGTTATGATATAGTACTGAGCATACCATTTTAAGAGAAATTCAAAGTTTATTTGATGAAAATCGGGTTTGGAATGACTGAAACATCCAAAAACAAAGTAAAACAAAGCGATCGTAATAAAGTGTGGGTCTCAGCCATTTCAAAACCAATTTTCATCACATAAACATTGAATTCCTCATAGAATTACATGCTCTTTCATATTTCAGAAGAGGTTTCTCATTATCTCACCAAAAAATGTTAGAAACCTGAAATTAGGTCTCAACCAAAACTGTATGATCCCTTTAAGCTTGCACGCTTTTGTGGCTGTATACCATTGCCTTCTCGTGTTTCATTTTCATGCTGCGGTGAATTTGGAGAACAGCAGGATCGATTCCACTTTGCTTGACACGGCCCAGTTATTTTTTGAGCTCATTCCCTTGCCTCGTGGGGCTCTGTCTCTCCTCTGTTTTCAACACACTGGTGTGACATCAACTTGGGTGACTATAATTTTCTTGAAATTTGTTCTTGACTACAACAGAGGCAACAATAACAACAACAACAGTAACAACAACAAATCAACTGCTTTGCTATAATACGCATTGTACACATACACTTTTGAGGAAGCGTCAGATCCTCCAAAGTTTCCTGCGCTGATCCCCATAACATTACAAATCTTCCCAAGTTCTATGGATAGTAAGGGATAAGGGATAGTAAAGTATTGGTTGAGGTGAAGATTCAGCTTTCAACTTTTTGCGAGATACTTAGAAACCACTTTCTGAAATGTTATAGAACATGCAATTCTAGAGGAATTCAAAGTTTATTTGATGAAAATTGGTTTTGAAATTGCTAAGATATCCATGAACAGAGTGAAACAAAACGATCCTAATAAAAGTTTGGTCCCACCTTTTATTAGGATCCCTTTGTGCTGTATATCTCAGCCATTTTAAAACCAAATTTCATCAAGTAAACTTTTAATCCCTCTCAGAATTACATGCTCTTTGATATTTCATAAGAGGTTTCTCATTATCTCACACATACACACAAACAAAAAAGTTGCAAACCTGAACCCTCATCTCAACCAAAACTACACCATCCCTTTAAACTTAATTATTAAAAAAAGATAACTTTCGATGCTTCGAACTGAATGCTTATTGTATTGCAATAGTGACTGAGGAGGACAGACTCTGAGGCACAGTTGCTAAATCATTGATCACAAATGTAACATTTTTTTTACATATCTTTGTGTGCAGGTACTAAGGGAAGATGTGTATTAAAAAAATGGAAGACATAATTTTTAAACTATATTCGTTGAATTAATGTGAAATCTTAGAATTCCATAACTTTCAAATTCCAAATCCATTTTTGAGAAAACTTCCACAAAGTCTGTTCATGCCAATCTACTCATTTTGTTTCAGTCAACTTGCACATAGTGCGTTATACCAGGGAGGTGAGAAGAGATACCCACGTTCCACAGATAATTTTTCTCATTTGTAACTCATCGAAATCAAAGTTTGTTGCTTCCGCCCACCCACAATGCACAGAAATGTATTGGATCACAGTCTGATGAATCCGACTCTTGTTGGTCAACTAATAGGTCAGTATCAGACATGTCGGGCGTGAGGCAAGATCGTCCGATGAAGTAACAAATGCTTCCGATGAATGACCGATGAGAAAAAAAAAAATCTCACGAATAGGGGTATAAGCTCAGAGCTTAATACGCCATCATGGTCATCGGACACCATACCTTCGCTGTAGCCATGGTACCAACTCGAGTCAGTGTCGGGTAAGTATCGAGGCGGTGAGTGTCAAGTCAGTAGTTGGATGTGCGTCTTAATAGGGCGTGTCCATTGATGTCCTATGTCTGTCTGTTCAGACAGGTTACCAGTCCTTGAGTCTTAGTTCTGGGGATCTTCTGGCATTGGTGTCACCCTCGCTGGGCCTTGGCGCGAGTCTCTGGAGCCTGTCGGATTAGATTTCATCGGAACTCAGGAACGCTAAAATGTTTGCATTTTTTCGATCAGATGAGCCCCCGATTGTCAGTAGATAAAGGGGCCTGGAGAAAACAGAGGGAGAGAGAGAGAAAGAGAGAGGGGAGAGAGAGAGAGGGAGAGGGAAATCTTTTTGTTTGTCGGTTGGTTGTTGTTTTCTTTTTTGGGGTGATCTGCACTTTTTATAACTGTGTCATCTTGCCTGACATTCCTTTATCTATCCCTCTCTTCCCTTTTCTTTCTTTTTATATCCTTCTCTCCCTCTTTTCTATCTCTCTCTCTCCCTTCTCTTCTCTTTCTTTTCTCCCTCTCTCACACCCTCTGTACCAGATTGATGCGGCTTTGTTGCTGCTCATGTAAGGGAATTCATGTTCCAACGGAAAATTTGTTTTCCCACCGTTATCAAGATCCGGTTTAGATTTCGATGCACTTTCACGCACTGAAATTAGCCCACAGAAATGCGATGGCGTTTTGATTCCTGTCGTAGATGTTGTCGTCTTTGTTACTGGTATTGACTTTAATAATAGATAGATATTGTAATTGTTGTTCTTTGCATAGTGACTGAGTTTCATTGTTTATCAGAAATGACGTAACTCACAAAATCGATGCCGGTGTTTCCTGCATTTGGGATAATCATACCCTGTTCTACAGTGTAAAGTTTACGGTCGGTAGACGAGTACCTCCTTCACTGTACTGACAGATTTTCTGTGACGTACAATGTATAGATATCTGTACACACATCAAGCACAAACATGTATAGAATGATATGATAATAATAGTAATAATGATAATAATAATAATAATAATAATAATAATAATAATAATAATAATAATAATAAATCAATAATAATAATAACAATAATAACAATAAAGATGGTAATAATAATAATAATAGTAATAACAATAAAGAAGAAGAAGAATATTGATTATAATCATCATCATCGTGACCACCATAGAGAATATAGTTTCGTAACGAGTAAAAGTAAGGAAAAGTGTGTTGTATGGTGATCACGGATTAAACACGACAGAAAATAACATAACTGCATGTTAATTGCAGTATTTCCCTAACAAAAAAGTCCTGTGGTACTCCCTGTGGTACTTGTCGGTACCACACAATGTACCACACACTTGTAATGTTACCACAGGAACTGTGTGGTACTGTACCACAGGCTTGTAGGGTACTCCCTGTAGTACTTGTCAGTACCACACAATGTACCACATAAATGAATGTTACCACAGGAACTGTGTGGTACTGTTTTACAGGCTCATGTGGTACTCCCTG
The DNA here is from genome assembly GCF_040938485.1 of Diadema antillarum. Lineage (NCBI taxonomy): Eukaryota > Metazoa > Echinodermata > Echinoidea > Diadematoida > Diadematidae > Diadema > Diadema antillarum. Next base: position 184,918 of record NW_027270995.1, read on the forward strand.
TGGTACTGGTCGGTACCACACAATGTACCACACAAATATATGTTAACACAGAAAGTGTGTGGTACTGTGTCACAGGCTCGTGTGGTACTCTGGGATGTACCACAGGGCAGTACCACAGGACATTACCACATGAAAGTACCACAGGACAGTACCACACGAATTGCCCTGTGGTATTTTGGGACGTACCACAGGACAGTACCACAGGACAGTACCACATGAACTGTCCTGTGGTATTTTGGGACGTACCACAGGACAGTACAACAGGAAAGTACCACAGGATAGTACCGCAGGACAGTACCACACGACTTGTTCTGTGGTATTTTGGGACATACCACAGGACAGTACCACAGGACAGTACCACATGAATTGTCCTGCGGTATTTTGGGACGTACCACAGGATAGTACCACAGAACAGTACCGCAGAACAGTACCACACGACTTGTCCTGTGGTATTTTGGGACATACCACAGGGCAGTACCACAGGGCAGTACCACAGGACAGTACCACAGGAAAGTACCACAGGACAGTACCACACGACTTGTCCTGTGGTATTTTGGGACATACCACAGGATAGTACCACAGGAATTGTCCTGTGGTAGTTTGGGACGTACCACAGGACAGTACCACAGGACAGTACCACAGGATAGTACAACAGAAGAGTACCACACGACTTGTCCTGTGGTATAATTGGGACATACCACAGGACAGTACCACAGGGCAGTACCACAGGAAAGTACCACAGGACAGTACCACACGACTTTTCCTGTGGTATTTTGGGACGTACCACAGGGCAGTACCACAGGACAGTAGCACAGGAAAGTACCACAGGATAGTACCACAGAACAGTACCACACGACTTGTCCTGTGGTATTTTGGGACATACCACAGGACAGTACCACAGGAATTGTCCTGTGGTATTTTGGGACGTACCACAGGATAGTACCACAGGACAGTACCACACGACTTGTCCTGTGGTATTTTGGGACGTACCACAGAACAGTACCACAGGGCAGTACCACAGGACATTACCACAGGGCAGTACCACAGGACAGTACCACAGGATAGTACCACAGGACATTACCACGCGACTTGTCCTGTGGTATTTTGAGACGTACCACAGGATAGTACCACAGGACAGTACCACACGACTTGTTCTGTGGTATTTTGGGACGTACCACAGGACAGTACCACACGAATTGTCCTGTGGAATTTTGGGACGTACCACAGGACAGTACGACAGGAATTCCTGAGGTAATTTTCGACGTATACCTCAGGAGACTACCGGTACCACAGGAAGATCATATGGTACTGTTCCACACAGAAGTACCACACAGCAAATTAAGCGTAATATCACACAGTCGTGCCCCATAGCAATACCACACAACAATACCACACATATATACAATAGGAAGTACCACAGAAAATTACCACAGGATATTCTTTTTTTTTCTTAACATTTTATACCAGAGGTCTATCACATCAGGAGAATATCAAACAGCAGTACCACACAGGAGTACCACACAGGAAAATTGTAAGGCAGAACCAACTGAAATAACAAAAATATAAACAAAAAAGCACATATTAATATTCCTAAATTCATTGATAGATGAGTTATGCTGTGAATTATAGCAATTAGTTTGCCATTACTTAACCTGTCCTATACTCCTACAGTATTACCTATTTAGTGAAAGTGCTGATGTAAAGCATTAGAAAGTTCATAAGGACTTCTGTGGTACTCCTGTGGTACTCCTGTGGTACTCCTGTGGTACAAATTTTTACATAGCTCATGAATATTCATAAAAAGCACTCTAGATTTTAGAAAATACATTAATGACTTAAAAAGTCAAAATATTAATGATGGGACTTACTTTGAACTTTATGAAAGATTGTCTAATTATGTTATGTTATTCCCGATATCATAGATATTGTTATGAAAGTGTAATTTCATATCTTGATAATAAAGTATAATCTAGTTAGTAACCATGCCTTAATGCTTTACGGATAGACGGCCATATATATATGTACTGATACGGTCGATGGCTACCTAGGAATAGGATATGACTATATAGATCTAGTATAGGACTAGAATGGCACTTGGCCATTAGACTTTCGTTTGAGGTTTAGGTAGAACAGGTTATTGAGTAGGGCCATGTTTGTCCTGAAACCCATCACTCACCTACCAGGAATATGCCTTGATATGTGGCTAAAATTCTCCCAGATTTTTTTTTTCGATCTATCCTGTGTGGTACTCTCCTGTGGTACCATGGTAATGCTGTGTGGTACTACCCTGTGGTAATGCTGTGTGGTAATGATGAACCTGTGGTACTGTCCTGTGGTACTATCCCAAAATACCACAGGACAGTTCCTGTGGTACTGTTCTGTGGTACTAGTCCTGTGGTACTGCCCTGTGGTACTGCCCTGTGGTACGTCCCAAAATACCACAGGAATTCCTGTGGTACTGTCCTGTGGTACTGTTCTGTGGTACCGGTCCTGTGGTACTTTCCTGTGGTACTGCCCTGTGGTACGTCCCAAAATACCACAGGAATTCCTGTGGTACTGTCCTGTGGTACGTCCCAAAATACCACAGGACAATTTCTGTGGTACTGTCCTGTGGTACTTTCCTGTGGTACTGTCCTGTGGTACCGTCCTGTGGTAATTACCACAGGAGTACCACAGGACTTTTTCGTAAGGGTTGATAAATCTTTTCCTTCAGCTGCTAAGCTATGAGTTGTTTAATCTGAACATCTGAACGAAACGATTATGGGAGTTAACAATGATTATAGAAAACGGGTCAGCAAGAATTTTATACCTAATCTGAAACGGCTGTCTACGTTTATGTTCATTGTAAATTCCTACTAAAGATTGAGATCGCTTTTAGTTTGTATATGAGTAGATTTAAATAGGTTCCTGGTTCCTAGTTCCTTGTAATCAATGTGCTAACTTCCGGTAAAGATTCTCGCATTACAACCCCTCCTTTCCCCCTCAATAATTTACCAAATGTATTACAAACCCTCGCCAGGATAACGTAGTACTTTTGAACACATTCTGAGCATTGGCTCCAATTATAGTTCGCGATTTTTCATACCGCGACTTTTATACTTCTAAAGGAGTATAATTGTCATCTCCTTGGGGAAAAATCGTGTTTAGATAGAATCAGTATTGAACGTCATAAGGATAAGAACATGTCATATTGACGTACATTACACGTGCACGATGATTACATTTGAGTTACATCAGTACCCACGGCAAATACGACATGAGTTCCCGATCACTGCTAAAAAGAATCTACTGTACTGTTGTTTGGTTTCGCTTGTTTATCCTATATAGACTCAAACATGGTGGATATTCTACATCGGCATTCAGTAACTCTTCAAAACTTGACCTAGTTCTAAAGTTAGCAAGCCCAATTAGATGTGCTGATGCGCGTCGGTCCAACGGCAGGCTATTGTGGCACACTGGGGATTAGGGGGATTAGGTACTATTCATTGACAATAGCTTCTAGATACGGGGCGAAAACACTCCAGCACTCCTGCCAATCGGAGAGTAAAGGGTTAAACAGAGATGAACACAAGGGGGCGCATCGCTCCCCCTAAAATGACTAATGATTTGTCATTTAGTTTGTACTGATGAGGTGATATCTTATCCTGTGTTGCCAGGACCACACACACACATTCAACCACATACACACACAGAGTTCGTCATGTCGAATGCGATACTTTCACCTGATTGTGTGACGCGCTTGATTATCTGTGGTGATCTGCCCTTTAATTGTCAAAATTCCGTCAGAAAACCCCAGGGAGAACACCTTTGCGTGCAATTTGCTGCCAGTTTTGAAAATAGACAATCAAACGGTGGCTTTATTTTGATACCAGGGAAATCTAACTCTTCTGATGTTCTCCAAGAAGGTCAAGCCACTTGCATTACCCTGACAGCGCTGTCATAATTCATACCTATGTGCCCCGAGCTAGCAAAAGGGTAAAACATCTTGTCAAAGGATGGACGAGTTGTTCTGCAGGGTGGATCCGAATCCACGATGTCCTTTATAAGAATCCATGTTCTCGACCATTTAAGCCCTACAGCATTCCCTAAAAGACATGATTACAATATAAAGGCCTATATATATCAGTTCGGATCAGCCGTATCCGTCTTTAAAGTGATGTTTTGTTTTAAATGCAATAGTACCATATTTTGACACTTTCTGTATCAAAAATTTTTAGACCTCACCTTCCCTCAATGCTTCAGGCCTACCCCATGTAGAGTGGAACTGAATGTGTAAGATTCCTGGTAGGTTGTTCACGAACTCTGGAGAATGTAGAAAAAAAAAAAACAACAACAACAACCCCAAAATACCCCCCGAAAAAACAAAAACGTAAAAACGCATACATTACACACACACACGAACGAACCACGTTTTACAGCTTACACAAAGCTTTACGCAAAAGAGTCAGTACGTATCAACTGCATAACTTGGTCTGTAATCATGATTAGTCATAATTGTAAGTTTAATTATAATCATGATTATAATTATAATTATAATGATCGCATATAAAAAGTCAATGATATGTTTACCGTTTGTTCGAAGTACAGAATTGGTATTTTCAATCTACATTAGTTTTCATGGCCGCAATGTTTTATGAAAAGTCATTATAACACCGCTTTGATTTGCTGACAAGAAGAGGAAAAAACGACTCAAAAGAAGCCCCTCAAAAAAAGACTAAATCAAAGCACGCAACGGCTGGAAATTGCAATTCAACTTGACATCAACGTTGACACGTCATAGATATATAACTTTGGGTTAGATATGAATGACACGGAGAATCTTATTTAAAGCTTGTTCTATTTGTCTTTTTTCTTTTGTCTTTTTCAGTTTCTAATTGAATATATATGTGCGCTTTGTGTTTCCGTGTACATTGATATATAGGCCTACCTATTTCAACCAGATATAGTTTATCATTTTTCCCACAAAGTCATTATTTTTCAACATAAACGACACGTAAGTTCAGTGTTCTCGAACAAGATTAGGCAATTTGGTAGATAGAATCAATGATTCTTTCAATCTACTCTTTTATTTTACCTATTCTATTTTTTCCTCTCTATTTCTTTTTTTTTTAAATTTTTTGTAGGTATCATTTTCAATTTCTGGGAACTCCCTCTCTCTCTCTCCTTCGTTTTGGTCTTCAATTTTTTCCTTTTAATTCTTTAAAGTAGAAAAAAGCCCATGACTTCATACGAGATTTAACTCACCAATAAACAGCTCACCAGAAAAATTCGTAATTAGTAGTCCGTAGTCCCATCCATCACTCAGGCACACTGCAAAGCTCCTGAGTGAAAAAAAAAAAACACGCACACACACACACACACACACACACACACAAACAAACAACTTTGCAAACAGATCTCCGGGGCCCGTTTCATAAAAATGTGGCAGTTGTCACTGATAACAAGTTTTATGAAACGGGCCCCGGGTCTATAATAATCATGGCGTATATGTGCCTGCACAAAAGGAGAACGAATCTAGGCTATGCCATTTTGTGTCTGCATCTTAATGTCTTTAGTCTTGGAATCACAGCATCACCGTGTGAAAAGGTGCACGTCACGAGCTCGACATTACATCCCACGAGTCATACAGCCCATGAGCCCGACACAAAGTGAACAAGGCCCATGAGCTCGACATCAAGTAAAATAGGCCCACGAGCTGCACACGGTCCACCAGCTCGACACAGTAGGCAAATCGGCTCGCGAGACCTGACCGACATTACATCACGAGACTAGATGTCCGCAGTGTAGGTCTAATGGGCCTTTTTTGCCTAGTGTCGAGCTTGTGAGCCTTTTTTTGCCGAAGGTCGAGCTCGTGGGCTGTATGACTCGTGTGCGTCGAGCTCGTTGGATGTTCTCGTGTGAAGCCGCGTTGAGTCAGTTGAGATTGAAGGATCTCGTAGCAAACGGGTATGTCATGATATAACTGAGCCAGAGATCGCAATTTCTTTCCTTCGTGAATACAAGACATCTCAGTGGCAGCCCGCACGTGCTGCAACCTGACGCCTTCACGCAAATTTTATCCGATTCCCGACTTAAAGTAACATTCGGTGCTTGCAAGGCAGTCAAGTCAGTGAGCCACTCTATTAGTTATCGTGACAACGAATATCATTCACCACCTATCTACTACTCAATCCATTCGTCTATCATTCTCTTAATCAGTCAAATGGGGTTTCTTGCATTCATTTACCAAAAATAAAAATACACTGTGAGCTTCTTCTTTTTCTTTCTATAGTAAAGTCACAAAATTGCATTGTCCCCTTTAATATTTATCAAGTGCGATGTTCCTTTAAGGTTTAATGAAAACTGATATCATTGCTTGATTACCCCGAGATATTCAGTATGGCATCGTCCTTGACTTCACGATAGCTGATAGATTGTTTATCGAAGCGTTTCCTACAAAACAAGAAATACATCTGCATTCGACAAAAAAAAAAAAAAAAAAACAGCCCCAAATCTCTCTGTGAAGCGTGTAAACACACGCCCCCTGACTTCAGCCAATCAGCTGTGAGGATGTTGGATACGCCCCCTTGCACGTGTATCCTACAGTGATACGCAATCTTAGTTATGGAGTACGTTTTGATTAAAAGTGACTTCCACGTATTAAGATAATGGCTTGAGTTTATATACGTTCTGGTCGTATCGAAAGACAGAGCACCTAACAATTTGTCCCTACAGTTCGAGAGGTTGGTCGTTACTGTTTTTAATGCTGCTGCTAGCGCTGCTGCAAATTCCAATGTTGGTGTATTTGAGATGGTTATGATTTGTTTTTCCGGCCCTAGAGGGCGTAGCAGAGTCACGTTTGCCATAATTCGGGGGACTTTGTTTCTTAACCAGACCTTTTTGCAAGGTCCAGGATTTGTCGGAGCCCGATTGGAATGCCCGGAGTTATTAAGGTTCTATTCAGTATTACATATAGGGAAAAGTTTTAGAAGCGATTCGACATCATATACATAAAGTTGGTTTTATGAATTCTTGAAAATCAAACAAAAGTATGCATCCAAACTTCGGCCTCTAGTTTAAAAAGAAAAAAGGAATTATAAGCCCAGGTGACACTCGCAAAAGGATGGCGATTGTTTACCAGTAAGACCGCTGCTAAATGATACCACACGTGTTCACAAAACTTTAATAACTACTGTTGTGCAGTATGTTATTCAGACTAGATAAGTTGATGAATTAATTGATAGCCCTTGGACAAATGGACCTGCACACAGATCTTCACTGTTATTTTTCTCTTTTCTTTTTTTTTTCTTCTTCTTTTTTTTTTTTTGAGGGGGGGGGGGGGGGGGGTTGCAGGAAATAATACCCCCGCTCCGAGAAAAGGGAAATACTTTACAGAGCGTGTTGGGAAATTGGATCTATTCTACCTTTCAACTCAGAAACAACGTAAATGACCAAGCTACTAGGGGACGATGATTGGCATTTCAAATCAAATCACATCAAATCAAATCATATCATATAAAATCACAAATTGATAGTACAATGCCCAAGGGCACAGCCATGATTCCGTTTTACCTTATTGACTCAAACCGGGATAATTATAATAAAGCTATACGTCCGTGGTCTTTATTCAACTGAGCCGCAGCGGGTCCTTAAAAAAAAACGTTAACGTACGATACTGATTACTATACAGTCAATTCTGTCTATAGCGGCCACCCAAGGGAGGCGTAGAAGGAGGCTGTTATAGACATGTTGTTTAACATGCTTCTTCTCTCGGAGGGAATTGTTTTTAGTGGTCGTATACAGTAGGTGGCCGCTATAGACAAGTAGTCGCTAAGACAAGTTTGACTATACCTCCAACTATATAAAGGTAGAAGTAAGAAACAGCTCCATGAGCAGAAGACTTCTGTTTTGTTTTCTTTGTTTGTCTGTTTGTCTGTTTGCTTTTGTTTTGGTTTGGTTTTTTTTTAGGGGGGCTGGGGCATTATGTGCATGGGTAAATCGTTTTATGTTTGTTTGTTTGGTTTATTTCTGCATTTTCTTTCTCCGAATACAATTGCAAATGAAAACAAAATGATACATCTACATACAAATCAATACAAAGAAAAATCATTTGCGTAACAACATTCAGTCTGAAGTGGCATAATTATGAATCAAAATAACATATTAAGGCATACTGTATTTATTAACAAAGGAGAAATCAACACAGGGGACCGTCATCATAAACAGAGTTTGACGTGGATGAGGCCCTATCTTATTATTTTATATCATTATGTACTAATTATGTACTTATTATGTACTTAATGGACCCAAACCATAAGCCATACTTCTCGGGGTCCACGACCATCCTTCACTCCGTGTGTTGTCATAAGCATGCTTGTATTACGATTAATTGTCACTTCAAACTGTAATTCAGTATTCTTCACATTTGTTTCTTTGTGTTAATGAATGAATGATTGGTTCTTATAAATTGAATTGAAACCGAAAGTAATATTAAGCCAGTTGAATGTAACTTTCGTCTATCACAGATCCACCACTACTTCCTTTTATGTCTGTTTATCCCTCTCTCTCTTTCTCTCTCTCTCTCTCTCTCTCTCTCTCTCTCTATCTCTCTGATCTTCTCTCTTGAATTAATATGAATAATCAAATTGCAACTCAAAAATTTAATGGAGGTCTACTTTAATGTTCCACCTGACCCCCCACTTCACCATGGAATCACTAATATTGTCAAACGAGCACAAATTGTACATTTAATATGGTATTTTCCCCCTCATATAGTGTTCAATCCTTCTTGGATCTTTGCATATAATATATATCAAGAACATCAGAGTTTCCAATGCCCTTGAAAATCATGTATATGTATCTGCTTCAACAACAAAGAGAACATTGAAGAAGATTAATGAAGCGATCACTTTGTATAATATTATACAAATATTTGATTGCAGTTGATGTTACTGTCATTGTTAACAAGAAATCTACTTCTCTGCTCCTGTCAGCACTATATATGATAAACTGGCATCGAAATCGATACATTTTGGTTAAGTCATTTATTGTATGTTTACAATCAAAATTCCAATTATTCGTCACCGGATATTACCACTGCATGTATATCAACGACAACTTTTTTTTTTCGGTTTGATCTTTTCCATCTTCCAGCTACATGGAGCAATAATTAGGTCTGACATATTCTGACACGAGAACAACAAAAATATTTTTCATGCTTTGTTTTGCTTTATTTGTTTTGTTTATTTTGTTTGTTTGTTTTTTAAGTGCCATCAAATCGATAACTATCGTCCCTGCCCAATTACATCGAGAAACCTTTCATGATATACGGTCTGTTTGGATTCGTCTGATTTTTGTGGCGTCTTCAAATCTTAGGAGCTTCCCAATAGCTCCGGCGATTTGGATCGGATGCTTGTGCGGTGTTGTGAAATTGCCTCACGCGGGAACAACATAAGACTGTATTAGAATCTGCGATTTTACCCGAAGAGATGCACGCGTTCGTAACAAGTTCATTGTTTTGACGCGACTGATCGAGTACCACCAAGAAAAACATCAAAAGTTGGGTTCACATCTAGATCCCTTTACCTTGAGGTTTTCTAACCTTGAAGTTTTGTAAACTATGATAGTCTCCTATAAGGGAACTAAATTTCAAGTTAGTGTAGATGTAGACGCAGGTAGTTTTGAAAACTACGACAAAACCTTAAGGCGAAGACACCACGAGAACACCATAAGATTACTTAGGGTTTTGTCGTAGTTTCGTCGTGGTTTTGGGAATGCCCCCCACTAGGCGCTAAAACTACGACAAATTTGAACGGAGTTTTGTTAACCACGACGCTCTTGTAGTTTTGAGTAACCTTTTACGGGCGGAACTTCCGGTACCCTATCGCAGTTAGCATTAACTTTAAGTTTTGCTAACTGCACGTAGGTGTGAACGGCATCGAAGTTTTGTGATCGTAGTTTTACGATCGTAGTTAGTATAACTTGAAGTTTGGGGATAGGTGTAGACATGGCTAAAAATATCAAGGGTCAGTCTCTGCCAGATCAAGGTCATTTCGCGACCATAATAAATTCCAAGGCACCCACGCGAGTTGCACAAACATTCAACCAAAAATTTCGTGACCCATACCCGGATTATTCCCCGGCGCCGGGTAGTAATAGATAACCTACTGGTGGTGTCTTGGGAAAAGACTATTCTAAGCCTCGTGAAAGAGCACCCAACATGATGGTACATGTATTACGCATAACCACGTGCCCTCCACACACTCACGCTTGTGGCGTTGACTAATGCATACACGTCGTCCCGATCACTCTGAATCAGCGGAAGATGTGAAGTACACAAGCGTAGAAATCACTAACCAATCTCATGTCGCTGTTTGTGGAACCAAGATGATGAAGATACCTGTATCAACAGCTGAGGTTGGTCTCATAATTTTCTTTTCTCTGTTACCGATAATCTTGTTGTTTTTTCTCTCTCTCCCTCTCTCTGCCCCCCTCTCTCTATCTCTATCTATCATTCGCACGAACCTCCCACCCCCTTTCTCTCTCTCTCTTGAAGGTTTGCAATTATTTTGAATGTCACTGGGAGTTCTTTATTGAACCCATCAAAACCTTTTTCTGCGTTGGCATCTCTTATCTACAGTGTTGATATCACAACACATGTCATAAGAACAAGATGAGTGGGGAGAGGTTTGGAGAGAATCAAGATAAGAACTCGCCGGGTCTGAAGCAGGCAGACTAGTCGGTGAGCAGGTTCAGTTCAGTTCAGTTCAGTTTTTATTTCTGCATTTCAAAATCAATACAAATCAACAAATCAACAAAATTCTTACATAGTCATTTACACAGCTAATATTCGTAACATTTGGATCTTTCATACATTTTCTTTTTTTTTTCTTTTTTTTTCAAGAACGAATATCATATATGAAAGGAAGCAATAGGAAATGATAAAAATGAAATGCAGGGGACCATCATCATAAGCTAAGCTTGACGAGGAAGATGGCCCCAGGTAAAGAGATACATAAAGAAAATCTTGCCACTCACTGAGTGGGGGGTAATTGTGCAAAGGGCACAACGAAGAGATACATAAAGAAAATCTTGCCACTCACTGAGTGGGAAGTAATTGTGCGAAGGACGTGCGGTGCAGTGCGGTGTGCATTGTGTTCGGATGAATCTTGGTTTGTACGTTTAGTGTTATTTTGTGTATCAGTGTGATGAGGTGAATGTTACTTCAGTTATGGCCGTGAACTCATTGTTTAGGGTGTTTGTTGACCAGGTGGTATGAATATTTATGTGTCAGAAGTATACTGGATTATGAGGGTGTTTTTTAGTTCTCGTTTGAAAATGTTCAACGACGTACGTTGTTTTAAATTAGGGGGTAAAGAATTCCAAATATCTGGTCCATTGTGCTTTAATGATTTTTGAGCTAAAATGATTCTGGGGTTTTCGAGATGGTAATCGGACGACTGACGTGTTGGATATGAATGAACGGTGGAATTTGGAGTGAAGAAGCCATCAAAAATTTTTGGAAGACAATTAAATGTATATTTATACATAAAAACAGCAGTTTGAAAGGTGTGAAGATCCTCAATTTTCAATGTTTTTAGTTGACGAAATAGGGGATTGGATGGGGATAAGTAACGGGAATTGGTAATGAAACGTACAGCACGTTTTTGGAGAGTAAAAATTGGATTAATTTTAGTTGAGCCACAGTTTCCCCAAACGATATTGCAGTATGTGATATGTGGTAAGATCAATGCATTGTATAGAATAGTCAGGGAATTTTGAGAAATGAAGTTTTTCAGTCGATATAAAATTCCTACAGTTCTTGAGACAGACGTGTGGATATTATGAATGTGATCGTTCCAAGTTAAACTCGAGTCAATTGTAATTCCTAAAAATTTAGTAGATCTTACTTCAGTTAAGGATAATCCATCAATATTTATATTATAACTGCTGTTAATGTTCTGTAAAGCAGTAGGTTTGAAACGTATAAAATTTGTTTTAGAGACATTAAGGGATAATTTATTACATATAAACCATTGGGAGACTTTATCTATTTCCGTGTTCAGAGTATTAAACAGTGTTTCGAGGTTCTCATGGGAGTAAAAAATATTAGTATCATCTGCAAAAAGTATAAATTTAAGAGTTTTTGATGTATTTATTATATCATTGATATATACAAGGAACAGTAGGGGGCCAAGAATTGATCCCTGGGGAACACCACATACAATATTAGAATTCGGAGATTTAGATGACTTAAATAGTACATATTGCTTTCTGTTGGATAAATAATCAATAATCCAAGAAAGTGCTAAACCACGAATACCATATCTTTTTAATTTGTAAATTAATATATCATGATCTATGGTATCAAAAGCCTTTGATAAATCCATAAAAATTCCTATAAAATGTTTTTTATTTGCAAAAGATTCAGTAATCTTATCTAACAATTGAATTATAGCTAAATCGGTGGAATGGCCCTTTCTAAATCCAAACTGATTAGGTATAAGTAGGTCATTTACATGAAGAAAAATGTACAGGCGTTTATGAATAATTTTTTCCAGAATTTTAGAAATACTAGGTAATAACGATATTGGTCTATAATTTGTTAAAAGAGAAGGATCGTCTTTTCTTTTAAAAATTGGAACTACTTTCGCAATTTTTAATGAGTTTGGGCATATTCCAGAAGACAGTGAAAGATTGAAAATGTAAGATAAAGGTGTGGTTATTTGTTTGATGATTTTCTTCAGTATATAAACACTTATTTCATCATGGCCACTAGATCTACTTGGCTTTAATCTGTTAACAATCTCCAGTATTTCTTCCTCATCTGTTGGGGTAAAGAAAAGGGATTTGTCGCAGTTTGGTGGAAGAAATTCAGTAAAATTTGAATGACCATGTTTGTTTTTTATTTTTGAAGCTAATTGGGGGCCAATATTTACGAAGTATGAGTTAAAAGCATCAGATATTTCATCAGGGTTTGTGAGTTCTTTGTTGTCATTATAAAAAACGGACGATGTTTCCTTATTATTTTTACCTGTTATTTCATATATAGTTTCCCATAAACCATTTACATTATCCTTTTGATTATCAAACTTATCAGAATAATACATTTTACGAGAAATACGAATCAAATTACTGAGTATATTTCTATACTTTTTGTAATCTGTAAAATGTTTTGTATTGTGGGTAGTAATCGCCAGTTTATACAATTTATTACGGGTTTTTATTGAATTGATGATTCCCTTTGTAATCCAGGGATGTTTGTTCTTTCTACGTGTTTTTTTCTTAACTAAAGGAATGTTTTTTCGATAATAATATAAAAGTTTATCTAGGAAAATATCATAAGCTTTATCGGCGTTATTTTGAAGATACACTTCTTGCCATTCTTCCTTCACTAAATCAAGATTAAGTAATTCAATATTCTCGTCTGATTCTTTTCTGTACATTATCGGCCTGGGTTTTGAAATACTTTTGACGTTTTCAGAATAACGAAGAATAATGAATATCGGTAAATGATCAGATATATCATAATATAAGATACCATTAATGAATTTATTTACAGAAAAGTTATTAGAAAAAATATTATCCAACAAGGTTCTAGATGTTTGGGATATTCTTGTTGGGTTATCAATATGGGAATGGAAAGCATATGAAAAAAGAATAGTTTTTAATTTTACCGCTAAAGTATCTATTTTCGTCATGTCAATATTATAGTCGCCCATAATATAAATTTCCTTATTTTCTTGTGTAATCGTGTTGAGGCATTCATCAAAATTTTCTAAAAACGTTTCGGTTTTATGATTTGGTGGTCTGTATATAACACCAATTATCTTATTTTTCATTTTATCATTGATGATTTCCACAAACAGGCTTTCACAACCTTCAATATCAATATCAGTTCTTATTTTTACTCGCAATTCGTTATATATATATAGGGCTACCCCTCCCCCTCTACCTCTCTTACGATCAGAGCGAAATATTTTATATCTATCAAGGCTAAACAAATTTGGAGACGTGTGCCCTAGCCAAGTTTCAGTTATACCGATTGCGGAAAAGGGAAAATTTTGTAAAGAAAGAAGAAGTAGTTCAAATGAATCAAAATTTCTGTTTAAGCTTCTAGCATTCCAGTGGAATAAGCTAAAATCTTTAATGGGGTTATAATTAGTGTCATCATTCCTATTTGTGGAATTACTACGGGAATTATTAACATGACTTGCTGTGGAATCAAGTGAAGATTTGAACATATTATTGAAATCCGAAATAGTGTAGTATTTACTGTGATTACTTATGATACCCTGGTCAGGATGATCGTTGTTATGAGTCATTATGAGGATTTGAGTGCAAAGTTGAGAATGGTTGTTCTGGGGCCATGTATTTTGTGTAGTACGTTGCAATGTCTGTGCGTGAATGTAAATGTGAGTGTGTGCATGTGTGGGGGTGTGCAGTGCATGAGAGTTGATAATAACAATAATGATACTGATACATATACAATAGAATAAATGTTACATCATATAGTCTCGCTAAATTTATGTCTACAAAAGTAAATGGAATCCTCCTACACTTAACGTTGGTGAGGTAAATTCGTATGCGTAATATGAAATAACAATGATTATAAAAGAAGACAAGGCGCTTATATGGTAATAATAGAAATATAATTACTCCAATAATAGCATACGAACGAGGTGTTCTAACAGTTAAGGTAAAAAAAATTAGATTGGTTGTTTTACAGAGTCATGCTGACAAGCCCCTTCGAACGTCTATGCATTTACGTAGAGATAGTTTGTGAAGGTGAGACATGAAAGAGGAATGCACATCTGGAGAAAAATTCTTGTGTCAGACTACATTGAAAGGGTTCACAAGTTTACAAGAGTGCAAACGGAACATTCTTGAGTGATTTATAACTGTGCACGGACACAGTCTTGACAAAAATAAAGAATTTTTATGTTATACAATAGAACAAATGTTACATCATGTAATCTCACTAAATTTATGTCTACAAAAGTAAATGGAATCCTCCTACACTTAACGTTGGTGAGGTAAATTCGTATGCGTAATATGAAATAACAATGATTATAGAAGAAGACAAGGCGCTTATATAGTAATAACAGAAATATAATTACTCCAATAATAGCATACGAACGACGGTTCTAACAGTTAAGGTAAAAAATTAGATTGGTTGTTTAACAGAGTCATGCTGACAAGCCCCTTCGAACGTCTATACATTTACGTAGAGATAGTTTGTGAAGGTGAGACATGAAGGAGGAATGTACATCTGGAGGAAAATTCTTGTGTTAAACTACAATGAAAGGGTTCACAGGTTTACAACAGTGCAAACGGGACATTCTTGAGTGATTTGTAACTGTGCACGGACACTGTCTTGACAAAAATAAAAAATTTATTCTGTATACATTATCTATTGGTAGTTTAGGAAAATCCAGACCAATTGAATTTGTCCCGATCGTCAAAAACATCAGCCGTTTGTTTATCTTATACAAAATTTTTAGAATCTGATTTAAATGTAAGCTGGTATGTTGTTTAATTCGTCAGAAGCGGAAATAAATGATACTCTGCTGATCAATAGTGCTCTATGGGGAAGAAGTTCAGTTTAAAAAAAAACCAAAAAACAAAAACAAAACAAAACAAAACCAAAAAAAAAAAAAAAAAAACCAAGATGCGGCCAACTGATGTCATTGTCAATATCAAGGTTGAAAGGTAAGTGCAGTTTAGGTATAATCAGATATGCACGTAAATAGAAAGTCTTTCCGGTAATGCAGCGGTGCCGGCAGGGCCCGGCATTCGGACGAAAGGGTCATAACAAGATAAAAAAAAAAGAATATCTCAGTTGCTATTACTGAGTCATGCTGCTTAACCCCTGCCAACGACTGTGCACTAACGGAGAGAAACTTTGTGCAAAGTTCATGCATTCTAAGTAGTAATATGACAATAATAAAATTATATTTCATTAAATCCAAATGGAATGATGTGGTGGGCGTAAATCCACGAAGACCTCTTTAAGAAAAAGAAAAGAAATGTGTTAATTTTGGTTTTGCCCCTTTGACTTTGACTTGTTTCACGGGGGGGGGGGAGACAAAGCAACGATAAAAGAAAGCTCTTCCACATAATAAAGACATTCGTCGTGGATTTGTGCTCAAACATGCAACAAATGATATAAAACGTTGTTCGTTGTACATGATTTTCTGCGTATTTCGTTGGTATACTGTACTCCCTTTGGCTATGTCATTTTAATGGCATTCCAAGATATAAGTGCATAATGTATCTATATAATAATATACACAATAAGATTTGTATTATATTGGTACATTGCTGGTGAACACAGTAAGATTTATTTGTGTTTATATATTGCAGATGTATCAGCATGATTACAACGTCATACTGTGTTGGGGAGGTCAATAAATTAATGTATACGGCAATTTTGAGTGTATACCTTGCTTTTTAACAGTATTGAGTACAGGCATAATCATACAGTAATCTACAAGAGTTACAGGGAGTTCTGCCACAATAACAGAAAAAGCAGTATGCATGTTTTGACAAAATGGGTCCTATTGGGCAGGACAATGGCATCCTTTACAATAATATCATTGTCTATTAAGGTAAAGTTTATCACATCAATTGACCAGATCATGCAGTACGATCTAATTTAAGGTCATTACAGCATTTTGGTAACTATACACAATGATCTATACACATGTTGAGCTTTTTTATCGTAGTGAAATTGTACGGTGTGTTAGTTGTCTTATATAAATGCATATTTAAATAATAATTACGATTGTTTTCAGTCTTCGGTCTTATATCACGAAATTGCATCGTAGTATAGGCATATATAAATGTCACAAGTAAACGTATCAATTACAGTTTGAAACTGATGCATTATTAGGTTTCAATAAAGAGTTTACTACAAATATTATCAATCTGTATTCATCAAACAAATCAATCTGTATATGTATTATGTCAAACAGTAAATAATGTCATAAATTTCCACTGACCATGTTCACTCGATGATCAGGGAGTGAATGAATGAGGAGAGATGTTTAACTACTCACTTGAAGTTGAAGGGAATGCCTCCATGTTGGCGCCATTTCCCGGCATAAAAACTCAGTTTGGTCCCTTTTTTGTACATTTCTTGGACTTGATCCCTCCATTTTCGTTTTTCCTCCAGATCACTCTGGGTGAGGTCGTCGACGAGGTTACTCGGATGTGGGACACCCTCCTCACCTCCCTGATACCCAAGCCGGCTTCTCCCCGCTCGAGGGAGGCTGGCGATGCCGTCCAGTCGCCGCGGTGGCTCCCGAAAGGTTGCGACACGAGCATCGCCATTTGCCTACGCGGCGCCATGGAGATTACTTCCACGGGGCTTCCCCCTCTATTGATGACGTCATGACCGGTCACGATTCTCGACTCGTAAGCTGCGGTTCGCGATTTTATTTTCTCCCTTTGTATTGAAATAGAAACGGGTGACTATCTGCACAATGTCCTTCATCATTTTTTTTTTTTTTTTGCTGCATCTCTGTCCCTCTCTCTCACCCTCTCTGTCCCTTTTTCATCCCCCCATATCACCATATACTTCCGCTTTTTTTTTCTCGACGACGCTCTGTCCTCCCCCACCCCTTCTCACTCTGCCCTCCCTCTCAAACAAACGCACACCTCCTCCTCCTCCTCCTCCCCCTCTCTCTCTGTCACCATTTTTTGTCACCACGTCAGATTTAGCTATTTTCTTTTCCGTCCTCTATATCCTTCCCCCTCTTATTTTCAGATTTCTGAACCGAAAGCAAGATATAATTGTTTAAGTATTTAACATAAACACATCAAATCGTTCAGGTAATTCATGGGAATATTTCTCGCAATCCCTCCCCCTGTTGTTGTCGTTATGTTGTTGTTGTTGTTGTTGTTGTTGCGGGAGGTAGTGGCGTATATACAGACATCAGAAAGGCCTTAACCTCTTTAATCTCATTGATTAATTCTCATCCTCATGTGGTATAGCAAACTAGATTATCTATACGTTGCAGTATTTTGAATGCAATATGTAAAACTATTTCTCTCCCGATGATGCAAAAGGATGAATAGATGGTTAAATCAGGGACGGCAGGACGGGTCGAGCACGTCTCAAGTGCTGAGGTCCAGTATCTCGTCCTGCCAGCAGACACCCACCACTTCGGCGACATCCGATCCCTTGAGGTCGCTCCCTTTTGCGGGGATCAGGGCAACATGCGTCACAGAAGACCGTTCAAATGGACTAAGGAACTAATGATTCTTTCTTGGATGGACCAAGCGAGAAATCAAAACATGTGCGAACTTGTTATAGCAAAATTCAGAGTTCTTTTTAAATCAATTTTAATATTTATCAGCTTTTTTATGGATATTACCTTGTTTGTTTATTAACAAACGCTTTATTATTAGATTCATTTATTCATCAATCCATTAAGTTAGTTATGTATCACTTTATTCTTCTGTATCTGTTTGTTTAGTAATCCACATATATATATTTAACAAGCAACTGAATGGCCATTATCCATTGAACGGTAAACATTTCACAACTTTGTTTTACCAAGGTGGTACATTTGTACTAGATGACTTTGCCCACTATCTCCTTGGATTCACTTTTTGTATTTCAGTGAGCAAGGAACATCTTACTTTGTAATTGGATGTCTTGCGAGATTAATTCAGTTACAAAAAAAAAATGAAGACGAGGTCCAGCAGAATTAATATGAGACAAGGAAAATTATCATCATTAAAATTATCATAAAAGCCGCAGGCAGTAGGGGTGAAGGCAAAATGGAAAACAGAGGGCTCATCACAGAAATGAAAATCAAAAACAAAAAAAATGCCGAAGAGATGGAGTTGGATGGAGTTTTGCATGCGAAGGATGTGGGTATACTTCGCGCAGAGGCGGTGGAAGAGGATGCATGCATGCACGGTCAACGAAATGACGCAAAAGTTTGTTATCGGGCGTGACACATCGCGACACCCTCTTCGACGACAAAGAGACGACGGGAGCCAGCCGCGGCGGAGCTTGAGCAGACGACCATTAAAAATCAAACAAACATATAAACAAACAAAGCTAGCTAGTTTAGATGGCAGAAGGCATATTTTTTTTCCCCGCCGAAGCCAGCAAGAAGGCGACAAGAGCTGTTAGTATCATATGGGTGGACTGGTGTCTTATGCCTGGAGGATGGAAGGAGGGGAAGAGGGTGGGCGTCGGTGGTGATGATGCTGTTGGTCGATCATCCCATCATGTAATATTGACAGACGGTGATTTCGAGAGTAAGAGCTATCAAGGTTGAAAAGAGGACATATTTCTTCGTTATCTTCTGCTTTAACTTGTATGGCTTTAGATCGAACATTTAAAGGACAAGTTCACCTTCATAAACATAAGGATTGAGAAAATGCAACAATATTAGTAGAACACATCAGTGAAAGTTTGAGGAAAATTGCACAATCGATGCAAAAGTTATGAATTTTTTTAATTTTTGTGTTGGAACCGCTGGATGAGGAGACTACTACAGCTTGTGAGTCATATGCGTACAACAGTATAAAGAAAATATAAAAGAAAATTCAACATATTTTCACTTTTTTGGCATAATAAAGGTGCACTTGACTTGCCTCTTTCTAAAGGCAGGGGGAATAATATTACCCATTACATTTGTCGGTAACGAGTCAGGGGAATGTGTACTTTTTTCAAAAGATGGAATTTTGTGAAATTCTCTTTATATTTTCCTTATATTGTTGTACGCATGTGACATCGAAGTTATTCATACACTGCAGTAGTCTTCTCATCCAGCGGGTACTGCACAAAAACTTCAAAAAATCATAACTTTTGAACGGATTGTCTGATTTTCCTCAAACTTTCAATGATGTGTTCTACTGATATTGCTACTTTCTCTCAATCCTTATGTTTATGAAGGTGAACTTGTCCTTTAAGCATTGCATGCCTTCAGGGTTTGATATTGGTGTTTTTCAAAGACTTTGTAAATCAACAGTGTTAAATAAAAGTCTTTGATTTGTTTTAACATTTTTATTATTTTGCATTTCCAATGAAATTAAAGTGATCATGGACACAAAATGATTACATGAATGAAAATATTTCAAGCCGATATCTAGAGAGCCGAAGGTAGATTTAGGGACTATGAAAAAGATTGGAGAGACTTTTTTTATCATTCTCATCTCTGACTCAAGTTTGATTGGAGTCCGCTACCACGTCATGAAGACGTCATCAATCACAGCGTTCACGGTTCAGTTGCAAATATGTGGTTTTTTTCTGGTTGTGATGTACGTATGTTCGTTTCTCTTTTTTTGTGTTGGAATTTTGCGTCACAAAGGTGCCTGAAATCATCGTATATTCCCTTTATTAAATGAATTCGAGCTTGTGATTAGCACTATTTGAAATCTGCGGGTGTGGAAGAAGGACGCTACTGCACAAAATCCGTGCGTCAAATACCAACCATCTTCTACCTTCAAATATCAAAGAGAGGGACAGAGTTGTTCTATTCGCAATGATTCAATATTCAATATTCAACTTTATTTTCACTTCCATCAAATAAACAAAGAAATTATATACATTGCATATGTACAGGATATTTGTAATACTTGCAGAACATAATTCGACAAGGTACATAAATATGAAAATGAGAAGTAGATGCGATTACATCTTTGTTAATACCGTATGTCCCAAAAAATCATCATCAATCTAAATACAAATTCAGGGTATGAAACTATAACTCATTGCCCACATCTTACAGACAACCCCATTCGATTTGCTTCAGTGGTCAAAGAGAAATGAGGAATTTTGTAGAGGATGTCGGGAATCTCTTTTGTCCAAGTTCTGTCTATTGTTCACACACAAAATCATCGAAGAGCTAAACTTGGAAGAATCAGACTCATGACATGCTTTACTACAATCCCCATTTCTCTGTGACCGCTTCACCAAATCGAATGGGGATTTCTGCAAAATAGAGCTAAGATGTTATGTTTTAAGACCCTGAAGTAGCATTGAAAAAAAAAATAATCATATTGGATGTTATCAATGCGAAAATCTGATTGTAATTTTTATGGGACATACTGCAGTATGTCTCTCAAAAATTACAATCAAATTTTCGAATTGATAACATCCAAAATGATCGACCTGTCTAAGTGCTACTTCGGGGCCTTAAAATATAACATCTTAGCTCTATTTTGCAGAAAACCTCTTTCAATTTGGACAAGCAGTCACAGAGAAATGTAGATTATTGTAAAGCATGTCATGAGTCTAATCTTTCCAATTTTAGCAATTCAATGCTCTAGTGCGTGAATAATAGACAGAACTTGGACAAAAGGGATTCCCGACATCCTCTACAAAATTCCTCATTTCTCTTTGACCACTGAAGCAAATCGAACGGGGTTTTCTGTAAGATGTGGGCAATGAGTTATAGTTTTATACCCTGAATTTGTATTTAGATTGATTCACTATTTCTAAAGATATCATTACTGGGGGTCCCGTTGTAATTTTTTTTGGGACATACTGTATATACATAAAGCGTATAATACAAGTCAACTAAGGATGAGGAAGGAAGTGGAGGGTCCCACTATTAAAAGAAGCAGAGCTTGTACGATATGGGACCCTCAGAAAATACTCAAGACAGCAATACAAAACAAAATAAACGAACCGATGTCAACTGACATCAAGATGATTGGGAAGGGAAAAAGAAAGAAAAGGAAAAAAAGAGAGAAAAAAGAGAAAAAGGGGGAGAAAAGGGGAAAAAACTACAGCACGTGCCATCCTGGATGCAAGCAATCTAGATTCCATAATGTAAAATAAGTGATGAAATACAAGCTGGATTGAATGTAGTGCAAAACATTTTTTATACGTAATTATGTTGGTAAGAATGCAGGAGAAAGAGAGATTAAACACATCGTTATATTTAGAACACAGACAGGACATAATTAGAAGGAGGACTTATGTAAAAAAGAATGATGACTTGACTGAGATGATAAAGGGAAACTAACTCGGTTGGATATTATAAAATTTCAATAAAAATGATTTTGATTTATTCTTGAAGGAATTCAGAGATTGAGCTGTTGTAATATTGTTGGGAAGTGAATTCCAATACTTTGGCCCATCGTAGATGATGAATGAGACAAAAGATAAAACAATGAGGTATTTCCTTCTCGTCATGATTAATGCCATTACTCTTAGAGATGCTCAAATTCAGAGAGCATTAATGACTGTTAATCGTTGTCTTTATGTTGCACGAGTGGGCGTCATCGCAAATGTGACGGATCGGGAAAAGAACATTAGGGACATAGCCTTCATCTACAGCCACCTTATCACATTTTATTTTGTCATTGAGCTCACACTTATCCACCGCCGTGGGCATGATATCCCGCCTAGCAGTTCCCCATAGTCTTGTAGATTTTAAGGATTTTTGGTTGGAGCCGTAAGGACTTTTAATGACTGACACTCATGATACAATATCTCCTATTTTTTTCTTATTCTTCTAGAATCAAAGTGTTTTATTGGTAGTGATCTGAAGTTCGCTGTACAAGATGGCAGCAATGGATATTGGCCATTGCTCATCCCTTAAAGGCATAATTTACCTTTTGCAGATGAAACAAAAAACCAGCATTAGTGCTTCAAAATAGTTTTAAAATGTGAGTTAAGGACGGAAACAACCAACGTACAAATTTGAGACAGTAAAATCGATGTTAAGTATTGTTGAATATACAAAATGTGAAAAATAGTTATAATAAAAATGTTTCCAGACTAAACCGTCTACAGTTATGGTTTAATGAGAAAAACACTGATTATCTCCTTATATTCTAGGCTTTATCGCAAAGATTTTATATGGTAGGATGTTTTGTGATACAACTGACCTACACTATGCATCAAAAATGATATCTTGAACATTTTTTAAATGAATGCTCCCAAAGGTAAACAAGACCTTTAAGATCTCGAAGTTTCTTTTTAAATGGATGGTATTTGTAATCTCACTCTCTCTGGACCAAGGAAAATAATTAACACTATATAATGCAATCATAATTGGTAATCGAAAGATGTTCGTTGCCTTTCATCTTATGAAGATGATTATCATGGAAAGGAGAAATATGTCGAGTTTCGAATTTAATATGAATGTCACAATTGATAACGTGACTACAACGAACGTATTGACAATTTTGACGCACGAAATCTGTCCAAGTGACTGTTCTGAGGGGAGATTTTTTTTTCTTTTATTGCGTGTTACACAAGTGGTCTGTTTTCAGTAGACTAACTAAAGGAGGGCTCTGTCGAGGACCTGCGATCATGTATTGGCGACGCGACGGGTTCTGGCGCTCGGGGCGAGGTGTGCCCCCGGATAGCGTGTTACCCACCGAGTGGCGTCATTGCTCTCGCGGACGGGTCTGCGAAAAAAAGAAGAAGAAAGAGATAGAAATTGCGGGAAGTAGATGATAAAGAATCAGGAGGAAAGAGGAAAATGAAAAGGGAGAAAAAAGCACCGAAAAATCCTTCGGCTTTCAAATGCCCTCGTGGTCGTCTGGTGAATGTAATAGTGATGCATGCTAATCAGACTGCGTTCGACTTTCACCCGAGGCAGCCACTGGTGTTGGGGTCATTTGATGTCGACATTGGATGCGGTCACCAAGTAGTCTGAAGATGGAGGGGGAGGAGGAGGAGGAGAAGGGGAAGGAGCAGGAGGAGGAAGAGGAGGATGAAGGGGGCACGTAGGAGAGGAGAGGAGTGAGGACTTGATAATGATGGTGATAATTGAATCTTACAGGCGGCAGACATCTGGCGTCAACACTGGATGCCGTCACCTACAGGAGTCTGGAATGCGTGGAAGGATGCAAAAGAGGATGCAAGGGGGAGGCGGGGATGGAGGAAGAGGAGAAGCAGGATGGGGGTGGGAGAAATAGTCGATTATAATTGAATCTAAAAGGCGGCAAGCAGAGAGCTGTCTACACCGGTAATCAAAGTTTGTCGAGCGACCGCGAAGTCAACGACATTTCACAAGGCACATTTCACCTTGCCGGGAAGCCCCTTACATCAAGAGCACGTGAGACTCTATTAAAGAGAAAAGAGAAATAGATCACTAGATGAAATGAAATGAAATGAAATGAAATGAAATGAAATGAAATGAAATGAAATGAAATGAAATGAAATGAAATGAAATGAAATGAAATGAAATGAAATGAAATGAAATGAAATGAAATGAAATGAAATGAAATGAAATGAAACGAAATAAAATGAAAGGAAAAAAGGAAGGAAGGTAACTGGACCAGCTAATATTGAATATATTGATATTGAATGTCCCTCAACTGCTCAATGTGCGATGTCACTTTTTACTGAAAGATGTAATCCCAACGAACAGAACAGTGAAAATGCCAGCTAAATCGAATTAAACATTAAAAGGAGAAATACATTTACAAATGTCATAAACAAAATATCTGTGAGCAGCAATGTTGCTTTCAATAACATTACTCTTATTGAATAATGAGATCAAGATGTCGTTACCTCACACATCAATTCAATTCATTCCTTATTTATTTTCATTTCCAAACAATATAGTATGGATAACACAAGCGTCAAATTAATGGTTTATTTCTTTTAACGTAGTATCACATAGTCAGTAGGAATACATTTTGTTTTATTAAGGACTTGATGGAAATGAAAATTGAGGGGCTGCCAAAAAGCGAACTTGTATAGTGCAGTCCCCTCACTTACTGACGCTACATTACTGCAATACATTCATACAAATCTTGCAAAGCTACAATACCGAACAAATTATCCAGTGCAAAACTACACTTGTCATTATATCGATGGTAACATCGATACCGATATCGACTGTGACATCGATAGTGAGTGTAACACCCTACACTATCCTGAACAAAACTTCAGGACACTTCGCCTTGCGTATTTGAATAGAATCCAAAAAGAAGGGAGTACAAATTTTGCATCAAATTACATTGTATTACAATGTCGTATTGACCTAACAATGGGAAGTTTCAGGGGGTAACAGTTTCAAACTTATCAAAAAATTACAAGAAATATATTTTTAATGCATAAACAATAAATGAGGAATAAGAAAACAGAACTATACCTGCATGTAATTGCCGTAATTATGTCATTGTGACCCAGTGGCGTATCTAGGGGGGGGCAAGGGGGGCACGTGCCCCGGGCGCCACTCCTTGGGGGCGCAAAAAACGAAAAAAAAAAACGAAGAAGAAGAAGAAGAAAAAAAGAAACAAAGAAAAAAGAAAAAAAGAAGAAGAAAAAAAAAACAACTCGCCGGGGGGGGGGGGGGGGCAGAAAACCAAATCAAACAAGATAAAAACAAAACATGATGATCACACGGACATAATGACAATGTTTATTGTGTTCACACAAGAATTCCATGTTCTGTCAGCTGAAATACAAAAATTTTCGGCTCGCTCGCTGCGCTCGCTCGCCAAACTTTATATAAAAAAAGAAGGTAAGAACAAAACGTGATTATGACGCTGTAAAATGACAATGTCTATTGTGTTCACACATGTCATTTTATATCTTGCAGGCAATATGTTTCACGGAGCAGCGGCTGCAATTTCTTTCGTTTTGAAGCTATCGCCAATTGGATCAAAAGAAGGCGCCAACGGTTTCGAACATGGGGGGGGGGCAGAAAAAAAATCAAGCAAGATAAGAACAAAACGTAATGATGACGCGGAAATATACAAATTTCGGCTCACTCGCTCGTACAATTTAGAGTATTTTTTTAAGTCTACAGTTTGTTGGTATAAATCGTTATCTATAAGGCCGTCACTATATCTTGATTAGAATTGTGAGATTTAATAAGCAAAAAATGACAAGAATTCCATGTTTTGTAAGCTGAAGTACAAAAATTTTCGGCTCGCTCGCTGCGCTCGCTCGCCAAACACTCGCCAAAATTTATCCAAAAAAAGAAAGAGAAGAAGATAAGAACAAAACGTGACGATGACGCGGACAAAATGACAATGTCTGTTGTGTTCACACATGTCATTTTATATTCAGTAGGAAAATTGTTACACGGAGCAGCGGCTGCGATTTCATTCGTTCTGAAGCGATCGCCGATTGGATCAAAAGAGGACGCCAACGGATTCGAACATACGTGGGGGGGGGGGCGCAAAAAAAAATCAAAAAAGATAAGAACAAAATGTAATGATGATGCGGAAATATACAAGTTTCGGCTCACTCGCTCGTACTAATTTAGAGTATTATAAGTGCTCAGTTTGTTGGTATAAATCGTTATCTATAAGGTCGTCACTATATCTTGATTGGAATTGTAAGATTTAATAAGCAAAAAAATGACAAGAATTCCATGTTTTGTAAGCTGAAATACAAAAAATTTCGGCTCGCTCGCTGTGCTCGCTCGCCAAAATTTATCAAAAAAAGAAGATAAGAACAAAACGTGATGATGACGCGGAAATATACAAATTTCGGCTCACTCGCGCATACTAATTTAGAGTATTTTTTAAAGTCCTCAGTTTGTTGGTATAAATTTATCTATAAGGCCGTCACTATTGATTAGAATTGTAAGATTTGATGAGCAAAAAAATGACGAGAATTCCATGTTTTGTAAGCTGAAACATAAAATTTTAGGCTCGCTCGCTGCGCTCGCTCGCCATAATTTATCAAAATTCATTACATTTATATCACCCTCAAAAGACCCCCTTTTAAGTGCTTGAAAAAGCATATCATGTGTACTTTGTTTAAAGTCCCTACCGGGATGTGGTTGGGGTTGAACACTTTTTCAGAAATTAGGGGCGCAATTTTCGCGCTCGCCCCGGGCGCCGTTTTGCCTAGATACGCCACTGTTGTGACCAACATTTTATTGTTCACGAATGTAATGTTAACAGGTGATAAAAAATGTAAGGCAACTTTAGTTACCATTTCACTGTTCCATATAAGTGTATGACTTTTCTTCATGTTGAATATCAATAGGATAGAGATTCACTTTAATTTGACTTCAGGTCACTTCGGTACATACGTTTCCCCAAATTACTTGCTGGTAAGCATTACATGAAGTCTGAGAATATGAGCTTTCCAAACAATGATTACAATGTTATCTATGAACAAATAAATGTGTAAGTCGATAGCCGCATTGGCGTTCACACGTACGAAATAGTAAGATGACGATCGCGCTCAAAATCTCGAATTTTTCCCTTTTTTTTTGGCAAGTGTTCTTTTGGACAGAAATAGCCCGTTAGCTGTCGATCAATAAATCGATAAATCTATTGTTCTTGCGCCTCACAGTGGTGCGGTGCGCACGCATTTGTGATGTGCGCTTTGAATGATGAGATATTATACAAAAGCTCGAGATTATTTGGTCCAGGGTTCACACTACTGTCACCACGGGGCAAATTAGCGCGCTAATTCAGAATTTAATACTAGTAAGCGCAAGATTTCTTGGGTTCAGCATCCCGCTGCTAATCGTGCCAATATGTGTTTGTTTGTTGTTGTTTTTGCTTTTGTTTGTGTTTTTTTGTTGTGTGTGTGTTTGTGTGTGTCCACACGTGCAAAAATCTCGAGCTTGCGATTGCGATGCAGATCTCGATGTTTGTATCCCGCTAATTTGTGCACTTGTGAATCCCCTTTATACTATTGTAAACTCGTCGTAATTTCAGCTTAAATGAATGTCATCGACCGCGGTCCATACCACACACAACTAGAGTGCCAAAATGATGGCGTCACACTCTTTTGTAATAGCTAGGTTGGAACCAGGTGCATGCATGGCTGACAACAATAGTGTCCACAAGTATTCGGGCATGGGGGGGGGGGGGGACGTTTCATCAACGAGTTCGTCGGAGGTTTTCACCTACAAATTTGCTATCAGCCAATCAGATTTCAGTAGCTTTTAACAGTTGTCAGTGTAAATCACCGACAAAAAGTTTCATGAAACGGTCCCCAGGTGAGATTGTTTACAACCAGTTTCCATGACGATGAATGTCTGACATCACTCGTTGGTACTCTATACAGCGTACACTTTCGGTCGATAAGCCAGTTCGGAGACAGCTCATTTGCATATGGGTACAAATGACCTTTCATTTTTCTTAGTTGGATAGGTACTTCACTCAATTCAAAGCGACATAATGCAGCAGCTTGCCCAACATAGCAATTTATGGAACTCTATTCTAACAAAGAATGAACCTGTGTAGATGAAGTGACCAGAATGGTTCGTCAATCAACACTTTGGGAAGCATCCATTTCATCGTGCTGTTTTGAATACATTAACAAACTTTTTCTGTTAACATTGCCAAATTTGTACCAGGCTTGCTGTCAGGTGGATGTAGTGGGAGGCACCATTTATAAGGATTACATGAATAATCATAACATTACAAATGCTTATCTCAGTGAAATTAAAAACCAACCTGTCTCTCGGTACAAATGACCTTTTTTCTGTTCATGCTCAAACTGGGACCCCGAACTGGCTTATTAGGAGAAATCTACTGTCTGTATATAATAGCAGCGAACGTCAAGCAACAGGTGCGCTGCGTCAATCAAAACAAAACAAAACAAAACAAACAGCTAAAAAGACATGAAAATGATAAAAGACTGAATAGTTGAGAAGTTGAG
Organism: Diadema antillarum; assembly: GCF_040938485.1. Lineage (NCBI taxonomy): Eukaryota > Metazoa > Echinodermata > Echinoidea > Diadematoida > Diadematidae > Diadema > Diadema antillarum. The sequence continues at coordinate 213,467 of NW_027270995.1, forward strand.
ACAAATGTTTTCTTGTATAAGTCGTAACACAAAAGGAGCAGAAGGTAAAAATAAAACGGAACCTGCCATTAAAATCTTCCAGGAGTAAAATAATTACTGGCACCAAATCGCATAGACCAGTGATAACATGATTTTATGATCCTCTAAAGGATGCCTGTATAACGATAGCTTACATTGTCATCTATTATCAATAAAACTGTAAAACCGTTCTCTGATATATGGCCATTTTAAAAGATTTTAGCAGCCTATCTCGTTAAATCTCATAGGTACTAGGTAATATCTTAATGTTGCCCTATGCAACATAAATCATGCCATGATATCTTCGTAAAGTATAGAATAATCAGTCTTTACGATGTATTAAAACGTCTTTCTTCGTTTTTATTTTTGTGTATGATGATCTCAAGTCATATCCATCACTGTGGGTTTTTGTTTTTTGTACTATTTTGTTTTGTTTTATTTTGTTTTGGAGAGCTGCATTCAAGATACTCTCTCTCTCCCTTCAATATACTTCAATATAACTTAAGATTCAAACTGCGTTATATTTCTCCCAAATTGATAAAACAATATTATTTGTGGAATGAACGCTTTTATTGTTTAACTCTTGTTTGATGGAAATGAATGATAATTGAATTGAAATGAATTGAAATATCATCACAGTCTCTCTCTATATCTATCTATCTATCTATCTATCTATCTATCTATCTATCTATCTATCTATATCTATCTATCTATCTATATCTATCTATCTATATCTTTATTTTTCTCCCTCTCTATCTCAAGAGTCTCTATCTACTCATCTCATCCTTTTACTTCTCTTTCTCTTCGTTTTTTTCTCTCCATGTGATTCCGTTTTAAAGATAGACAGACATAGAGAGAGAGAGAGAGAGAGAAAGAGAGAAAGGGAAGGAGACGTTGACAAAGCCCCTCTGTTCAAACGGAGGCATTATTATCTTCGACCCCTCAGGTATGGCGGATGCGCGTTACGATAATCCGTCTTAAATCGACCGCGACAATGGGGGAAAAGCGAAAAGTTGGCATTATGTGAGATTTGCCTGGTGCCGAGGACGCGGACATCCGGTTACGTGTAGTCTGCAAGGAAGGAGGATACAACATACGGCTGCCATGGTCTTCTCTATTTCATATATATGTCTTTTTTAAACGCAAAAAAAGACACAAGATATAAATTGCCTTATTGTTGGTGTAAGCCTATCAGTGCATTTAAAATGAATTGTCAGCGTTCTCCTCTCTCTCTCTCTATACATATATTTCCATTCAAATTGATATCACTGTCACAATTTTGTGAAAATCAATTCAGAAATAATCTGTATGTTATTCATATGAGATGAGTGCTTTTTGGCATAGTAACCCTGTGCGATGAGTGTGTGTGTGTGTGTGTGTGTGTGTGTGTGTGTGCTGTGTGTGTGTGCTGTGTGTATGCGAATGTGTGTGTGCATACATTCACGAGGAATTTTTGTCATGTGAAATTATAGAAATCAAACAAAGATTGTTGAAAAGCAAACAAGTGTGCGCTTGTTTGTGTAAGAGTTAGCGTGTGTGTCTTATTGAAGAATCGTCACTATGTTACCACCTCTGTCTCCTAATGTTTATGTGCGTATGCCTGGTTGTTTCATAATCTTCATGCTATAAGACTTTAGTCCTCGTCGTTGATTCTCTGAACGTCACTGGGACGTGTAGACAGGATTGAATATATTGGGCGTGTAAGAGAGTACTATATTAAGCACATATCTGTATGTCTGTGTGTTTGTCTTTCTGTTATTTTCTGCTCGCGAAATCGTACAGAGCATGTAGTTTTATCTCTTTACTGTTCCTTAATTCTTTCAATTTTTATTACTGTTCGTTCACATAAATTATGCTTAAGATATTTTGAAGTTCAATTCATTTCTTAAACAACGTCAACACAGTCCTCCTACGTCCCTTTCAGATACTAGAAGAGTATCCCTAACCAAATCTGCAAAGTTAATCGCATGTCTGTTCACCTACATAAAAAATACACAATTGCAAGTTGCAAAGTCCTGTTAGTGTTGAAGTCTTTCAGATATTTTGCCCAAGAAGTGAAACCAAAATATATAATACTGAAATCTAGAGTGCATATGATTTAAATGATTTGCTTTCTTTCGTGTTGTTGAAAACAAAATAATGAACAAAAATAATAACAAAATAATTGCTAAGACATATCAATGATGCGAACATATACAAAACAACCATTATCTGAACTCACAATTGGTTAATTCATCGAACTGTTACACAATGATCATGGTGAATTTAAAGCATCTTGCCAAAAACAACAACAAAACATAGTGCAGAGGATGGTGGTCTTGAAACGCAAAAATCATCGACGACAGAACTGGCGTATTGAATGGTAAAACGTCTGCCCTAATAGGGTGGCGTATATCATTTATTGGGTGCTAACTTGGATAGACATGTGTCGTTTTGCTGATGGGTATGCCGAAAGTTTATGATTTATTCTATCATTACCGTTTCAGTTGTTATACACGGTAATCCGAGACTTCTGCCTTTGCCTTCGAGTTTGTCCATGTCGAAATCATTCCGACGTTCATAAAAGAATAGTCAGCTCGTCTCATATTCTAAAATGTTATTCAATGCATGATCCACTCGTAAACATGGGTAACAAGACTGTGTTGTGAGTATCCAATCGAATTAGTAAAAAGCTGTCTGCGTGGGTGAATTAATAATCATGCCGAAATGGGAAGTAATGGGTATACTGAGTAATCCATTGAAACTTTTGTTGTTGTTGTTGTTGTTGTTGTTGTTGTTATTGTTGTTGTTTTGATGTAATTAAGAAATATTTCACGAAGAGGGTAGGCCTACAATAAAATGAGATAACAAAGTAGGGCCTACATCAAAACGAGGATGGACCACTGAGGATTGAGAAATTAAGACATTAAACACCTCAAGCATGTCAAGTCATTCTCGTGATGTTTTGTGGTTTCTGGTGTTTTTAGAGGGTCCCTCTCCCTCTCTCTCTCTCTCTCTCTCTACCTCTCCCCCCCCCCCCCTCTCTCTCTCTCTCTTTCTCTCTTGTATTTTTGCTATCGTTTTGTTTTGGATGATGAGGGAACTTTCTCTGGGCTCACAGGAAGATAGGAACCGCACCTGCCAAACCGGTGATTCCTCCCAAGGCAAGGGGGACACCAGCAGGTCATAACCGGCCAAGGTGGTTCGGGGAACTCTCAGCGGACGGACCGCAGGGCTAGAAGTGGCTAGGGCTCAGGGTTCCCTCATTCTGTGTGCGTGGCAGGTAATAGGTCCATACCATTCCAGTCAATCGGTTGTAGCACCATCATAATTCTCATACGGACACATTTCAGTCAATCAGATTTGAGCGCTGTAACATCATACTTGTTATCATTTTCATACTGTTGTAAAACGGCATATTAATATTTTCGACGATTTTTCATACTCACTGCTGGTTGATTTTGATACACACCATATTTCAGTTGTTGGTTTTATTCAGTTGCGAACTATACACTTTGACAAAGGTAACGTTAGAGGTATGAAACACATATTTCTTTCTTTTATTTTACACCCAACGAGATGAAGAAATATAATTTCTTTAGAAAAAATCCCGATGATTATTGAAAGGTTTAAACTAAAGTCTAGCCCAAGCATGCCAAGTAGCCAGTGTGTCTAAATTTTCATTTCATTTATTTCATTTATTTCATCTTTCTTTTTCCAGCAAAACATAACACAGAATAAATCAGGAGTTATAACATAGGCATGTTTTCAACTTTACATGATAGATAATGATTAACAAATAAAAACTATACATGCACACCGGCAAAATACAAAGTTATGTTTGGAGAGAAAAAAAAAAAGGAATTGAGAGGTCCACTGAAAAGCATGCTTGTAAACTGTGAACCACCTAATCACTCAATCTGAATCAATGTGAATCACTCAAATCTTCCAAATAAACGCATCAAACAAGAAGTGATGGTGATGATCGAAAAAAGAAGATATTTCGTTTGGATGAAGATTGTAGTACTACTGAAAACAAAACAAAACAAAACACATGGAAAAACGCAACCTATCATTTTTTTCCTTCACGCACACATCAACACACACACACACACTCACACACACACACACACACACACACACACACAAACGCACACAGATATATTCACGCACATGCACATGCATGAATTGTTTCCACTACTTTCGCTCAAGACACAGAACGAATTCCATTGAACAAGCAAGGAAAGACAATATGTTCTTATATACTGACTGGAATTCTATCAGATCTTGTTCGGGTGGATTATATAGCGATGACTCATTCCGAGCAAATGTAAACGGAAGCATTCCGACTCATACTTTACGAACCCAATCTATCATGATATCATCGGTAATAACTGTCAATACTTAAAGCCGTCTATTCGATATACGGGAACACTGGACTGAAACTATTCCGTCAAAGGGGAGGGGCTTTCACTGTGTTACCAAGTGACGTATCAGTTCAGTTCAGTTCAGTTTATTTTATTGTAGCACGGAACCTGCTTCAGCCATTGGCTGTTCTTCAGCTGGTCCGTGCTCGATAAAATCACATATACATCATCATGTATTGTACAATAACAAACATATCAAACAAGTAAAACAAAAATACAATACATTGATTTAAAAAAAAAATACACAAATATGAGAAAGTACACCTCTCCCTTCCCCCCGTCCACTCATAACATAATCTTGTGGAGACCTGACTTGGGGAGGCCGGGCTTAAAGTATGAGGTGTAATTCACCTACAAAAAGGGTGTCGATTGTATCTTTCAAGAGGTAAAAAAGAAGAAGAGGAAAGTATGGTGCATATCATGTCATATGATGAGCACTCGATATGATTAAACAAATAAAAAATGAAGGCATAGACAAAAGTAAATGTGGTATGGGCACGTGACGTGTTTACGGTTCTTATCAGAGACATGACATGGTAACCAAGTATTTAAATGATGGTGCCACGACGTAAAATCTTAGCAATTATGTAGGATTTTCATGAAAAATCCCCAACTCCCCCCCCCCAAAAAAAAAAGGGGGGGGCGAAGAGAGAGCGAGGGAAAGAGAGAGGCTAGTAAGCAGACAATTGTGATGGCAGAGAGAGTTTTATCATTTTAACAAATATACGTTTGCATTGGGGCTGCAGCAGTAAACCATCGTCTTGAACTCCGTGGCCGAAAAACCTCCAGTTATCATCCGGATGTGTCGATATCCGCCCAGGGCGAAACGGATACTAACCGGGCGTCGCTAATCTCAAATCGGTTCCTATCATTGCGATCAATACCGCGAACGCGTACTTGATCTGTCTCGCTCGCTCTCGCGTTCATCGTTCTCTCCCTGTCTCTTCTGATCTCTCTCCCTCTCCGCCGATCTCGCTCGAAGCTACGACGATGCGTCATACTTACTAGACTTATCGTCGGGTCTGGGAGCTGACGGTGACCGCCTCCCAGTGTCGCGTTCGCTGCCACGAGTATCGCCGCCATGTCGCTTTAGCGTCACGGTCGTATAAGACCTCTGGGCTATATATCGCTGATGATATCAGCAACACTCGAGCAAATACATGTAGGGCCTAAACATACAGAGACACACACACATTCTCAAACAAAAGAAAATGACAGAAAGTTTATACTTTTAGATCCGAGGTTTACTCTATGGCGGGGCTGAGAAAACTTTCAGCTATAAAGAAGAAAGAGCCATAAAGTCAGATAGAGAGGGGGAGTGAGTGTGTGCGCGTGTGTGACGGGAGAGAAAAAGAGAAAAAAAAAGATCGTAAGTATGTAGACACCCACGAGGTGTAGCGGTTTTTCGTCAACTCATCGCTGAGTTTTATGGTTAATATAGTCACTCTTGTCTCGGGCCTCGTACCGCTAAGACAAGATAAAAAAACTACTACAACTAAAACCTGATTGGTTTAAGTATATTTTGTGTTCATTGCCTTCATAAAGTTGTTTGGAATTCTGAAGTTCTAGCATGATCTTTAAATTGTTGCATTGTAGTATGTGTCTTTTACACGTACAGGATTTTACCATCATTTGTTGCAGCTAACCAAGTGTCTCAGAACCAAACACCTTAATCAAACCAACCAGATCAAATAAAACCAAGAAAACCATTTGCCATGCATTACAACCATGATGGTGCCATCCATTGATACTGGCGACCAGAAAAACAAACCAACAAACAAACAAACAAACGAACAAACAATCAAACAAACAAACACATCATAAGCATTGAATAAATAAATGAATAGACTCATAAGACGCGGAAAATAGATGCATACACATAGATGTATAACTAATTAAAGGAATGAATGAATGAATACACAATCAATATATCCATGTAAAAGAAATCAATATAACATTGACAATCAAAATATCATGACGGACGTATAACTGCGCTCGCATTTCCATTCTAAAATCTTACGTGGAACATTAAGTAAAAATTATTTGTCATATTTGCATTATAACTGAAAGAATCTCTGCACACTGAATGTGACTGGATATTCTTGGAATTGATTTATTTGTTATTGAAGTGTCGACAGATTCTAATTTCGATTTATATCCATCATGACTCTGCCCACATCACTTAACTAATTAGGCTGCTCTTTTACATCGATTGCTGTAACTCGAATTCCTCAAGGAGGGCCTTTATTTACGACACTAAATTGGTTCTATGCTGACTGTCAAATGATTAGCACATATAAACTCCTGAAAACAGGTATATAACTCCCCGATAATTAGGCTGTTGTTATTTGCAGTGCGCGCCCAAAATTGCTTTTTTTTTTCTCGGATCCCTAGGGGTTACTTCTCGAGTTTCAGTCAAGACATTTTTTTTTTTATTATTATTGCAGTAAACTCTCCTTAATTAAACGGATACAGCCGATGCATGCAATTGTGGCGAAAACAGTGGTAAAACTTTTAAAGTATGATGGCTACCGTCCCCATGAAGTCAGCGTCATTTGTTTGTTTATAGAACAGGCTGTATCAATGTGGTGATCGCCAAAAATAATGGCGGCAGACAGCTGACAAACATATGCGTTACAAATGAGAATCTGCCAATTTATAACAGACCAAAGATAATAATTATCAGGTTGGAAAGTTTTGTGACAACTCTTCAAAGGTATCACTTGTCTTTGTTTAATGTGTGCGTTTTCCTTGAGAACAAAGAAATATGATTGAATAAGTCCAACTTACAGGGAGCGAAGTAAGAAAGCTGGTTACACCGCGATAACAATACCAAGCTATGAGTTATGAGAATGAGGAATGAGTGTTCCTTTTTTAAATGATGGAGAATTATTATTCTTCATCTCCTTAACTCTCTCTCTCCCCTCTCTCTCGTGTGGATCTATCTATCTATCCATCTATAGATCTATGTGCTTGATACTCTATCATAATATTTCTAGTAATCTCAACGTTTATTTGTTTCTTTTGTAAATAGTCCATTCTCTTTCAAGCTAAATGCACTTCCGGTTGATATACATATTTCTTCAGACTATGAAAGTGTGTCACTCATACTTTTCCCCCCTGTCTCTTTAACTTTCTCTCAGTCCATTTCTCTCTATCTTATTTGACCACCTATCTAATCAAATTTAACTATCTCACCATGATCTATGTAGTGTATCCGCTGTTCCCCCGAGAGAAAAATGTCATAACACGTATACATCATGAAGGAGATGCGAGGAGAAAAAGTCGGAAAAAGCTAACATCGGCAAGATGATAGGGATAATTAATTAATAAGAGTTGAGATCTTGCCTCAGGATATCTGTTTCCTTTTCTCTCTTTTCTTTCTTTCCTTCCTTTTTTTTTTCTTTCTTTTTTTTTTTTTTTTTTTTTTTGTCGTTCGTCGATACTAACTGTTATTCCCGCGGTTTTAGTGGGAGAGGAGAGACGCCTCCTTGCCCGTCCCGTCCCGTTCTACAGTCATCAAGTTACGCTATCTGTAAAAACTGCCTACAGCACTTTTCTTTACTCCTCAGCACACACACACATACACACATACACACACACACACACACACAAATATAGGTTTCATGTAAAATGTCATCCTTGTTCTTCCTGTATTTATATTTATTTCTAACAGAAAAATCGATGATCACAAAGCATCTATATGCTTCTGTTCGTCATGTTTGTATACACTATGTATGTATATATATATATATATATATATATATATATATATATATATACATATATATAAGGAGTAGATAATCAGTGTATATGTTGTTGTTTTTGATTATTTAGGCGAAGCCGAATCAAACAAAGTTGTAATGAAAGGGGAAGGGCTGTCATTTTCTCAAAGAAAACTCACCGTGCTGGCAGACAATTTCCTTAAAACCCCATGGTTCCTGCAAATTAAAGCTTAATGATAATAATTGTGTGAGGTTAAGGTGAGAATGCCATGTCTTAAGATGAGAAACAAGCAAATGAGTGAAAATTATAGTTACCATGATCATAAAGATAATTAATATTTTGTTACCATTATAAGGATAATTCCTTCACAGGTAATTCAGTTCATCTACACTTTCTGAGACAATATTTTGTTAATTTCGTTTGGTTGGTTGCATTTCTGTCTTGTTTTATCTCTGAGTGTCTTCACAGAGAAATACATGTTCAAAGCACGCAAATTTAAAACAAAAATGGCTATGAAAGAAATTTCAAACTATTGTGAATAATGTCACACTCAGTGGCGTATCTAGGGGGGGGGGCAAGGGGGGCACGTGCCCCGGGCGCCACTCCTTGGGGGCGCAAAAAACGAAAAAAAAAAAACGAAGAAGAAGAAAAAAGAAAAGAAGAAGAAGAAGAAAAAACTCGCCCGGAAAGGGGGGGGGGAGGGAGAATGTGGGGGGGGGGGGGCAGAAAACCAAATCAAACAAGATAAAAACAAAACATGATGACGACGCGGACAAAATGACAATGTTTATTGTGTTCACACAAGAATTCCATGTTCTGTCAGCTGAAATACAAAAATTTTCGGCTCGCTCGCTGCGTTCGCTCGCCAAAATTTAAAGAAGGTAAGAAAAAAACGTGATGATGACGCGGACAAAATGACAATGTCTATTGTGTTCACACATGTCATTTTATATTTAGCAAGCAAAATGTTTCACGGAGCAGCGGCTGAAATTTCTTTCGTTCTGAAGCGATCGCCAATTAGATCAAAAGAATGCGCCAACGGTTTCGAACATACGGGGGGGGGGGGGGCGCAAAAAAATCAAGTAAGATAAGAACAAAACGTAATGATGGCGAGGAAAAAGGCAAATTTCGGCTCACTCGCTCGTACAATTTACAGTATTTTTTTATCAAGTCCACAGTTTGTTGGTATAGATCGTTATCTATAAGGCCGTCACTATTATCTTGATTAAGATTGTAAGATGAAATAAGCAAAAAATGACAAGAATTCAATGTTTTGTAAGCTGAAATACAAAAATTTTCGGCTCGCTCGCTGCGCTCGCGCGCCAAAATTTATCAAAAAGAAAAGAAAAAAGAAAAGAAGAAGATAAGAACAAAACGTAACGATGACGCGCACAAAATGACAATGTCTATTGTGTTCACACATGTCATTTTATATTAAGCAGGAAAAATGTTACACGGAGCAGCGGCTGCAATTTCATTCGTTCTGAAGCGATCGCCGATTGGATCAAGAGAGGACGCAAACGGTTTCGAACACATGGGGGGGGGGGGCGCAAAAAAATAAACAAATCAAAAAAGATAAGAACAAAACGTAATGATGACGCGGAAATATGCAAATTTCGGCTCACTCGCTCGTACCAATTTAGAGTACTATAGTATTATAAGTCCTCAGTTTGTTGGTTTAAATCGTTATCTATATAAAGGTCGTCACTCTAATGTAAGATTTAATAAGCAAAAGATGACAAGAATTCCGTGTTTTGAAAGCTGAAATATACAAATTTTCGGCTCGCTCGCTGCGCTCGCTCGCCAAAATTTATCAAAAAAAGAAAAGAAAAAAGAGATAAGACCAAAACGTGATGATGACGTGGAAATATACAAATTTCGGCTAACTCGCGCGTACTAAGTTAGAGTACTTTTTAAATTCCTCATGCAGTTTGTTGGTATAAATCGTTGCCTATACGGCCGTCACTATATCTTGATTGGAATTGTAAGATTTGATTAGCAAAAAATGACAAGAATTCCATGTTTTGTAAGCTGAAATACCAAAATTTTCGGCTCGTTCGCTGTGCTCGCTCGCCAAAGTTTATAAAAATTCATTACATTTAAATCATCCTCAAAAAGACCCCTTTAAAGTGCTTGAAAAAGCATATCATGAGGACTTTGTTTAAAGTCCCTGCCGGGATGGGGTTGGGGTTGAACCAAAGAGATTAAATCTCTTTGAGTTGAACACTTTTTCAGAAATTAGGGGCGCAATTTTCGCGCTTGCCCCGGGCGCCGTTTTCCCTAGATACGCCACTGGTCACACTTACTAATAAGTGGGACAAAATAATATAGACTGGCAGCAGCGCCACGATCCTATTTCTTTTCTTTAAGAGCACATGCACCTTATATATTTCTTTCCCCTCCTTTGCCTTTGTAGCTAATGACCAAAACTCTAACACGTCTACATCTAACGGAGATCGCATAAATCATGTCGCCTCGCATTCAGTTCTATCTCAAACAGCCTCATTCATGTTAAATATTGATCGCTACGCTTAATTATTCTATGTGATGATAAACATTATAATGCATGTTACCTAAAGTGTAATGTCCTTTTGTTTTGTTTTGTTTTGTTTTTCCTCGTTGTGTTCTTGCTACCAAGTGACTCTAAAGAAAGGAGTCTTCGAAGCGAAAAGTGAGGTTTTCTCACGATGATATGCCAAATAACCACATGCACGAAGAGAAGTGGCAGAGAAAGTGGAAAGCGGTATGTGAATAAAGGGTGAGTGCGTAAGGGCGGAGGTGGGGGGGATCTTAGATAATATTCTCCGCCTTGGAAAAAAAAAACACTCACTTTCTGAACTTGACTGAACATGACGTGGCAACAACGCCCCTAAATCGCGACGGCTTTGCAATGCAAGCAGGTCGGGTCGCTGACCATGGTGGCAGCCGAGTGTGACCCGAGGGCCGACTCTGCCCCGACGGCTCCTCCGGTGATGCTCCGGCAATGTCGGAGGACGCCAGTGCAAAATCATCAAAGCGCGGTAAGGAAGTGTAAATCATTAACAAGTTTCGATCAAACCCAAGCAACCTCTTCCGGACACACACGAAAAAAAAAAGAAATATAGAAATATTAAAAGAAGAAGATAGTAAGAAAAAGAGAGAGAGAGAGCGTGTGTGTGTGTGTTTGCCCAGGGCAGGATAGAGTATAGAATCTCATAGATTCGCTTAGTAAAATAGCTGGCAGCTAGACGCCCTTGTGATCACATTATGTCACTTGATTAGTTTAGCGCTAGATCATGTTCAATATTCTGCTCCCTCCCTCCCCCCCCCCCCCTTATCTCACTCCTCCATACTTACACTCATACCTTAATCTGTCACTCTCTTTACATCCTTCTTCAAAGCTCCGTTTCCTTCTCCCTCTCCCTCTCTCTCCCTGTCTTTCCTTCTGTTACTAATAATTTCTCTCTTCTGAACTTTTTTTTTTCGTTTTCCCGCCCTGTAGCTCTCACTATTAAACCTCTCGAACGTCTGCACGGACTTCCATCGCAACTCTCTCATTCTCCTCTCTTCTATACTGTCTCTACGCATATTATTTTCTCTCTTCTCTCAATATTTTCTCTTTTTTTGTCTCATATATACTCTATATACTATATGCTACCTCTCTCCCTTTTTTCTCTTCCTCTCATAAAAAAATTTCTCTTTCTTTTTCATGTCCTTCAATTATAAAGACCGCATATACCTCACTCTCCATCTCTCTCCGCCCCCTTTCTTTTTGTACACAAAAATCAAACACACTCATTGTGGATAAAACCGAGATGCGTTATTCTATAGATAGAGATAGGGATGATATGTACCTGACTCAAACTTCTAATCATTTGTATTATTTTCGTTGACACATTATGAAACATGCATTGAACAGCAATTTATCATCTGGTTGCAAATAATTAGTTTGAAGATGGTTTCAAGGTCTTTTGATTATTTTCCAAAATTTATCAGAGTCTTATCCCAGAATTAACGTCTCATATTATTAAGATTATGAAATCATTTTTTTTTAATCCTTTTATGGCTGCAAAGGAACTGGAACATCAAACTTAACTTTTTCTTAAAATCAAACAATTATTGCTTTAATAGCAGCTCCAACAATTCATTAATTCTCGGCTTATTATAGTCCTCTACCTTTTTATCTTCACACCACGTAATCAGTTTTGTTTTCTCTCTCGCTCTCTCTCTCTCTCTCTCTCTCTCTCTCTCTCTCTCTCTCTCCCTTCTCTGCAGCATGACAGAGTCCTACAGTGTAGGGTTTTGTCCAGGAAGTTTGTTTCAGGTTAGTTAGGTTTCCATGTCTTACAGTTTGTGTCGTGATTCTACTTTATGCATGACACTACATTATCAATTGTGATTTGTTGCATTGCTTTTTAGCATTCCTCCCCATTTGCAACATTTCCGTATACTATCAATATTGTGCAGACTTATACATTTCTTTTAATATGCATTGTGATGTAATTTATGCATTACACTCCTGTAAGATATAATTATGTATGTTCTGCTGAAAATGGAAAAATAAATGAATGAAAAACAACTAAACAGCAGGGATTTCATCTTGTTTGTATAGGCGTGGGATCAGTCGCTTATTGTTACTTCATTAAGAGCAGGGTGGAAACCAGTCCATCTATCTATCCACAAAAAAAAACAACAAACAAACTGGAGAATGATGCCTAACCCAATTCACTTGGGCGATATTTGATTTGATTTGATTTGATTTGATTTGATTTCTGCATTCAATCAAATACAAATTGAATACAAATTTCAAAAGCACAAAGACAGAGGATAACAAGTGCAGTGATTTAAAACGATAATGTAACATTACACAAATGAATACACATATAAGCAATTGCAGTGTTCAGTACAGAACCGAGAGTTAGTTTATATGAGAATGACATAAGGTTCGTTGATCCGAAAATGAACAGAAGGTGCGTACTATCGGAATTACGAAACTTATTCATTTTTCGGATTAACGAACCTTCGGAATGACGAACCTTTATTTCGTTTTCGGAATAACGAACCTTCGGAATAACTAACTGTAACTGACTGTTCGTCCAAGATGACTATATAGCAATAGTCAACAAACAGTGTTAACCAGCCACATTGTGCCATACGAAGAAGAAGGAGAAGAAGAAGAAGAAGAAGAGGAGGAGGAGGAGGAGGATGAAGAAGAAGAAGAAGACTCAGCAGCGGAAAAGAAATTTTCGATACTTTCGTGTGAGTGAAAAGAAGGGGTGCGTCAAGAGAAGATAATTTCTATTACAGATTGCATACAAAACGAGATTCCCTAAACACAACTGCTAAAGACCGGTAGACATTTTCCCCTCATGTAATCTTTGAAAGGAGAAAGCTACCGTTAGAATTACATTGACAAGCCCTCCCTCCCAGGCACACACATGCACATACATAGATAAAGAAAAATAAAATTGATTTATAGTCTTACACAAAGTTATAAAATTATAGAATGAATGCATAGCATGCAAAAGTAATTATCAGCTTTCGCGTTATTATGATCGCAAAAGTGCATCGACGATCGTGAAAGTCTCACAATATCAGGTAGAGTATATTTCATGAAATGGCGGTTGCCAAGCAACGGGAAGAACGATGCGCATTGAGGACTGTGGAATAGATAAAATCTTATACGAAGGAGTCCCCAATAAAAGTAAGAGAGAGAGAGAGAGAGAGAGAGAGAGAGAGAGAGGTTGAGAGAGGGAGAGAATGGAGGGTATTATTCCATGAAATATTTAGGACACATTATCCCACAATTTCATGCTATATTATTCTGCATCATAATTTTCTTTTAACAATTTATTGATCTTTGAAGTTGTCCTTATCTTGCACTTCCGCTCCTCTTGACTTGCTGTTGATAAAAGGAGTAAAATGAGACAGAATGTTAGAAATTTCGTGAAATTAGACGCAGACTTGATTAGGAAATGTACAAGAATATTAAGAATTCTCTCTCTTTTTTTCCAGCAAGCAATTTTGGTCGCAAATACGCATTTGAATTATATCAATTCCTTACGCATTATTCGATACCGGAAAAAAAGTAACGAAAAAGGAGAAAATCCCAGCAGCTGGAATCCATGTAACTGGTCAATTACTTAGCGAGAACGAGTAACCTTTTTTAACTAAAAATGACACATATCTCAGTTACTTCAAAATAATAATGATTTATTTGGGAAAAATGCATTTTTTTTCTCCGTCATTTTATTTTACGAAAGGTGGATATGCAAGGAATATTTAAGAGATCTAGATAATTCCTACCAACACTATTCATTAAGTTTTATACGTAATTACACAGAAAGGATGAATGAGGAAGTGGGCATGGATGGCTTATGAAATGAAGATTTTGATCGCAAAGCGGTTTAAGGTGCCATTTTCAAAATATTTTAAGTAAGTCCCTCATCAGAATGATGGAGCAAACCTTGCCAATGATAAACACTGCATAAAGATCGATCAAGTGTCCATCCACACCGACAGGTGTCAAAAGTACGTTGTGATGGAAGTGTTGAAAAGTGTTCACCTGGCCTTTCGTGGTGTTGATTTGACTCTGTCTGCTGCATGGTGATATTTTGACACTGCGCTGGTGTTAATTCAACATTGTCACTACATGGTGTTGACTCAATATTGCCTGTGATAATGTCAGTGGTATAACACCAGCCAAATGTCAATAGGAGACCACACCAATTGGTGTTACTTTGGTGTAAATTTGTTCACATTTTTTTTTGTCTTAAAAAATCAAGTATTTTATCGAAAAGTTCTTGTTCGTCTTGTTGAAGTTTTAAATCAACAAGAAGAACAGCAACTAGTCCTAACATATATCTAAATTATCTATAAAAGTTTCATATTTTGAAGTGGCATCCGGAGGTGTTAGCTGGACACCACAAATGAGCACCGGAAATTTAACACCAGCTCCGTGTTTCATATTTAACACGCAACTTTTTGAGGTGTAGCTCAATATGCACTTTCTGTACATCAAGAAATATTCTGCAAATTATGATTGAAAATATACTGGTTGACTTTTTTATTATTATTTTCCTTACTTTTTAGCATATTTAATCCCAAATGTCTCAAACTGACAAGAATGGAGATATTTCCTTTTGCGATGAAACTTTTCACCGTATCTTTGTTTCCATGTTTTTTTAGCAGATATAATCCCAAATATCTCAAATTGACAAGAATGGTGTCACTTCATTTTGCGATGAAACTTTTCAAATGCTGAAGTCGGCGTTTTATTTTAGATACAAAAGCCTTCTGAAACTGTTCTCCACGTTTTGATGACTTTCAAAAAGAGAAACAAAGAACATAAACTGGGTATATTGTAGAAATGTGGGGTTACTGACTTCTGCTATTTTCTGTTTTCTCACGTTTTTTTTTTCTTTTTCTGTTTTTATTCGCGAGGATTACCGTGGTTGTCTTTATTTCTTCATGACAGATAAACTGGGAACGAATTCCCGTTGATGAGTCGGTAATACTTCCGAAAGCAATTTCCCTCCGTGTTTACTTCCTCCACCTGCCCCGCTGTCCGCGGGGCCATTGACCGTACAACGAAGCCCGGCAGCTCCCACCGACAAATAATACTTGTGAGCTCTACTTTTACGGCACAATTTTCGGCGTTCCGTTTTGTTTTGTTTCGTTGTTGTTTTTTCTGCTTGTCTGCCTTTTTTTCTCTTCATCGAAATCACAAACACCAAGATGAAGAAAGCACTTTTCCGAAGGCATATCATGCATAAAATACGTACCCAAGAAAATACAAACAATCAAACAGCAACAACAACGACAATATAAACTGAAAGAGAACTAAGTTACTGAATGCAGCAAGACTGGAAAAGTGCAGATGCCTGCGATCATGGCGGAGTATTTCGTAAGATTTGAGTAGAAAAAGGAGGTCACTTCGGAAACGAGGGAAGTAAGCTGTAGCCAAATGATGAATGCCGCTTAGTCAATGCACCCGTTGTTTGGATGATGTGTGTGGAAAGGAGGACGACAACCATTCAAGTCATATACAGATGTATTGACAATATCAGGATCAGTATCGGAAAAGTTGTTATAATCATCTCCACACCAAGTTCAATTTTCACACTGTTTTATGCAAGTACGCATACATGAAACGAGAGAAAGATATGTTTTTATCGTGTTTTAATAAGAGAAGGAGCCTGTGTTGTGTTTTTTTAGAATATAGAAAAAAATTAGTATATAGAAAAAATTTATTTCATTCATTGTTAATTTCTTTGTTATGATGGTATTTGGAGAATTTTCAGCAGCAAATTGTAATGTTAGAAGTGTATGTGTAGAAAATGTATATTGAATACAATCTATCTTTTTTTTTTATGATCAAAAAGAAAGGTACAGAGACGGAATGCGTGTGAAATACAATTTTATTAACCCTAATTCTTAGAAAAGCATAATAGGTACACGAGATCGCGCGTGTCAATTAATGAAATAATCAAGTTTTAACAGGGGAACGTATAATGCAGAGCAAAAAACTTCTGCAGGACACGATAATAATCATGATAATGAAGATAAAATTCAAATTTCAAGATTCAAATTTATCTTCATTTCCATCAAATAAACACAGAAATTATATACAATGTATATGCGGAGGATATTTGTAATAATTGCAAGATAACAATTGCAAGATAATTGCAAGATAGCAATATAAGCATCATAAAAGTGATACTTATTATTACCAGTTATACATGAATATGATTATAATATCAATTGTAGATACAATGATGAATACAATTATTATCATTTCTACTATATAATTATGATCAGAATCCTCTGTAACATTCCTCATAAAATTATTTAGGTCTTGTTATGGGGTATATGAAATTCAACATGTCTCCCAAGGGTGAATGGGTCATTGGAAATAGCTGACCTCTTGATCTCACAGGAATTCTTGGTGTCACGAGATCTTTGACCGTTCAGAGTGCGTGTGGTCATCTTACACACGTTTTGGGGCAGTCTTTATCTTGACCGTTTCTAATCAACAAGGTGACTGGACAACAAATCCAAGGTTTGGAACGGGAAATAACAGAAAGATGCGCTTGTACAGGAAAGAAGAAGAGCACCTCACATCCGGGCAAGCTTGCTTTATTTGGCAGAAGGGTTATCATGGCTATTGAATCTAAAAAAAAAAGGAAGAGAGGGAACAGGTAAGAATTTGATGCGTCAAATGCTCGTGACACGAGTTTAGGAGCGAAGGTATAGTAAACTCTTTTATCAGCGCGCTGCAAATAACTTTAACCTGGTGGTATCGGTGAGTTTGGAGTCACATCCTGTATACTGGCGTATCAGGACTATCGGAGTTATGTTTAGATCGCTCCGGGCAGCGTAATATTCTCACGCCTTTGCTTCTGTGGGACTCTTTTCTTCCTTGCATTTTGTCAGATTTTGTTGTTATTGTTGTTGCTGTGGTCGTTGATTTTTGTTCATTCGTTTTGTCTTTTTTCTTTTTACCTTGGCTTGATACACTGCACTTTATATGTTTGTAAGTGCTTGTTGACGCAAGATAGCACTACGGGAACAAGACTTGTCGTTTTGCAGAGTCTATCAGATGTTCAAACCACGTTATTCATTGCCACGGTTTGGACATGGCACATGGCTGTGTGATGATGCAAGACTTTTTTTTTTCTGTAGTCAGGTAAAGTTTAATGTACTATCCAAGATACCCGCTCACCGTGCATATTCGCAACGCTTTGGCCCCTGCAGTCTTATAATTTATAATGGCGTTATATGAGGGGGGGGGGGGTAATGTGAAAAAAAAATACAATGTTTGCTCCCTGTTGGAAAATGACGTACAGGATAAGTTAATTCAGACGTGTTGGGTGATTTTTGCAGTGTATCGGCAAAAATTGTCAAGGTGGAAAAAATGACAGTAGAATACACTCGTCAATATCATTCCATTAAGCCTATCATTCACTCGGTCAACTTACACGTATTACTTCGTGGGAAAACGACAGCAACAATGATGACAATTATCACAATGATAATGACAGGACAACAACGACAACCATGCCTCGCTGTCACTACCCCGTGTAAACCGACTGCATACGTTATGCATGCAAGCGAAAGAAAAAGCAATATCAACCCATTTGAAGCAAATTAAGGGAGAACATTATTGTAGGTGATCTATAGATACTTGAGCTTTGAGCACCGATTAGCACAGAAAGCCCAATAGCGTTGTAAATGCTGTCCGAAGTCCCTGCACAGAAAGGGTTAAAGGCCATGCAGACGTATAGCCGTATCGTTAACAAGCAGATCAGCGGAGGGAGCTAGGTTTCTCGAAATGTCAGAAACAAAGAATGATAAATGCCTTTGTTTAGCAATAATGAAACGATATGTTTGAAGGTCTCATTATTTGTTGTTGCGTGTTTGTTGTTGCCCTATAACCCCATGCATTTGACAGTACGTCTTGCCAATATAGCTTTAGGAGTGCATGGGTAAAAGATTCCTCGATTTCTTCCCATTATTGACGCTCAGGTCTGATGTGTATTGATATCACGTAATCTATTCTCATGTGGGCTTACATTATCAGTTTATTTTCATTTCATATTTTATGAGTCTGATGTAAAGCAACCGAATCAGCCTTCGAGCTGCTGGATTGTTATTTATTACTTGCAAAATAAACCACATTGACTTGAATTGGATATAGGATGCATTGATTGGAATTCATGAAAAATAAGAGGAAAAAGATTGAAAAATGCCTATGTTTCTCACCGCCAAATGAACTTCATGACATTTTGACACCATGATATCAATTTCAATTCAAATGTGTCGAAAATTAAGGGGGAGATGTCTAACACTGAGGGCATCTCACGTTGTCAGAGGAAGCTAGGGCCCGATACGAGGAAATCCAAACTGGAGATTTTTTCCTCCCTGTTACTATGGCAACGATGTGACAATTTGGGGCGTCTTTAATGCACGGAAGAAAGTGCTGGAAACAGGGTTTGACAGTGACTCACGTATTCTGGGCGTGGTCGGCCGGTCTGTTTGTAACAAAGCCCTTTGTGAAAGGAACTACTCCGTCCTTCACTGTGTGCTCGAAAGAAAATGTTAGTCTACTCCACTCAGGCCCTGATAAGCATTCAGGCTTTCCAATAACGATAAAATGAACCCGTTAACGTTTAAAATTATGTACAAAGTGCACTTTACATTGAATATTGAAACCCCGAACGTCAAAAGAAGTATACAAGAGCGTTTGAAAGAATTTCTGGCTAACATATTTGTTTTACCAGTCCTTATTTTAACGGATTGTAAACGGCAAATTTACAATAAATGCCTCAGAAAGCTGTTTCCGATTTTCGTGAAAAAAAGAAAAATTAGGTGCAGTTTTCACGAGCTTCATGTAACATTTGAAGAGAGTTTAGATGTTGAATAGACTGCAATAAAACTGGCAATTAAGATGGTAATAATTGATCTTAAAGAAAAGTGAAGTCCTATGAGTTTACCAACTTATCAAGTCCAGGGGGGGGCGTTTCATCAACGAGTTCGTCGGAGATTTCACCGACAAATCTGCTATCAGCCAATCAGACCAAGGATTTCATTAGCTTTTAACAGTTGTCAGTGTAAATCCTTGCATCTGATTGGCTGATAGCAAATTTGTCGGTGAAAACCTCCGACGAACTCGTTGATGAAACGCCCCCCCAGGTATTGATTTTTTATTTTCATTCACTGTCACTGAGATTGGTCAGGCCACATGGACGTTGTAAACGCAGTGAACAGTGTCCAGTGTTGTGCAAAAGGATGTGTCTTCTACAGGGCAAACAATCTGGTGTACCCTAAAAGGCACAACTTACCATTTGGAGATGAAACAACCCCCCCCCCCCAAAAAAAAGCTTTATTGCTACACAATAGTTGTGAAATGTGAGTTGGGATAGAAACAATCAATGTAAAAATATCAATCAGTATAATCAATGTTAAGTATTGTTAAATATACAAAATGTTAATAGTATAGTTGTAATGAATTGTTTCTAGAATAAACGATCTTCAGTTATGCTTTACTAAGAAAAATAGTGATATCTCCTTATATTTTAGGTTCTATTGTGAAATTTTTATATGTTAGGATGTTTGGTGAAACGACTTACCAACACATACGCATCAAATGTTATTACTCGAATGTTTTAATCACTGCTACCAATGGTAAGCAGTACCTTTAACTAAAACTAAAAACTACAAAAAAAAGAAAAGAAGTGAGAGCTCCAATCCTGATTCCAGAGTCACACCAGCAGAGCTGAGGTAACGATGTTATATAGACGCACATGTCGAGTATACGTTATAACACTGAGCAAAGCTCCCCCTCCCTCTCTCTCTCTCTCTCTCTCTCCCTCTCTCTCTCCTCTTCCCTACAATGGAAAGTACACAGTGTCCCACAGTGTGTTCACAGTGTGTTCACACTGTGTTCACATAGTCGACTATGTGAAAACGCTCGAATTTGGCAGTGTGGAGATGATATCACACTGTGGTTTGGTTTTCACAGTGTTCACATGGTAATGTTGTGTCACACTGTGGATTGATGATTCACAATGTGTTCACACTATTACAACGCTCGAATTTTAACAGTGTGAAGAGCTTTCACACTGTGTTCACATTGTGTTCACACTGTGTTTCTCACACTGTGTCTCTCACACTGTGGGACACTGCGTTCTTTCCAGCAGGTTTTCTATCTATCTTTCTTTCTATCTGTCTATCTCTATCTCTATTCGCATGCTTTCTCCTTAACGGAACACTTCTCATGTAATATTCGAGGCAGACGTCTACTCGGTATTTGTTTCGTTTGTTTTTGTTCCTGCTTTTGAGAAGTTGTGTAATGGGCTTATATTTCACACTTGTCTTGTTTGTTAGTTTTGTCTCAATGAGATTAAAACCGTTGGATTCCCAGGTGTCTATCGCTTCATATTATGCTTGGAACACAGAAATATAGAGGAAAAATGTATACAAACAAAGTAGGAAAATAAGCTGAAGACATGGTTTACATTAAAAGAAATAAAATGAGATGAAAAGAAGCACTCTCGTTCTTTAGAGAAAAACAGTAATATGAGAACATGGCAAAATGAGGTTTGAGTGATGTAGACTATAGCGGTGTCCAATGTCAGATCGACCTGTTATGAGTATGACTAATGCACCGGTAATTTCGTTCAGTTCACACCATATGGCGTCTAGTTATTGTCGTTACTATTTTCTCTGTCCATTTTTCCAAGGGACGCCCTTCCCTGATTTTTTTTTCTGTTTCACTTGTTATTTTTCTTAGTTTCTCTCGCTTTTTAAATACTTTTCGTTTACGTGGCTGATATCCGTATCGACCGCAAGCTGATGTATAACATCTACGTATTACAGAGCGTTCATCAGGTCGGAGAGAAGAAAAAACATGAGTGAATACGTGTGTGAGTGTGCGTTTGTGTTTGTCTGTATGTGTGTCGTGCCGGTGTACGCATTTGTGTATTTGTGTGAGTGTGTGTGTGTGTGTGTGTGTGTGTGTGTGTGTGTGTGTGAATGTGTGATCATTCATTTTGTGTTACTTTGTACTGCCATATCAGCTTAATATACTATTATATTTGTATTGTTTGAATGTTAATTAACTCAGATTACTGAAGAAAAGTGTACATGTGTGTATGTGTGTGTGTGAGTATCAACGAGAGAGGAACAGACTGAGGAGATTGACGGAACGATGTCGGCTGAGGCCGAAAACCTAAATGTTGGACAGTTTGAATTTTCAGCCTCCGTAACATTTGCTGAAGGTAGAATTTGTTAAAGGACAAGTCCACCTTCATATACATGTGGATTGAGTGAATGCAGCAATGTTATTGGAACACATCACTTGATCACTTCAAAGCCTCACTCACGACTCACATTTTTCACCAGACATTTAATTGCTAACTGTCTTGGAGGAGTCTGCGCCTTTGAATGTTTCTGTGACAGATATATGGCGCCATACAAATGCTGTGGATCATCATCATCATCATCATCAGTGATTTCAAGTTTGAGGAAAGTCGGACAATCCGTTCAAAAGTTATGAATTTTTAAAGTATCTGCACAGTCACTGCTGAATGAGAAGACTACTAGAGTGTATGATGTCACATGCGTACAACGATATAAGGAAAATATAAAGAGAATTTCACAAAATTTTACTTTTTGAAAAAAGTGCACATTTCCTCGACTCGTCATTGATGTATGTTAAGGGTAATATTATTCCCCTTGTCTTCTGAAAGAGGGAAGTCAAGTGTTCTTTTATTATGCGAGAAAAATGAAAATATCTTGAATTGTCCTTATATTTTCTTTATATCGTTGTACTCATGTGACATCACAAGCTTTAGTAGTCTTCTCATCCAGCAGTGACTAAGCAGAAACTTCTAGAATTAATAACTTTTAAACGGATTGTCTGATTTTTCTCAAACTCTTGCTGATGTGTTCTATTAATATTGCTGCATTCACTCAATCCACATGTCTATGAAGGTGAACTTGTCCTTTAAGGGCATAGCTTGCTTTTAAATCACTTATAATTTAAGGCAGTGAGTTACACTGCAGTGACTTAAGACTCACTTAGCCCCCCCCCCCCCCCTCCTCCACCCCATTGGCAATAGCTAGATAAAGCGAACATACGTTTATGATAGTGATAAATGACTGCTAGTATTGACAAAAAAGGTGTATGCCTACTTTTTAGTGTGTATGTTTGTAATTCACGTTAGTATTTCTTTCGTAGAGATTTATCTTTATAATCTTGACCTTTTCTATTTACTGCATTTTTTGTCTGTTTTTAATGTTTATGTTTCGTTTTATTTGTTTTGGTTGTTGTATTTGTAAAGTTTTTTTATGTTGTTTACTGTAATGTTCTTGTCTATTCTGCTTTGTTTTGTTTTCCAGTGTTTCTCTTTGTATCTTATTTCATTGGTGATACTTGCCTGTCTGTGTAAGTCGATATGATGTGGAAGGCGTGTGGTACTCTTTCATTGAGCACACGTAAAGGAAACATATTCTTGCGGGATAGAGTTTCGACAACAAATGAAGTCATTGGAATAAAGGAGGGAAAAGTTCTGAGAAAAATGCTATCAAAAAAAAAACACTTCCATTTTATTTAATCAGTGCAGAAGCTGTAAAGCTGAAATTAAAATGAAAGCTTTACTTGTTCCTAACAGGGAGGTGAGAGGAAAACCTCGCTGTTTCTAATGAGGAAACACTACTATACAAAATCAGGGCGAGAATCCCAAGTCTAGCACTGCGCAATGCTTTGAGCATTGTCGAGCAACTCGCCAAGTCCTGTAAATAAACTCTCGTGTACCTATCCAGTGTATATTACATAGCCATGTTATTACGTTTGGCGCATGCGCAGTTGGAGAGATGACATCATCCGTGACGCGTCGCACCTTGGCTACTTATTGCCAAGGAGACTGATGGGTATAGGATTACGATCCGTCAGGAGGATGAGTCGGTCTCGAATTACGGCCTGATAGACGTGTTAATCGCATCTCTGCCAGGTTAAAGACGCTGTTTAGCCTCGCGGTTGCTCCATTTCAGTAAATGACCGATCTTCTGCTGAGCGAACTGTAAATTGGTGATGTTCAAATGATCGTATTCAAGAAAAACAAAACGGAATATTGTATGGAGAATGCATTATGCCGTCACTATAGAGGGATTTATGAACAAAATATCATTCATTGAATGATTTGTTGAACTGCGCACGGGCACTGATGAGTGTAAATAATCATTTTGTTTGTGGTTAATTCGGCCACTCACTGATGTCTCACCTTCTGAAGCATGCATCGTTGTTATCAACTCTCTATGTCATAATCATTTGCATGATACTGAACATCAGTTTTCTTTCCCTTTTGGTCAAACGACTTTGATCTCATTTGAGCAAATTATTCCATAACGACCTTGCGGAGAAAAAACCATTTAGCATTGCGGGTTCATCAATAATTCATGAGAGCGATAGGTGGGGGGGGGGGGGCTGGATATGATACATATCGCCTGAAATATTTTTTTTCGGCTTATATATTATGGCGAACGAATCAAGGGCTGTGAGAATAGCATATTGACCTCGTAAGGTCTTGTTGCGTGAGATACCTCCCTAATTTAATTTGCTGCTTCTGACGGTACAAACCATTATGCCTTAATCCGTCTGTGTTTTCTTGCGTTCTTTTAATTCGTGTTTAAATGTTCTGCAAATATCTGGAAATATTTAGCTAAAACCTGTTTTCGGAACGCTGTCGCATTAAATTGTAAAAAAAAAAGAAAATATTAAGTGAAATACAACTTTAAAGGGACTGTACAGTACTGATTGAGGTAGGGATTCATGTTTTGAACATTCCTAAGTGAGATAATGAGAAACCTCTTATGAAATATGAAAGAGCATGTAATTTTAAGAAGGATTCAGCGTTTATTTGATGAAAATTGGTTTTCAAATGCCTGAGATATCCCCCCCAAAAAGTGATAATGATAAAAGACTACAGGCCACGCCTTTTATTAGGATCTCTTTGTTTCACCTTGTTTTTGGATATCTCAGGCATTTCAAACCGATTTTCATCAAATAAACTTTTGATACCCCTTAGAATTGCATCCTCTTTGACATCTCATAGAGTGGTTTCTGAATATCTCGCAAAACGTTAAAAGCTATAGATCCTCACCTCGACCAGAACTGTATAATTATACCCTTTAAATGTCTATCAGGCGTTCAGTGACACTCAACTTTCCGACATAATATGATGACAAGGAGAACAGTTGAAGCGCACACACACACAAAAGAGATCATCCTGTCTTCAATTTTGCTCAATGTGTGTGGCATGGAAGCGGGTAACGCTAATATCCTCCCAACGATGGACCGGTAGCGGACACCAATTTTGAAAATTGTTCAAAATGGACCAAAGTCGGGTGGGGGGAGGGAAGGGGGGGGTTCAGGATGACGTGTAGGGATGGAGAAAGGGAGATGACTGCTAGTATAGAGTGGAACGAGAAGAATACGCGCACACACACACACACACACACACACAATAATGATAATGATAATGGGGTGAAAAAAAGAAATGATGAAATTTCCTCGCCAGACAGGTTCGATTTGAGCGTAATCATCGACACTTTTGCGTCATTATGCGCCTGTGTCATCTCGAATTTTGTCGTTAGGGAAGTGCCCATACTCATTTGCACAAACTAGCCCTGACGTCGGAATCTCGTTCCCTGATCGCCAACCTGTCCAAATTTAGCACGTCCTCTTCACAGCGCTGGATGCATTTAGGGATCCACTCTTAGCAGCACGCGATGCTCCTTCTGAAGTTCTCGCATTTTTCATATAAAGCAGATTGATTGGATATGGCATCAGTGAACAGTGCCCATATCTCGTGCTAGCATTGTTTTGAATCTAAAAGGGAAACGAAGATGCCTATATTTGAACGCGCTGTACTGAATATAAACCTCGGATGAGTACCGCTACAAAAAGAAAAACATCATAAAAAATCCTTGCCAGAAAAGACTGTACAATACCGGAAGTCAGCGATCTAGAATATTTATGGATCTTTATTGATGGTCAAGGCACGATAAGGCAGTATGTATTGTGGTGATTCTAGATTTGTAGCATGTCACAGATGCATAACTATTCATGTATGTAATATTATGTATATAAATATATCTATAGGTCTGTTTTGTTTAAGAACATAGAAAAAAAAGAATCTTATAATGCGAGGCATGGGGAAATACCGAATAACTGACCTTGACAAAAGCGCAACGGTGTGCACTGGCAGACAAAATCATAATCACAAGAGTAAGACTAGATAAAAAAGCGACGAAAGGATGAGAGAAAGAAAGGAGGCAGACAAACCGACAAACAGACAGACAGACAGACAGACAAACAGATGTGTGGAAGGAGAGTGGGAAGATGTTTCACGCATCAGGTCACTGAAATCAATCACGGTCATGTTGATGATTCGGCTCGCGGCCCGTATCGAATTTCTAGAAGAGCAGGGTGACTCGCGCGAGCTGTTCGGCTGACGGATCGAGATGTCAGGGTGAGTAAAACGTGCTCAGCCCACGATTCTCAGCCGATGCAGACTTCATAGTCTACTCTTTCCAGACCGCTATATCATTCACTTATCCACAGGATGTCTACCTCCGAACATGACGGTGCCATTAAACTTCCCACTTTCTCACGTTTCACCTTCGTTTCCTGCCGCCTTCCATGTCCGCTCAGTGGACACACGCTGCAGCTAATATCATTGAGGAAGAGCAGATATACATCAGCCTTTAAATCCGAGACTATCTTTATAACAGCCAGACAGATGACGTCATTGTTCACGGCTACAGACGTGTGACCATATGGGCTTAACTAGACTAAAGGGTCACGTTCGTGGCAGAAGTGAAGAGAGGAAAATATACATTATGTATAACTACACAAGAAGGTGATTACACAAACACACGGACATTCACACGCAAATGCGCATCCACTCAACATGCCCATACACACGCACAAGGTCAATGCGAGAAGTGAAGAACACGATTACGATGATGAAACTATAGAGAAAGACAAGAAAAAAAGTACATTACTCTAGCTGCAGTGCAATTGAAATAAATTCCAAATATCACAAAATTTGCTATTGATTTGAACTTGCATTTTCCTAATTATTTGCCTATATTTGCCAATGTCGGCCTGCTTTTAAAGAGCAAAGTCAAATTGCAATCAGTCTTTATTTCATTAAATTTATGATATCACTGACACAAGCGTATTCCTCACTTTATTTTCTTAAGCCCATCAGTTTTGACAGAGCCTTTCAAACTAACGTTACTGCCGCAACGTCCGGATAGCGTTCGGGTATTTTTTTTACCCAACCTGTTAAAACGGTCCCCGCAAAATGTTGCTCGGAAGTTGTCGAGGTAACTTTTACCAAATTCTACCCTAGGCATCTAGGGTAATTATCCCCACCTTACCCAGACATTACCCCCAACAACCCTTCTATTAGAACGCTCCGGCTATAACATTCCTTTAATACACTCAACACGCATGCGCAATAGTCCAAACAGAATGACACCGCTCGCCGATCACGTTCATGGATTGTAACCACACTCCCTTCGCGAATGAACAGGTAGGTTGTTGTGGAAACTACCCGGAGAAGGTTCTCGGTGTGTGTCTCTTAAAACGGTACCCCTCGCTCTCTCCTGCGGTTTTATTGCCCGAGGCCAGGAATTTTGTTCTCCGGACGTTGTCCCGACGTTGTCGGGGTAAGGTCTCTTAAAACAGCTATTATAGGGCTTTAGAATTACAAATTCAAATTCCAAGTGACCTTAAATTATACTCTTATTGTTTTGAGTCACATTGTCTCCTCCATCTAATGATACCCAAGAATAGCTGATTAACTGAACATTTCATTGCAACCTTAAATAATGCGACTGAGTTTTTATTTCCTGCGATTTGTTTTAGAATCAATGGCAACTAGATTTTGACAGATTTGTGATCAGGTCCGTGCGAAAAGTTATGATTGGTATCGAGCGTAGCTTTCTATAAGATGAATATGAGATCAGTATCAAATTGCTATTAACTGCGGGTTTGAGTCGAATCAAGCGAAACTCTTTAAAAGGCGCGCAAGTCCTGACTGGTAGACAGACCGGCAGAGGTGCTTAAAGGGACTGTACAGTTCTGGTTGAGGTGAGGATTTAGCTTTTAACATTTTGCAAGATATTCAGAAACCACTCTATGAGATGTCAAAGACCATGCAATTCTAAGGGGAATCAAAAGTTTATTTGACAAAAATCGGTTTTGAAATGGCTGAAATATCCAAAAACAAGGTGAAACAAAGAGATTCTAATAAAAGGCGTGGCCTGTTGCCTTTTATTATTATCACTTTTTGGGATATCTTAGCCATTTTAAAACCAATTTTCATCAAATAAACGGTGAATCTTTCTTAAATTTACATGCTCTGTCATATTTCATAAGAGGTTTCTCATTATCTCACTTAGGAATGTTATAAACCTGAATCCTCACCTTAACCAGTACTGTAGAATTTGGTTGTTCGAGAAACGTGTACTTTGTATATATGCGGCAGCATTAACGGGAAGAAAACGCGAGAGCCTCAATCTTCAATATATATAAAATGCAAACAAACAATCCCAAACTGAAATCGAAAGGAATTGGTGCCACGTGAACCAATCATCATAAGAATCCCGAAAACAGAGCTGATAGAGACCACTAAAGTTTACGGGGAAATCCAGCGGAAATAAAAGAAAAGGAAATAATGAACATGATATCTATTGATACATACATGTTTTTATAGACAAAATGATAGATATGTAGTTTCAGCAGGAACACTGGCACAAACACTCTCAATGTTATTTATGTATTTCTTCTATTCTTCCTTATCCCTCTGATTTTACCGAGAGACACCTACCGTCTTTTTTTTCAGAATGCTAAGTAGTAAGTATCAGCTCCTAAACCGATAAGAGAATAACATTGGAAATCTTAGTCGACGTTAAGATCTGCTGGTGTCTCTGATTATTTTTTATTGCTATAAAAATGTACTAACGTCCAGTTGTCCTCTGAACCTATGATTCACGCGGGGTCCTTGCTATATGGAAAATATGATATTTCTGTGGTTGTTACAGTTGCCATGTCTATGAAACTTTTAAACACTCGTAATGTCTGCAGCTGACTGTAGGCCTTTTTCCGAAGTCTTGGCTGTGTTTCCATTTAATCGCATTCCTTTGCTTCTGCAACTCTTGCATGTAATGCAGCTATATATTAAGTCTTCTTTCAACAAAATCATAGATTTAATCGCATTCCTTTGCTTCTGCAACTCTTGCATCTAATGCAGCTATATTAAGTCTTCTTTCAACAAAATCATAGATAGAGTGATGCACCAATCAAGAGCCAAAGTAACATTAGCCATGAGAATATTCAAGAACGTCACAACAATTTTGTAAATGCGGTTTTAAATAGCCTTATCATCCTGAACACACCTCGAGTACGGCCATTGTCATTATGAACTCTGTTGCATTTACCTTGTAAAAGCAAAATAGATCAAATTAAGCATGAGCATCGGTCGCTTATAATCCGAAATTTTCAACACAGAATAACTCAGAGAAACCCTTTATGTCATCATTTGGCTTCTTTCTCTTTATAGTGTTATCCTTCCATTCCTTCATCTCCCCAGTATGTATTCTCATCTTTCTCATTTCATTCCTCCCGTCTTTATTTCTACCTACACTGCATACTCCTCCTACTTCTGTCAGGTGTCTACATTTTGTTTCGTACAAAAAGGTGCTATATAAAAATGTATTATATACTCTCTAATTATAAAGAGAAAGGGAAGGGTTTCTCTCCCTCTCTTTATCATATATATATATATATATATATATATATATATTTCATTTCATTTCATTTTATTTAATTTTCGACAAAAGTATACAATACAAATGTGACCCTGCATCACAAAACCAACAAAAAGTTGCCAGACATGGATTTTTAGTTAAGCGCAGATTCTGAAATAGCAGACTCTAAGCTTTAAAATGATGTATAGCTCGATTGAAATGGACTCCCCTAACCTATCTAAATATTGGAAAGAAAACACAAACTCGGGAAAAGTGTGAACTGAGAAAAGAGGCTCTGAAGTACAAGGTCTATTCAAACGCTTAATCTTTTCCAAGCCGTGCTAGCTGTGCGATGAAAGGGACAAAACACAGGATGTTTACAATGACATATACATATATATATCATTGTAATATACATATATGTGTATGTCAAATATATACGATATGATTATACAATAACGGGTATAAATATAAATATAATATATTTTGTTCTACACCTATACTCTCGGAGTTTATGGGCATTTACTATAATAAGAAGAAACAATAAGGGAGAAAATGAGGGAGAGATTTTCCCACTATATCTCCCCCTATAAATATCTCGTACAGAAAATACGAGATTTATTGTTTTCGCTCTTTTTGAACACAAGGATCAACGACCTCGCCTCTAGGCAGTCTAAAAATGTGATACTTGGAATTCTAACTTGTACATTTCTAGGATTTCACTGGCTCCCCCCCCCCCCCCTCCCCAGTAGAAGTGTCCGAATAAAGTCGTCTGGGCCACGATCACAAGTAGTGACTCATCAGTTCCTTAAAATGAGTCTCTATAAATCATGTTCTTCATTTGGTAACAGACTCCGTCGACAGCCTGGTGTATTTCTATCGATGGGGGCACTCGACCAATTACGTTCTCTGTCCTCTTTCTCTTTTGATTTCTCAAGAACAAACGGTATGCCTCTTTAATTGATGCCTCGAAAAACAGCGATGATGTATCATGTATTCCTCCAAGGGTATGCAATAAACATTTAATCTAGGTTCCTATTCGACGAGAAGTTAGAGGTCTCTATATTCACTTGGGAAACAATTAAAATCCGACAGCGCAATGCCAAAAAGAACAGAGTTTAACTCCTGACGTCAAACGACATGTACTAGTAACTGTAGGCCTACCTCATAGGTGCCCACGAATATGCACACATGATTGTGTTCCGACACCCACACAGACAGACATACAGACAGACATACAGACAGACGGACACAAGTGAGGGCTCAAAATACATTGTACACAGAAAAACAGGCAGGAAAAAACACAACACTGTCATATGATTTTTAGGTACTAGTACACTTTTTTTTTTCTTCTTCTTTGTTCGCTAGTAAAGCGACCACGCGCTGGTTTGACGGAGTAAAGTCATTCATCGTGCTGCGCTGTTCCTCGTACACTCCACGAAGAAGTATGTGTATCAAGGGACACACACACACACACACACACACACACACACACACACACACACACACACATTTTAGTACTACACTAGTAGACATATACACGCACATTCCGTCTGTCACAGTTACGGCATTCCTTTCCCGAGCTCCTGCGTAACGTCGTTAAACGTGCAGTGCTTTCTAATCTTCATTAGATCGCCCCTGCATCACACTATTCCAGCAGCTTGTGTGTTGACTGTGCGTCTATCTATCCGATTGTATCATGTGCACGTCTTGGGAAGAAGACCTGAAGATGCAGTTTGCGATTAATATGATTCCATGTCAGGTCTACCCCGACCGATCCATTCGTCTTAATTCCGTTTGCCCAGCGTTCCTCGTCTGTACCTATGGCCGTTGATTGCTAATGGTTTTAGCACTTGAGAAAATGTTATTCCAAGCAGTCACGGCTAATCACCGAGGTAACTCTCGGCTAGCGTGATTACACGGTCGTTGCCCCAAGCACAAGTGTGAAAGACACACAAGCACACACTCAAAGTAACAATCACAAAACTTATCCACACACACGCACAAGCAATACATACACACGAAAATTGTCACACACTTCGCAAATACACATACACCTACGGTGGCGTGGTTGAAGTGTCTGATGATACGTGTGCAAAGCTGAGACCGAATCCAGCACCATGTCCCTTTTGGAAAAGATGTCTACATGTAGGTTGCTTTCTGGTATAAATTGCCTGGTAGAGCCAACTGTATAATTCGGAGAAGAGTTCTCACATTTTGACACTATGGGTAAAGAAGAAACAAAGTAGATGTTACAACTGTCTTTATTGTTTAAGAAATCAAATCTATAACACTTCGCTGTGCTCCTGCCTTTTAACTTTTCAATGCTTAAAAAAAAGACAGTTTTAAAAAGATAGTAGAAAATTGTCCTGTCCCCTCCAAATAACTTTCCAGTTCCATTTGCTGTCTCCATCATTGCTTTCTGTTTTTTTTCCTTTTCCCAATTCTTTCATTCTCTTATGCATCTTGAGTCTTTTATATCGTTCTTTCCCATCCCCCTGCCCCCCCTTTTTTTTGCGGCCTAAAGCTAATCTTCCTGTTGCTAAGTTTTGATTTTGTCCATGCGTTTATTCATTTTTAATGCAGCTTTTCTACATACTTCTACAGCTTGGCAAGACTTTGCACTCATCTCTCTTCCTCTCTCTCTCTCTCTCTCTCTCTCTCTCTCTCTCTTTCTCTCCCTTCTCTCAGTATACCCTCGTCTTACTCCATTCATCATCGTCTGTAGTCTGGCTTTCAGACCAACTGCTTGCACTCATTTGGTTCGTTAAATATTAACACCCACTAACGACTATGTTATGAGAGTTTGATGTTATGAAATTGACAATTCTTGTATTGACTTTTTTTTTTACTCTTCTTTTTTGCATACTATGTATCATTTTGTTTTCATTTGATATTGCATTTGGAGAAAATAAATGCAGAAATAAAATCAAACCAAACTAAAGAGGTAGCTGGTTGAGCCGTTTTGCGGAAAAGGACTAAAGTTGGATAAGGATCTGGAAACCAGACTACATCGTCTGCGAAGGGGGCAGACAGGACGTCCTCCACACGACACCGAGACTGAGGCACTCGGTCTGCGATGAACTCCTGGATTCAAGATGGCGGACACTTGGGTCTGAAGTGCGCCCTCGGGGGCCACCTTTACCTCACTTCAAAATATTGACTCTCCTTTAAAGCTGTAGTGGTGGTGGGTGCACTTCTGCTATAAGTGGATGATCGGCAGTCTACCAAGATTTTTTTTCTTCTAATTTTTTCTTTTAAAATGACTGAGTAATGGTAGGAGACGGATGGACGCCACGTATATGCAACCAAAAAGGAAGGAAGATGAAAAATGAAAGGGGAAAGAGCACAAAAAAAAAGAAAAGGAAAAGAAAGGCAAGAAAACTAGAACGGGTGCAGCGAAAATTTTCTTTCCACCTCCGCCGGCAAAGATGAGTAATATTGTGTAGTCTATGGCTTTCACAAGTTTCACTAGTTTGTTTTCATTTCCAATAGTTTTTATTTTTTCCCTAACTCCCTCTCTTCTTCCTTTTCTTCTCTCTCCATCTACCCCCCCCCCCCCCTCCCCATTGCAGAGAGTCGGACATCGTGTCACCGACCTTCAAAGTCATTCACACTTGCTTTTTTCCTCGGGTCACACTTGTCTTGCGCAATATTTCTATCATCAGTAAGTCAAGAGACTGGAGAAGTAACATGCTTTGTTAATTCCCCCCCTCCCAAAAAAAAAAAAAAAAAACCCATCAGCTCCCAACCGCTCTGCTCTGAAAAAGAACCAAAAAAATGTAGTCTGCTCTTATATTGAGTGGTTTTATCTCTATTTGATTCTCCAACAGAAAATTGAAAGAAATAGATATTTAATGGAAATGGTTTGGGGTTTTTCTTTAGACAAAACAGTATACAAGAGAATATAGTAGTTCTGTCCAGGGAGGTGAGACTCCCCTGTTCTGTCTAATAGACTGCATATACATAGATAGATAGATAGATAGATAGATAGATAGATAGATAGATAGATAGATGGATAGATAGATAGATAGATAGATAGATAGATAATAGATAGATAAAAGTAGAGGGACATACTGGAAAAATGCATAATGGGGTAAAAAACTTATATCTATGAATTTAAGTAGAATAGATCTTATAAAAGCTAATTTTAATAACTAATCAATCCATCCTATTTTTTTATAGAAGTCCATCCGCTCTACACTCTCCTTGTACGTCATTGTATGTAGACTAGTTTTCTAACGTTACCATTTCAGCAAAGGCATTCTGATTATTCTTTTATTTCAAACATTATCACTTTTAAGCGTTTGTGGTTGGGAGCTTGATATATTCCCGTAATATCCAGTAACGCTATAGAGTTTTGTAAAGAAAAAAATATCAACAACAGCAACAAACAAACAAAAAACAAAACAGGAACAAACAAACAAACAAACAGACAAACAAATCTAAGTTGCATTTTATAGTGGTTGAACATCACTTGCAACGTCACATGCCTAGCAATCACAATAGTTGTTTTTGTTGTTGTTGTTGTTTTTTGTTCACTTCAGGAGAAATGTATCAAGTCACACACAACATGACACTGTGTATCTATACATGGTTTTTGCGAGTTCATAAATGTAATGGCCACTTACAGTGTGAGAACAAAATGGTGAACTTGTTACTTTGGAATATTGAGGCAGTATAGCAGTTACCTTCTTGATTTTATAAAATTGATACCTCTGAATTTCAATGTACGTCATGGCCTTACACTGGAAAGGTTAGCTTGAAATGGATAAGTTCATTAGAGCTGTTCGAAATCAGATAGAATAAGCACACACACTCACACGCACACACACACACACACACACACACGCACACACACACACACACACACACACACACACTAACAAACACAAACGCGAAGAATGGAGCTACAATCTTCCACAATGTGTACATCCACGGTAATGATTAGATTAAATAGCATAGCAATATAGGGCCTAGAGGTTTTTGAAACATTTGCAACAGAAGTAAATTATGCAAGAACATACATGATATACTATCATCTAAGTACAGCTTAGTATATGTCTTTAAACTATACGACTAAAATGAATGTCTTAAATTCATTAGATTTTTTTCTTTTAAATTCTATACCTTGTGAAAAACTAGCAATGAATTTCTACAGGATTAAAGATTCTATACTGGGAATTGATTGGTATGACTATCAATCGACATTTTTTGATTGCTTATTTCCTCATTTGCGGTCATATGCTATCAACTGAGGGAAGGAAGACCGTCAAAACAAAACAAAAAGGAAACTGGAAGACAAATAAAGAAAAATAATTCTAAGAACGCACATGTCTGTCATGTCTGTCAGTCGGTTACTTTCATTCAGTCAATATTCCAAGAAAGTTAAATGCACAATAAAGTACACTAGTATTGGCTTATACATAGGAACGGGGATTTGCTCAGATGCGTTCATATCAGCCAAAAGAAAAAACAAACAAACAAGCTTCCAAAGAGAGAACTGGAAGACAATTAACAGAAAATAATTCCAAGAAGGCACTGGAGTGTCAGCTATGCCTTTTGTTCTTCTGTCAACTTTTCCAGAAAGTTAAAGGTACAATCATAGTGATACATTCGTGATAAAACATACTTCCGCACAAGTTGTCAATCAAGCAATAAATATCAGAATGTCACTAAATATCGGGACATTTAAACACTAAAATGTCAGGACAACAGGTACTAAATATTTAAACGATTGCTTGCTCATATTGTGTTACTTTGCATCGCGTTGTGTTTCACGGAGTGCTAAGTATTATTTGCCATGAAACATCTATATCCAGACTAATATAATTTAACTTTTACAAGGATATGTTCTGTTTGCTAGTTTCTTTGTTTGTTCATTTGTTCATTTTCCATCTGAGAAGATGACCGGAAAGCCCATATTCAGCTACACTAAGCTGGTCTTCCATGGGGTCCAGCTGGATGTGAGGCGGGACCACAACCGGGTTAAACACCCTGGATATGTATATCCATATAGCAGCTGCTGAAGATTTCTTGCTCTGAACCTCCCCCCCCCCCCCCCATACAATCTCAATGCAGATCGAAGTAAATGCCCCTTTTGAACTTGACTCAGGTGAAGATAAAAACTACCTTAAAGGTAATCGACCTCGAGAAGGAAATGCGTCCGAAAACCAGAAGTCCTGAAGTAATGTGAACTTTATAATGGGGAAAAATTAACATCAACATTGAAAGATTAAGCTAACAAACAAGCAAATAATGATGCATATAAATTTTTCTTGGTCTTTTGTCTTTTTCACAACTAAGGACAACTGTGAAGCGACTGTCGTCACAAGTTTAAGGTAATACATTAACCGAGATTGTTTAATGTTTGTTTGTTTGTTTGTTTGTCAGTTTGTGCTTTCGTTCACTTTCAAGCCTTGTATAGTCTTTCGGGGTTTGTGGCCTTGATGTTAATGATGTCAAATTAAACACATCACATTAATCCTAGTAAATGTTACGCAAAATTAGTAAGCAACGTATGCCTTCCTGGCTATAAGGGGCCAGCCTTCTCTTGTGCCACTTAAAAATCATGTTTGTTCTGTTACATGATATCATTTCACATTCGCTTGTTATATGAGCTCTCACGTGGAGACATTCATAGTGCGGAGACATTTAAAGTCCCTCTATTATGCACGGAGACATGTAAATAGCATAATGCTGTACATGTAATAATGATAATAGTAATGTTTGAGATGTTTGTGATTTCGTCAGGTATGTCAGTATTGCCTGGAGCCAATATTTTTTTTTCTTTTAATAGGGTCCCGTGTATTTTCTTCATAAATAACAACAACAACAAAAACAAGAACAAGTTAAAAATATACTTCCTCGCTATCAGGTGGCTATGTTGATATTGGTTTAATGAACAGAGTAAAAATGGACCAGCAAAATTGTAGATGCTTCATCAAAATTGGACCTAGATATGACGTATGTAAAGACGTATTAGTAATCTTATTCTAAAGCTTAACATTTTTTATTTTTTAGAATCAGTGATTTTGGGAGCAAGTATGCAAATCAGAGGAGCAAATCTCATGTCTCCCTTTGACCTTTAAAAAAATTAATCTTAGGGGTATGCGGTTTTATTTCTCTACTAAAACACCATTTTCCATTGGGTCTTTTATTTTCCTAATAGTATGTGTACATGATATATATATATATATATATATATATATCTTATATACATACATTTATATATATATATATATATATATATATATATATATATATATAGAGAGAGAGAGAGAGAGAGAGAAAGAAAGAGAGAGAGAGAGAAAGAGAGAGAGAGAGAGAGAGACATTCCGTGGGTTGGCGACATCATTGTCTTTCTTGTTTTGTTTGTGTGGTTGCGTAATATCTATATATACAGTGCGTATCAAAAAAAGGTAATCCAACTTTGGAGGGCTACTATGTCATAATTGTCAGCTATGGAGAGCGCAATGTTAGTTGTGAGGAAAGAGGAACTCTTCCTCTTTCCATTGATACCTAATTATGTTGATAAATGTCATGCATGACTGAGCACATGAACTTTAAAGACAACAATGACAAATTGATTGCACTTTTTCCAAGTTTGCGTGTTATTGTGAAGGAACAATCCATGTCTCACTGCATGGATGAGATCTGTCAATGAAAGTGGCCAAATAGGCCAGCCTGTACGAATGCAGGTTTGTGTTCAGGCTTTGTGTTTATGGTTTATCTTAACATTTTATGTTCATAACCTTTAACATGGCCACCTGTCCGATAACTTCGTTACTCCCACAGAAGCGAACCCACATAGTTCATTTCAGTTTTTCTGTTCATATTCAACACATAAGCTCGGAGCGCGACAAACCATGGATAATGGATAATGGTTTAGCCTTAATAGAAAGGACCAAGTATTCGACAACGTGGCCATGTTGAAGTTTATCAACCATAAAAGGTTAGAAGAAACCCTAAACATGAACTTGCAGTCGTGCAAGCTGGCCTGATGATTTGACCACTTTCATTGACAGATCTCATCCATGCAGTGGGACATGCATTGTTCTTTCACAATAACACGCAAACTTGGAAAAAGTTGCAATTTGTCATTGTTGTCTTTAAAGCTCATGTGGTCAGTCATGCATGACATTTGTCAACATTACTGTTATTAGATATCAATGGAAAGAAGAAGAGTTCCACTTTCTTTACAACCAAAATTGCGCTCTCCATGGCTGACAATGGTAGCCCTCAGTTGGATTACCTTTTTTTTTTTTTGATACGCAATATATAATGTAATTGACAGCAAAATGATACTGCTAAACTGTTGCTTCGAAAGCAAACAAACAAGAACAGGAATTCAACACACACACACACACACACACACACACACACACACACACACACACAAATGATAATAACTTTCACGAAGATTTTTTCTTCCTAAATTCAATCCGATTAAACACTCTTTATGTTTTTGCTTCGCTTCGTTTTGTTTGTATTTGCTCGAAAATTCCAGATATTTTGCAATTGGTATTTCTAGCCGTAACTATTTTTAGAGTACAATCTAGATATTCTCCGAAAATATTCCAACAATAAAAGGTCTAGCATGAACCTCGCGAGACAGATGTGTTGTAGATTTCGCGCGAACTCTGTCTGCGCAATAACTTCCTTTGTAGATGTTTATCAAGTCATCTACCCTTTGGCCTGTGTAGATATTTTCCTTTTGTTATTCATGTTCCATATTCCACATTTCATACAAATTTTATATTCCATTTTATTTTAGAAAAGAAAATTAACACAACAGTCAATTTGAAACAAAATTGCACAAATGTATAAGGACATAATAGTGACGTGTAATATGAGGAACCCACTAAAAAGCAAAGCTTGTAGGATGTAGGTTCCAAAAATATAATATAGGCTTTTAGTATAGGTTTTCCCTGCCAATTTCGCACTTTTGTCAGTCCAATTCCTTATTGCTGCATTCAATTTAACAAGATTTAGCGTAGATGACATGTTCAGTATTTCAATTTTATGATCTCTTCATTCAAATTCATTTTGGAGCATTCAAATCAGCTTTAACCTCATTCTAATTAACACTTTGTCAATTTGAATTCGTGAAACAAGCACCATTTCGTTATTGGTTCATTAGGTGATCCGAGTATCCTCTCGGATCACCTTCTGTATCTGTACGGATTCTTTCTTCTTTTTTAGGTGATCCGAGTATCCTTCGGATCACCTTCTGTATCTGTACGGATTCTTTCTTCTTCTTTGTTTCTTTATTTCTCCGCAAAAGTTGTGCAGAGGTTAGCTCAGAAAGTCCGCTGCCTATCAATTTCAAAATTATATTATGTATGCATCATGTCCCAAAGACGACAAATCTAATGTATCATTGTGATCAGTCGACCGTGACGTCACTATGACGTCATTATATGAAAACACATTCTCAATCATATCTCATTAATGGAATGAAATTTTTCAATGAAATTTACGTCACATATATTTCAAATTATGCGCATTCTACTCATGTTCTCAAAATTCATATTTTCTCTTAAAACGTGCGCGTACGCGCGCGTTGAAATATTTGTATGCTCCAATCGAGCTCAAAATTTTTTTGCACACGTTTCAGACCATTTGGAGCATTTTTTGAAAAATTGAAAAAATCGGACGGACGCGTACGCGCGCGCGCATATACGCACGCACAGCTCATGTGCAATTGAAATTTCCAGTTTTTTCACTTTGATCGGATGTCTGAAATGTTAAGGAATATTTATACCAAGTTTCAAATCAATGCGACTCAATATGACGTCATACGGGCCCGTCAAAGTTGAAATTCTGTGCGCGCGTCAATGGCGATATACAGTGCAACTATGCCAAAAAACTGCTAATTTTAAATTCGATTTTACTCGTCAGGATGGACGGTGACCCCCCATTTTCTTTACATATTTTAAAACCTGATGAGTTGTACATGTCCTTTCATGGGTTGGCAATGCTGACAAAATGATTAAAAGATAGCAAATTTCTTAATAAAGTAAAAAAAGTAAATTTTCAAAATGACGTCATCAAATTTCAAGTTCATTCGAGCGTATCTCACTAGTCCCTTGTCAATTTTCACCCAGATTTCAGTATGTTGTAGCTTATTTAATGTTCTTTCAAACATAAAATTACAACATTTTGATTGAATAACGGTATCACCTCGTAAAAATGGATTGAAAGTAACCTTGTCAAATTTGACCAGTTTACGTGTTATCTCTATGGGAGTGCAGTTTTTCTGGAAATGAAAATTGACATGACTATCTTTATCGAGCACTAGCTCACTTACCCTTCAGTAAATTTCTCCCAGATTTTGATATGTTGTAGCTGAGACTTTACGCTACCGTTAGTGTGCCCTTCGTTTTTTCATACGATGTCGGGATCACGTCAAAAATTTTGGTTGAAATTCAGGCTTATCTTCGATGTATTGAGATATTTCTTTCTTTCTGCAACTTTCTTTGCAATAACTCAAGAAAAACACGTCCTATCACTTCTATATTTTGCACATGTTTAGTTCATGTCACGTACATTATTTCATAAGATAACAACTACTTGATCAGACACCATCTTGGGTATGTAAATCAGGGTCAAAGGTCATAAGTGTTTCATCCTGTATCTTAGTGAATACATTTCTTATCTTTCCCATATTTTGCAAACGCAAAGACCATGTTACAAGGATCATTTCACAAGATAACCACTTTTTACTCAGATGCCATCTTGTCTGTGCAAATTGAGGTCAAAGGTCATATGTACTTCTTTTTGTATCTTCGTTATGACGTGTTATCTCTATGGGAGGGAATTTTTTTAAATGTGAAAATTGACATGATTGTCTTTATCGAGCACTAGCTCACTTACCCTTCGGTGAATTTCTCCCAGATTTTAATATGTTGTAGCTGAGACTTTGCGCTATCGTTAAAGGGGAAGGCTAGTAACTGATCAGTGGGAATCAGTGGAAATGCTGGGAGATGATTGTTCCAATCCTTATGGGATTCATTCAAGAGTTCATTGTATATCTATTGTTGTGTGAAAATGATTTGCTTCAGAACGGTCTCATATTCAAGTAATGTGCAGATTAATGCTCCGTCACTGACCAGGGACGCTAACCTGGAAGCATTAAACTGCACATTACTTGAATATGAAACCATTCTGAAGCAAATCATTTTCACACAACAATAGATATACAATGAACTCTTGATGAATCCCATAAGGATTGGAACAATCATCTCTCAGCATTTCCACTGATTCCCACTGATCAGTTACTAGCCTTCCCCTGTAAGTTTCATTTTGTTTTTTCATACGATGTCGGGATCACGATAAAAAACTTGGTTGAAATTAAAGCTTATCTTCTATGTATTGAGATATTTCTTTCTTTCTGCAACTTTCTTTGCAATAACTCAAGAAAAACACGCCCTATCACCCCCATATTCTGCACATATTTAGTTCATGTCACGTACATTATTTCATAAAAGAACAACTACTTGATCGGACAACATCTTGGGTATGTAAATTAGGGTCAAAGGTCATAAATGTTTCATCTTGTATCTTGGCGAATACCTGTCCTATCTTTCCCATATTTTGCACACGTATAGACGATGTCGCAAGAATCATTTCACAAAATAACCACTTTTTCCTCAGATGCCATCTTGGGAGTGTAAAGGTGGGTCAAAGGTCATTTGTTGTTGTATCTTCGTTATCTAGTGTATACGGAATTTGGTACCAAAGATGGCAGATATGACTCCCTTTTCTAAACGAGAATTCAAACATCACACGGCCAACGTTTTTAACAACAGACGAAACCTGTATGGTCATGCCTATTGCGATCAGGACTCGAATCATTGATGAAAAAAAAAAAATCGGATCACCTTAATTTGTCAGTAATGACAAATTACAATCTCTAGTTAGGTGATCCGAGTATCCTTCGGATCACCTTCTGTATCTGTACGGATTCTTTCTTCTTCTTTGTTTCTTTATTTCTCCGCAAAAGTTGTGCAGAGGTTAGCTCAGAAAGTCCGCTGCCTATCAATTTCAAAATTATACCATGTATGCATCATGTCCCAAAGACGACAAATCTAATGTATCATTGTGATCAGTCGACCGTGACGTCACTATGACGTCATTATATGAAAACACATTCTCAATCATATCTCATTAATGGAATGAAATTTTTCAATGAAATTTACGTCACATATATTTCAAATTATGCGCATTCTACTCATGTTCTCAAAATTCATATTTTCTCTTAAAACGTGCGCGTACGCGCGCGTTGAAATATTTGTATGCTTTAATCGAGCTCAAAATTTTTTTGCACACGTTTCAGACCATTTGGAGCATTTTTTGAAAAATTGAAAAAATCGGACGGACGCGTACGCGCGCGCGCATATACGCACGCAC
Organism: Diadema antillarum; assembly: GCF_040938485.1. Classification (NCBI taxonomy): domain Eukaryota; kingdom Metazoa; phylum Echinodermata; class Echinoidea; order Diadematoida; family Diadematidae; genus Diadema; species Diadema antillarum. Next base: position 255,334 of record NW_027270995.1, read on the forward strand.
AGGTCATGTACAATTGAAATTTCCAGTTTTTTCACTTTGATCGGATGTCTGAAATGTTAAGGAATATTTATACCAAGTTTCAAATCAATGCGACTCAATATGACGTCATACGGGCCCGTCAAAGTTGAAATTCTGTGCGCGCGTCAATGGCGATATACAGTGCAACTATGCCAAAAAACTGCTAATTTTAAATTCGATTTTACTCGTCAGGATGGACGGTGACCCCCCATTTTCTTTACATATTCTGAAAGCTGATGAGTTGTTCATGTCATTTCATGCGGTGGCAATGCTGACAAAATGATTAAAAGATAGCAAATTTCTTAATAAAGTAAAAAAAGTAAATTTTCAAAATGACGTCATCAAATTTCAAGTTCATTCGAGCGTATCTCACTAGTCCTTTGTCAATTTTCACCCAGATTTCAGTATATTGTAGTTTATTTAATGTTCTTTCAAATATAAAATTACAAAATTTTGATTGGATAACGGTATCACCTCGTAAAAATGGATTGAAAGTAACCTTGTCAAATTTGACCAGTTTACGTGTTATCTCTATGGGAGTGCAGTTTTTCTGGAAATGAAAATTGACATGACTATCTTTATCGAGCACTAGCTCACTTACCCTTCGGTAAATTTCTCCCAGATTTTGATATGTTGTAGCTGAGACCTTACGCTACCGTAAGTGTGCCCTTCGTTTTTTCATACGATGTCGGGATCACGTCAAAAATTTTGGTTGAAATTCAGACTTATCTTCGATGTATTGAGATATTTCTTTCTTTCTGCAACTTTCTTTGCAATAACTCAAGAAAAACACGCCCTATCACTTCTATATTTTGCACATGTTTAGTTCATGTCACGTACATTATTTCACAAAATAACAACTACTTGATCTGACACCATCTTGGGTATGTAAATTAGGGTCAAAGGTCATAAGTGTTTCATCCTGTATCTTAGTGAATACATGTTCTATCTTTCCCATATTTTGCACACGCAAAGACCATATTACAAGGATCATTTCACAAAATAACCACTTTTTACTCAGATGCCATCTTGTCTGTGCAAATTGAGGTCAAAGGTCATATGTACTTCTTTTTGTATCTTCGTTATGACGTGTTATCTCTATGGGAGGGAATTTTTTTAAATGTGAAAATTGACATGATTGTCTTTATCGAACACTAGCTCACTTACCCTTTGGTGAATTTCTCCCAGATTTTAATATGTTGTAGCTGAGACTTTACGCTACCGATAATGTGCCCTTCGTTTTTTCATACGTTGTCGGCATCACGATAAAAAAACTTGGTTGAAATTAAAGCTTATCTTCTATGTATTGAGATATTTCTTTCTTTCTGCAACTTTCTTTGCAATAACTCAAGAAAAACACGCCCTATCACCCCCATATTTTGCACATGTTTAGTTCATGTCACGTACATTATTTTATGAAATAACAACTACTAGATCGGACAACATCTTGGATATGTAAATTAGGGTCAAAGGTCATAAATGTTTCATCTTGTATCTTGGTGAATACCTGTCCTATCTTTCCCATATTTTTCACACGTATAGACGATGTCGCGAGAATCATTTCACAAAATAACCACTATTTCATCAGATGCAATCTTGGGAGTGCAAAGGTGGGTCAAAGGTCATATGTACTTGTTGCTGTTTCTTCGTTATAGTATATGCAGAATTTGGTACCAAACATGGCAGATATGACTCCCTTTGCTAAATGAGAATGCAAACATCACACGGCCAATGTCTCTAAACACAGATGGAACTTGTATGGTCATGCCTATTGCAATAAGGACTCGAATCATTGATAAAAAAAATCGGATCACCTTAATTTGTCAGTGATGACAAATTACAATCTCTAGTTTTCTTTATTTCTCCCCAAAAGTTGTGCAGAGGTTAGCTCAGAAAGTGCATTGCCTATCAATGTCAAACTTATACCATATATGTATGGTGACCCAAAGACGACAAATCTTGTAAAATCATTGTGATCAGTCGACCGTGACGTCACTATGACGTCATTATATGAAAACACATTTTCATTCATATCTCATTAATGGAATGGAATTTTTCAATCAAATTTACGTCACATATAGTTCAAGTCAAGCGCATTAACTAACATTCTCAAAATTCATCTATATCTTAAAACGTGCGCGTACGCGCGCGTTGAAATATTTGTATGCTCAAATCGAGCTCAAATTTTTTTTGCACACGTTTCAGACCATTTGGAGCATTTTTTGAAAAATTGAAAAAATTGGACGGACGCGTACGCGCGCGCTCATATACGCACGCACAGCTCATATGCAATAGAAATTTCCCGTTTTTTCACACTTATCGGCTGCCTGAAATGTCAAGGAATATTTCTACCAAGTTTCAAGTCAATCCGACTCAATATGAGGTCATACGGGCCCGTCAAAGTTGAAATTCCGCGCGCGCGTCAATGGCGATATACAGTACAATTATGCCAAAAAACTGCCAATTTTAAATCCGATTTTACTCGTCAGGATGGACGGTGACCCTCCATTTTCTGTACATATTTTGAAAGCTGATGAGTTGTACATGTCATTTCATGGGGTGGCAATGCTGACAAAATGATTAAAAGATATCAAATTTCTTAATAAAGTAAAAAAAGTAAATTTTCAAAATGACGTCATCAAATTTCAAGTTCATTCGAGCGTATCTCACTAGTCCTTTGTCAATTTTCACCCAGATTTCAGTATGATGTAGCTTATTTAATGTTCTTTCAAACATAAAATTACAATATTTTGATTGGATAACGGTATCACCTCGTAAAAATGGATTAAAAGTAATCTTGTCAAATTTGACCAGTTTACGTGGTATCTCTATGGGAGTGCAGTTTTTCTGGAAATGAAAATTGACATGACTATCTTTATCGAGCACTAGCTCACTTACCCTTCGGTGAATTTCTCCCAGATTTTAATATGTTGTAGCTGAGACTTTACCCTACCGTAAGTGTGCCCTTTGTTTTTTCATACGATGTCGGAATCACGTCAAAAAATTGGGTTGAAATTCAGGCTTATCTTCGATGTATTGAGATATTTCTTTCTTTCTGCAACTTTCTTTGCAATAACTCAAGAAAAACGGCCTCTATCACTTCTATATTTTGCACATGTTTAGTTCATGTCACGTACATTATTTCATAAAATAACAACTACTTGATCGGACACCATCTTGGGTATGTAAAGTAGGGTCAAAGGTCATAAGTGTTTCACCCTGTATCTTAGTGAATACATGTCCTATCTTTCCCATATTTTGCACACGCAAAGACCATAATACAAGGATCATTTCATAAAATAACCACTTTTTACTCAGATGCCATCTTGTCGTTGCAAATTGAGGTCAAAGGTCAATTGTACTTCTTTTTGTATCTTCGTTATGACGTGTTATCTCTATGGGAGAGAATTTTCTTTAATGTGAAAATTGACATGATTGTCTTTATCGGGCACTAGCTCACTTACCCTTTGGTGAATTTCTCCCAGATTTTAATATGTTGTAGCTGAGACTTTGTGCTATCGTTTCATTTCCTTTGTTTTTTCATACGATGTCGGGATTACGATAAAAAATTGGTTGAAATTAAAGCTTATCTTCTATGTATTGAGATATTTCTTTCTTTCTGCAACTCTCTTTGCAATAACTCAAGAAAAACACGCCCTATCACCCCCATATTTTGCACATGTTTAGTTCATGTCTCGTGCATTATTTCATAAAATAACAACTACTAGATCAGACAACATCTTGGGTATGTAAATTAGGGTCAAAGGTCATAAATGTTTCATCTTGTATCTTAGTGAATACCTGTCCTATCTTTCCCATATTTTCCACACGTATAGACGATGTCGCGAGAATCATTTCACAAAATAACCACTATTTCATCAGATGCAATCTTGGGAGTGCAAAGGTGGGTCAAAGGTCATATGTATTCATTGCTGTATCTTCGTTATTCAGTGTATACAGAATTTGGTACCAAAGATGGCAGATATGACTCCCTTTTCTAAATGAGAATGCAAACATCACACGGCCAATGTCTCTAAACACAGATGAAACTTGTATGGTCATGCCTATTGCGATCAGGACTCGAATCATTGATAAAACAAAAAATCGGATCACCTTAATTTGTCAGTGATGACAAATTACAATCTCTAGTTCAATTTAGGATGATATGGTCACGTGATCACGTACATGCTGCGCTCGTTCATTCGAATTCGTTTTTGGGCATTCAATTTAACATCTTTTGCAGTCAATTAAGCACATGTTTATGCTTTGGTTCTTTCCTTATTTTATACAACATAGATATTGTTTTGTAAGCATCATTACACTTCATATTTTCGTATTTATTTTGGAGATTTTGGCAACAACTTTTTTTTCGATGTGCTTATTGAGTCTCCCAGTCCGAAGATAGTGCATGTCGTCACAACTTATCTGGCCGTTGAGCGCTTTATTCCGAGTGTGTCGGCCAGTTCTAGGAAGTCAAGGTTATGATCATCAAATGTTCCTATAATTCTTGCTCTGTCTTCTTAAAATATACGTCTGTATCTAACTTGTGCTGTCATGACTGTAAGAAGATGAAGTTAATCTGTAGTATTGGTACACGTAGGCCTATATGTATGAAAGAAAAGGGGAGTCACAGAACAACAAACTCGAGTTATATCGGGTCAAAAGTGATACTTTTACTGCTTAACAGTGTGTGGATGAAACAAAAAGTCACATAGAAATGCACACCTATTAAGAAAAAAAAAAGAAATAACATGACTTTAAGTTGAATGAAAATGTTCGGAATTTGACTGCCCATTCGCGAAATTAAATGACTCAAGTACCCTTTTCGGCGAGTGGTGGCGAATTTGGATGAACGTAGAGTACCAGCCAATTTGAATGCCCTTTTTACGAAATTGAAAGCCGCATGTGCAAATTTCATAGATCGAAATGCTAAATTGAACGCACAAGTTGCAATTTTGAAAGACAGACTGTGCGATAACGAGGGGTTTTTGCTAAATTGAATGAACCTTCTATCAAATGGACTGACAAAAGTGCGAAATTGGCCGGGAAAACCCATAATTATGTCAATGTCAAAAATGTCGAAACATGCAAAAATGCAACATGTCGAGAATATTATAAAGTTTACGGAATGTACAAGGTATTGTATGATGTTTATGATTAAACTTAAGTAAAGTAACAAATGGATCCCCAAAAATGAAGTCATCAGAGCGAGGCATCATTTTGAGTAAGCAGAAATATTTCAAGTGATCACGGCAAAGTAATTAAACGTAGGATTTTAGAAAATTGGCTTTAAGATTTTGCTTAAATTGGGTATGTCAGGCTCTGAATGTATTTTTGGTAAGTTTCTTTCAACTTCTGCAGGCAATTGTGTGTGTGTGTGTGTGTGTTTGTGTGTGTGCATGTGGGTATCAAGGAGAAAAGAAAATGAAACTTAGATACCCATACCATCCTTCTTTATTTTGACATTATTCTTTTGCTGTTTGATAACATCGTTTGTTAAGAAACGTTCGCATATTCAGTATTATTCCCATCACTGTCGAAAGTAAACTTCGTTATTAACGTTATTAAAGTGACCCTGCAAATTCATGAAAAATGGAAAGAAAGAAAGAATTCTCCGCAAGACAATTATTTTTCTCTGCCCTGGCCCTTATAATTCTCTTATCTGAGTCATTCATTTGTGCTTCTGTATATACGATCGCTTTTAAAATTAGGCTCGGACTGAAATTTAAGTCTTCATGTTCGTCCCAATTAGGCATAAGTTAATGGTATGACTTATCATTAATAAACATAAAATACCTTCAATCTTTGAATATGCTGTATTTACACACACACACACACACACACGCACACACACACACACACACACATATATATATATATATATATATATATATATATATATAAAGAGACAGAAAGAGGGATATACATATTACATCGATATTATGAATATTCATAAACTATATGAAAGTATCCATATACATATATGGATATGTTTGTGCATGTTCTTGTGTTTCAGGTAGATAAGATATCTTTTACTTTTTTGGTCTTAATGGCTACAAAGGCATTTCTATGGTTTAAAGCAAAAACACACAGAAACATACCCACCCACCCACATATCCACACACTCACTGTTTTCTCTCTATGTAGGTCCTACAGTCTTAATGTGGTATTATACCTAGATATCACATTGCGATATATGAGACCCCCATTTGTCTCCGAAATAGGTCAATAGCATTTTCGAAACCAATGGGTGCTTTCCTGATCGGTCACATGATTATTAAATCATCTCAACATGAAGCGTATCACATGACCTTCTCGGTGTCTGGAAAGACTGTCAGATACACCACGAACCGGAAGTACTTACGACGAGATGCGATGTGTCATATTCCTGCACGCGCCGTGAGAGCGGATTCAAATTCCCCGCAGTCTGCAGGCTTGTGGTTGGAAACCGGAAGAGTCAGCAGCCTGAGATATGACAAGGAAGTCACACTTTATAGTTGCATCTGTTATATATGTATGTATAATATATATATATATATATATATATATATATATATATACATATATGTATATATATATATATATATCTCACATGAAGTATTATGTATCGATCGCAAAACGACTTAGCTCCATTCTTGTTTAAATATTTGCGATTAAAGCTGCTAAAAACAGAAAAATTATCAGAAAGTGTGGGCTATTTTCAATCATTTATAAGTTCAAGAATGTGTTTTGGTATTAGCTAAAGGTGAGATATCAGTGGAAAGATTTAATATATGTTTTTTTTATGTTTATCTATTATATAGTAGGCATATGTGTGTGTTTGTGTAGCGAACATCTATGAAGTGTTATGATAAAGTCATCACCGAATGTTGAAATTCAAGGTTATGTTAGTTTAAAAACTCTCCGAGCATGTGAGTGGGGGCAATGTATAAAGTAAAACTTTACTGCCAAGAACCAACCAGGGAAACAGTAACAGAAGTTGCAATTAGTAATATTGGCAGTTGCGTTACTTCATCCATCGTGCTACAAAGTTCCATGGTTCACCTCATATGCCAATATATTCGCACAATCCAGAATACACGAGGACCCCATGATGGAACACACCCCGTCACCAGCTTATGCCAATCACTCCAATACTGCATAATAGTTCAATTCCCAATGAAAAGAAAAGGAGGTGTGGGAAGTCGAACTCGTCCTCCATCTACCCATCTTGAAGAAAGCACACCCTCTCACACACACGCACGCACACACGCACACACACACGCGCGCGCGCGCGCGCACACACATATATTCATAAATATATAAACCACAATCACACACGTGATCATCTCAAGAAAGTTAAAAAGCGTGTCTTTCTTTCATTGACTTGTATATTGAAGCCTTTAACTTACTTTCTTTTAAACAGTTGAAGTTGTGGCCTGACTATTGAATAATATAAAAAAAAATCTTGCCACCAGCTCCCTTTTAGAGCCAAGGCGGGAACTGGATGACCTCACCTCACACCATTTTGACCCTGTCGCCAAGACGTCTGCCATCTAGCTTTTTTACCAAATTCTGCTCGAGGTCTTGACGCTGGCAACCGCTAAAAGTTTTAAGATTCTCTTTCTCCGACGTCTCTACTCTCTCCATCTCCACCCCCCCCCCCCCCCCCCCCCCCCCCGTCTCCACCTTCGGCCTGCCTGACTTCCATAAGCCAAAATACAACTCCGGTAATGAGTCATATTTCCGGTGGAATAATCAAACGCCACAAAACTCACTCTGTTTAGTTTGTCTCATTTTTCATCGCGATCACTACTTGTCATCCAGGGTCGGGGAGGAAGCGGTGGGAGCTATATTTTGCACGGGCAGTCATTTCCTTAAAATATCTCCCGACGCACTGCGGTGTCCGATTACGAACGATACCGACCATCACGTATAGGCCAAGCGTGTGGAATTACATATACTATCATGTTTTATGTCATCACTGTCCAGCTTTACTGAGGTTTCGATTGATCGCATTATTTTCACTTGTCTGTTTGAGACGGATCGAATGCAAGATTTGTGTATCTTTAAGTTAAGTGTATACCTGCCTTGGACTCTCTTGAATAGGAAAAAAAGAGATATCTTACACCTCTTCCTTGTTTCACTGTAGTTTTCGATGTTTTGTCGAGATAATGGCACGGAATATACGATTGGTGCATGTCCTGACAAAAACGCGCATTATGCATCCCTTAAATATTAACTGCAAATAGAAAAGGAGGATTAATATTGATACTTAGGCATAGCTGCCTCACTTGTCCTGCTTAAACGGATTATAATTATAGTTTGGTTGAGAGGGGGAATGCAGATTTTTGCTTTCTGAGAGATAATTAGAAACCACTTATGAAATATGAAGGAGCATACAGTTCCAAGAGGAATTCAAAGTTTATTTGATGGAAATCGGTTTTGAAATGGCTGAGATATCCAAAAACAAAGTAAAACAAAGTGGCCCTAACAAAAGGTGGACACCTTTTATTAGTACTGCCTCGACTTTAATGACCCCGTTTCACTGAACTTGTTCACTTTTATCACTTTTCTGTCGACATTTTGACGACGTTGACTCATCCTCGTACAACTAATGGCGTTCAATTTCCTCTTGCACACATCAAATCTGTTGCACGAGAGGCTTGAATCCTACCGATAATGATATAGGTATTGATAATCACGAAAGCTTTCTTAATTGTGCCATTATCGCTAACCAGCATCTCATGAAATGCGAGAAGAGTAGAATGCAGACCTTGCAGAACAGATGGGTATAGCTATGAGCAGAGAGAGAGGTGAGAGAGGGGTTGGAGGGGGCGGGGCTGAGGAAGAAGAAGAAGAAAGAAAAAAAAGAATACGAACCAATCTGGATACGGAAGAAAAGGCATTGTGATCACTTACTCACTGTTACCGAGCACGAGCCGCGTGCAATTGGACAACATTGTGTTCCTTATGTCCTTGAAAACCCGAGTTTCATCCAAGCATCTGATTGGTCACAAGATTTGTTTTCTCCCCCGAAAATTAGTTTCACTTTTTCGCGTTCCTTCAAGCTGTAGTTACTTTGGAATGCCATAAATGAATGCAGGGAGATGACCTCTCACCTCCCTGATGAATGTCCATTGCATAGGAACAGCGTGTGCAGTTGAAGAGCTGATTTCTTCTTCTCCTTCTTCTGTCTTTATCTCTTTCGCGCTCTTCCATTGTGAAGTATGATTCTTGATTCTTGAGCCTTGCGCCTTGAGTCTTGATTCTTGAGTCTTGAGTCTTGAGTCTTGATTCTTGAGTCTTGAGTCTTGATTCTTGATTCTTGAGTCTTGAGTCTTGATTCTTGATTCTTGAGTGTTAATTCGATTCTTGAGTCTTGATTCTTGAGTCTTGAGTCTTGAGTCTTGAGTCTTGATTCTCGATTCTTGAGTCTTGAGTCTTGAGTCTTGTTTTATTTTTGATATCATTGCACCAACACGTGGACTACTTACTCTCCCTCCCCCTTCTCTCTCTCTCTCTCTCTGTGATATATATATATATATATATATATATATATATATATATATATATGTTCTACCTCAAACCAGAGTTGGCGATTGCGTGTTGGCTCTTGGGGGAATGACCTCCTGTAATGAGACATTGCACTTTTATGGCCCAATGAGTCTGATCTCGCACCATGACTCGCGTCCCACACTAGCATGGACGGCGACACTTCGGAGCCAGACATTCCGTGCAGATACAGTGTACATTGCTGAACTTAACAAAATACCTCACGTGTTTTACATTCCTGAAATGCCCGAATGCCTCTATGACAAGTTTACAGGTAATCGTTGATAGCTTTTCGCTGTCCGATAAAAAGTGCAATTAGTGCGGTGTTAAAGGGGAATAAAACGCCTGGCTTTGGGTTGAGTAAATGCGGCAATATTATAGTAGAACACGATGTTGAAGTGAAATCGGACGATCCGTTGAGGGGTTATAACCTTTATATAAGTTTCGATGCAGCAATTGTCATTGCATGGATACGAAGATTGCTACTGTAACATCACGTAGGCACAATAATATAACGAAAATGTAAAGACAATTCCACAAAACAATCTTTTATCTATCAAAAGTAAACATTCCATCAACTTGTTACTGACACACTTTATCATTATCATTATTCCCCCTGCTTCTGAAAGAGTTGTAAAATGATAAGTCAAGTGCTGTTTCATTATGCTAATAAATTGAACATACATTTCTTTTTGATATATTTCTAGTTTCCATGAAGTGTTATCGTCTTCTCATCCAGATATGGCTTCACAAAAAGTAAAAGAAATAAAAACTTTTAAACGGATTATCGGATTTTTCTCAAACATCTTAATAAATGTATTCTGTCATTGATGTACTCATTCAATTCACATTTCATTTAGGTTTCATTGGTGAATGAAGATCTTCGAATGATTAATCATTGCACTGTGTCCTTTCCAAATCTTTGGTATGGTATACACCCCCCCCCCCCCCCTCCTCCGCGACAGTAAAAAAAAATGCGATCACGTGAAGTTAGCTAATTCGGACAAGTTAATGTTGGTATATGGGAACTGACACCGAAAGTTGACGAGGAGTTCAGTCTCCACAGTCAAGATTGTGGTATTTAAGAGCTGATAGGTCTGGCCACGAGGTGAAAATTTGGTCGTAAAGCCACCTGGTAAGAGTCACCTTTCTTCGACTTTCTAAAGTACTTTTAATCGTCAACTTTTCCGACCAATCCGAGTGCTTCTTTCACTCGCATTTCAATTTAGACTTTCGCGAAGTATGAATTGGCAAAAGGTAAAAGTCTATCCTCCCCCACCCCCATTGACAATCCCCATGCTTTAATAATCTCCAGATTTTATGTCTTCTACATGTACGCAGACAGCATTTTACTATAACAAAATTGATGAATTATCGACATATTGATACAATCAAGGCTGACAATATCGTTCCACATGCACGTTGAATACCTTTAATCATAGTTTCTGAAGTCATTTCGTCATTGTTCTACACAAGAATATTCAATTCATTTTCTGTTCATCATCAGTTCACACGTAAGTCGTAAGGACTGAAAAATGGGTCCAGCCATCATGGTCATGACCAGCTTTGTGCTGGCTGCTATTACAAGATGCATGGTATCAGTGTCATTACTTAGTAAAATGAATCATGAATACATGTACAAAGGTGTATTGTGTATTGCCTAAATGAATTAGTGTCGTGGTTGTTAGTAGAAACTGCTACTATTACTGCTGCTTCCTGTAGGCCTACTACTTCATCATATTTTTAAAAAAAAAACATAAAAAAATATGATAGAATATAATTACTATGTTTGGTATGAGCGAATACAGTTTAGTTTCTTCTTCTGGACATGAAAGCTGTATACAAAGCATTGCTCTCATATAGGTTTCATTATGATTCAGCTTTCGCATACTCTGATATCATATATCAATATAACTGATTGATATATTGCAGATGTATCCATACGTAATTACTTTTGTTATGTAACCTATGCCGCTGTTGCATGTTATCGTACATTGTTGCAAACGCGCTCTTGTCTTGAACAATATGATAAAACAGTGTAGTTTCACTTTATAGTTGTTTTATGAAGAATGTATACAGCCTGTCAACCTACGTAATTCATGCTACAACAAAATTATTCCTCTTCAATTTGAAAATCCCCCTAAAGTCTTGCCTGCGGAGGAGGCCCACAACTTTCTCGTCCGTGTCAGAACACTTTGCAGCATGCTTCGATAGAATGATGGCGGCTGCTGCTTCAACGCTCCCAATGTGAAAGACACAGTCATTCAGTCACTCTCTTTGAGAGAAAAAGAGCAGCGAAAAAAGCACGAGAAAGTGCACAAGGTATCGTTACGCATATCAAAGAACAGTTGAAAGGTAACTGGCGTTATGGGCAGCGGTCATCGTGAGGTTCATCCGAAAATTGAGACACTCAGAGGGTAGGTAAACTCCCACAGACATGACAGACAGAAAGAACAATTAACGTCCTCCCTTTTGCTTTGCTTTGTTTCATTGATGTTGATTGTCTTGTCTCTTCTTTATTTTATTGTTTTTATTGTTGTGATGTTGATCATTTGAGCAAACGAGGAAATAAGAGATCCAAATTCGTAGCGGAAGTAGGCTAAATCGAGAAGAGAGAGGGAGAGCGAGAGAGAGAGGGAGATATATATATATATACTGTGTAGGGTTACCCCTGGTCATGAAAAATTCAAATCAATACAATCTAATAAAAAGAAGTGACACAGAGCTTGAATTCAAGACTATTTAAATTTCTTTTCATTTTCTGTTTTTAGTACATCTGAAGAAAACTCGACACTCGTCATATCATTTCTAATGATGGGTTATGATTAAAAACAAAAGGATTGTGGTTTTCGATTGCTGTGAGGTGGAAGCGAAGTTTATCCTCTGCCATTTCTTGTGTCTTTCGAGTAATGTATCTATCATTTATCAGTCATTCCCATCAGCATAATTATGTGTCTCACCATGGCTCTTTTCATTGTATGATTTCATTTTCCTTGGTATCGCGGCGATGTCTTAGCATTATTTATCTTCAGAAGACGTGATTATCATCACTTTGTACCTTCGCTCTCCGTCTCTCGCTTCTTGTCACTAGTGTGAGGGGTTTCTGAGATAGGATCATCCCATGCACGAGCCCGGCACCCACGAGTCATACGGTCCACGAGTTCGACAATAGGCAAAAAGAAAAAGAAAAAAAAAGCCCACGAGTCTTTCTGCCCCGGTGTTATATAGCCCATGAGCTCCACAATAGGCAAAGAGCCATGAGTCCAGTAGGCAAACAAGGCCCACGAGTCCGACACTGAGTACATTTAAGATGTAATGAGTGTCGGATTCATTGGTCTTGTTTGTCTAGTGTCGGACTCATGGGCCTTATTTGCCTGGCGTCGAGCTCGTGGGCTGTATAACTCGTGGGTGTCGGGCTCGTGGTATGAATCCGTGTAGATCTATTCGTATCTTGCTTGTCTTCCGAGACCGGTATGACTATGACCTAAAAAGTGTTATGTTGACTTTACACTGTAATTTCAAAAACCCATAATACAGCTACATTATCTTTTCAACGCTCTCTCTGTGATTAAGTAGAAAATAGGGGAAAATAAGAACAAGTCACTGCATGCTCACATACAACCAAACATAATCTTTATGTTCGGAGTGGGAGACTATTCGACAGGTTCAATGCCAGCGCTAAAAGAACGAAGACGGGTCATTGAATGATGTTAATCATTAATCCAGCCCAAAGCAGGGACAGTCAATCACTTCAAATCACTAGTCTATCTAGATCGCCTCCCTTCATGGCAAAACTGTTCGACCAACTTCCCACATGCAGCGTTGCATTTTTTCCTCGTGTTTAGACGAAGGACCACACTTTCTCTTTCCCCGGCAAGTTTGCTGAAAAATGGTGCTCTGTCCGTCCGTGACTGGATTAACTTGCTATGAACCACAGACATTGCGATAAAAGAAACATCTCGACAGTTGTTGTTGCTTTATGATGGTATGGATTACATAAAAGACACACACGCACACACACACACACACACACACACACACACACACACACACGCTCTGAAAGGATATCACCTAAAGACAACAGCATGGTAGAAAGGTCATGTTACGTTTCACTTAGATAGCAACTGAACAACAACAGCAACAAAAAGCTACATAAGCCCTGATGGAAAAATCATGCATACCTCACTTTCATTTTCATTTTCAACTAAATATCAACCGGTTGAGACCAAGAAGAGAGAAAATTAGTGTCACATGCACATCAAATCCTTTTTAATTTATTGTCCACTGTAATAGCAACTTTACGGAAAGCTAGAAATACAATAATAATAGCCAATCTACGGTCAGCTATTATTTCACTTGTCAATCACGGCCAGAAGAAGGAGGAAGTATCGAACAGTACAAGCTGCATCCAGAGAAATTTTAATCAAACCCCTGTCTAGTCTAACCTTTGCAGACTCAGTTGTGACGATTATCAACGATGAGATCTATTGCGAAATGTAACTTTCATCTATTAAAGTACCAGTGCCACATTTATGTCGGAAGGTAGTTCAGATTCTGAACGTTTTCGATGATGTTTTATCCTCCCTGTATACCGCACACGGCAGTCTCGCACACAACGTCTGTGCTTTCTTCGCCGCTTGGTGGTGTGCTTGCGGGAATTATGGACGGGTATCTTTTTCTATTCATAATAGGCATAGATTCCAAGTTCAAAAATTTTTTATGACTGAGATTTTCATGACTCAGCATCTCTGCGCGCGCGCATATGTGCGTGAGCGAGGGAGCGAAGCGACTGAGCGAGGGGAGGATGTGGAAGGAGGGTGTCCTCCCTCCCACGGTAGGGAGCTTTTTCAATTTTTAGCTCTTAATGGTGCAAGCTGGTGCACACTTAAGTGACTATTTTTTACTTATTTTGAAAGACAAAAGGGAAATATGCCCTCAATTACAACTCACTTTAATCGTTTAAGCTATGCTCCCAATGCGTGAGAAAAATGGGTGTCATGCGTGAGATCGTGAGACAAACCCTAAATGCTTAAATCTCACTCAAAATGCATGAGACTTGGTAGCTCTGAATAGGTGATATACGTTATTCTTCACAAAACTTTATTTCATATCATTTACTGATTAATCCAACACACATATTATCTCACCCAGTTACTGGTTGTGATTCTGAAGGTTAGCTATTTTGAAGGTTGGTCAGTCTGAAGGTCCGTTAATCCGAACATGAAAAAGGTGTTTATTATTCCGAAGGTTCATTAGTACGCTCCTTCTTTTCCTTTATAATCATTCGGAATAATGACTTTATCTCATTTTCGGATTAACGAACCTTCGATATAACGAACAACACCCATCTCACCCTGACTTTTGAAAGTATTTGATTTCAGATAGGATATGAACTCAAACATGTTTCCCTTTTACTGAATGGACAGTCTTAATGTGTTTAAAAGGTTTTGCATTTAATTTCCACATTATTTGACAAATATAATGATAACTAAACTTAGTCGTAACACGACGTACATCATGTACATTGACTTATAGATAAAAGAAGGAAATAGCATAGTTTAATTGTAAACATTTACATATTTCGAGACACAAGTGAAGGGGACCTTCATCAATAAGCAGTGATGATATCTGCAACCTACTAAGACACCTTCACGAAAATAAAACTTTCAAAGATCAGGATTTGTACGATTACTTTTCTGGTCAATTGATATATGCAAATTCGATACAAGCCAAATTCTTCTGTTTTGTTTGTTTGGAAATAATAGGCCAACTGCGAATGATTCCTTTTCTCACAACCAAATATAAGATCAACATTCCCTCTAGAGAAAATAATATACAGATATTCGCATTATTCATACAACCAACGAGTTGAATATCTTTTTGAAACCATACTGTCCAATTTAGCTAAATTTTTCTTCCCTTATGAACAAGAGGGGTGATGTTCGCTATTCCGAAGGTTCATTAGTCTGAAAATGAAACGATGTTCGTTGCTCCCAAGATTCGGTAATCAAAAAAAAAAATAAATAAATAAATAAATAAAAAAAACAAGGTTCGCTATTTCGAAGGTACGTTAATCAAAAAATGAAAATGTTTCGCTATTCCGAGGGTTCATTAATCCCACAATGAAAAAAAAAAACGTGCATAAGTACAGGCATTTACTCTGGAATCTTATCAACTTATTTGTTGGTTTTTTTTTTTCTGAAACAAGAGTCTTTTATTTCATTTGTATTCTTGGTATTCTATTAATTCAGTGTGTATTTCAAAATGGATGAACATGAATACAGGTTTCTAACAAAAAAAAAAATAAACTGAAATCCTGTATGTTGTCACTAAGCATAGCTACGGGCTCCAGGTTGAAAGCAAAGCGAAAAATAAAATAGTGATTACAAAAATTAGTCAACACTTGCAAGAAACGGCGATAACCTTGAAACTCCAGTCTTTAGCAGAGACTACGCGTATTGCATTCTGATGTGTTCAATCCGCGATAATTCCATACTGACGATCGCTTTGCACTCTTCAATAAAGGGCTTTTCTCACGGGCATACTTTTGTCCGCCCTGTGACCATCGTGTGTTTCAGATCAACTTCCGCCCGTAGAAAGTGTCTTTGATTCTCAAATAATCCTCGAGGCTACCTATATTTTGCTGTTCAGCTATTTCCGAGCTTATCCAGCTCAGTTTGTCGCATATCTTCTTCTTCTTCTTCTTCTTTTCAAAACGTGCAATTCTAAATTCTAGGGATAAATTCTTCAGCTCTCACGAATAAAATTCAATATTGTGTGACTTGATAATGAATTGAACTGACTGATTTCTAATAAATATTAGTATGAAGTGTCCAGAGTATAAGCTCTGCTTTTTAGGGGACACCTTGCTTTTTTATTTTCTTTCCTCAGACAATTTGTCAGAGCAAATGTAACAATTTTTTATTGAAACTAGGTTTAGACCTAATCTTTTAATTCGTTTGTTACCGCATGGTTACTGCTATTTTTTCATCGTACTATAGCGTACTCGGGATAATTTGTATTTTGTTATGTTCTGTGGAAGAAGAAAACAAAAAGAAGGTAAACTGAATTTGAACTGAATGCGGGAATATCTAATAAAGATTTAATTTGAGCTTATGTGACCATGGTATGACCGTGAGTGGTTATTGTTGGGATGTCTTCAGACTTTGCGGCCATATCATGGAGCTACAACACAGCGGTCGAAAGACCTTCTTGAGCAATGGTGTTTTCCTTTATCTCTTTTTTTTTGCGGAGAGGGTTACAAACTTCAACATTTACAATAAATTATACTGTTCAATGTCCTTCCAAACAATCATGATCCTTTCATTAAAACCAAACAAACAATCAATCAAACAAACAAACAAACAAACATCATTATATCTTCATTTTATAAACCGAAACAATTTAGATGGAAAAGACTGTGTTAATTAAAGAGTGAGATAAAGAGTGTAAAGCTGTTACAAAGGTGACTTGATATACAGTTCAAAGTTGGTGATCCGTTTTGCTTGCGCGAGCATTCTCACCTAAAACAAAAAACAAAAAAAAAAGAAGAATAAAGGTCATCGTAAATTCAACTTCCTTGTTTCCTCTGTTTGTTTCTAGTCTTTTCCTGCCTGTGTTTTATGCTGAAGTTTGGTCACCCCTTCCTGCAGAGTCTAAAATTCGGCACGACACGTACAAAATGCCATGTTCGTGTCATTAGTCGAGTTCTCATGACTTCGTCAGACCATTAAAAAAATGGAGTGATCACCGTTCCATTGTCTGATGTGATCCAGATATAGTTGATGCGTGTCGACAAATTTCCAGGATTTTCAGGCAAAATTAGGACAGCTGTCTTCCGATCATTTTTAATGGCTTCTTTATTCCGTATGTGTGTGTTAAAGTGTGTGAGTTTGTGTGTGTTGTGGGTGTGAAAGAAAGGTGACTGTGAGGAAGTGAGAATAATATGGGAAGATGGCACCAGTAGGGGAAGTGTAGTTCCTCTTCCCATGGCCCCGATGGGAAGTCACGTGGTCAGTTGGAAGTTTTTGGGCACAGTTTGCCCGCCTGAATGCACTTTTGGTTATTTTCTTTGTCAGAATTCAAGGTGTGAAAAACGGACAAGAGCCGCTCTAAGTGTTTCCTATAGGCCTATTGATATTGTACCGACAAAAGTGTGTGTGTGTGTTGGAGGGGGGGGGGGGGGGGGGGCGGCGGAGAATTGCATACTGCGATGTCACAGTCCGTGCAATGTCACCTTCACATTTCGCTTTCACATGGACGGATAATGACAGCTACTGCACTTAAATACAAACACACACACACAAACACACACACACACACACACACACACACACACACACACACACATTTTGCCGGCACAATAAGTGCCCGAAATCAAGTTAATGTAAGAGAAAGAAGGTGAAGCTCCCATTAGAAGTATTCATCTTGATGTGATGTGCAGGGAAGGAGACGGACATGATATATAAACACAATAAACACACACTCACATAAACATGTGATATGGATATAAAAATATTACTGCGTAAGTGTGTATATGTATATATACCTATAGGGATCAACATTGGCGGTGACCTGGTAGCCCGGTGCAACGGATAATTGATGTCGAACCACCCAATTTTCAGAAAGGTCACCTTTTGGTGGTCCGATCGGGCATTTACCAACAATCGAATATGCCTTATTTTTCTATTTTACCCAAAAGATATAGTTAACACTCACGGCCGCATAATGATACCAGAGGTGTGCCTCGATTTTCAAAACGAAATATCAAGCTCGTCAGATATTCTAAATCAATGAATTTGTTTAAGTATACATTTTGATACCAACTGCCTAATGCCCAGTTGTATTCATTCCGCGACCCTGCAGATGATGCGCAATATGATCATAACATGTTTGTGTATCATTTCATCTGCATAAGATATTCGAATTTATGATTTTTACTTACAAATGCTTTGTTGAAAGAGCGCAAGAAACAATAGAAAAGCACTCTGAGAGCGCAGACCTCCACCAAGCAGTTAATTTCCACCCACTGCCCACACACACGCATGCTGAAAATCGTTCAATTTCCCAATATAGAAACCCTTGTTACGTTATTAGCTTTATAAAGCTAGAATGTAAACCCCAAATACGCGCAGCTTGAACTCCCAAGTTTGTTTGTTTGTTTGTTTGGTTTATTTCTGCATTTTCTTTCTCCGAATACAAGTGCAAATGAAAAAAAAAAAATGATACAGATACATACAAATCAATACAAAGAAAAATCATTTGCGTAACAACATTCAGTCTGAAGTGGCATAATTATGAATCAAAATAACATATTAAGGCATACTGTATCTATTAACAAAGGAGAAATCAATACAGGGGACCGTCATCATAAGCAGAGCTTGACGTGGATGAGGCCCTATCTGAATATGTGATACCAATGTAATACAACACCAATTATATATTGTACTCATAAAACTCTAAATCTTGATACACGAAACACATTTTGCTACAGAAAAAAACAAAACAAAAGAAAAACAGTGACTTGGCGCTTTAAAACAAGAGAAAAAAAACAGCACGCATCACCATTGACTACTGCATGGTATAATAGACAATAAAAGTGTAGGTGTGTGCGAGTGACAGTGCGTCGTGTGTGCAGGTGACAGTGCAAGAGAATAAAGGCTGTAGCATGCCTATTTTGGGGGTAAGGTATACTCTTTACTGAATGTATGCAATATCATTATCAAAGACAGGAACGAGAGGGAATG
Source organism: Diadema antillarum (assembly GCF_040938485.1). Lineage (NCBI taxonomy): Eukaryota > Metazoa > Echinodermata > Echinoidea > Diadematoida > Diadematidae > Diadema > Diadema antillarum. Next base: position 274,632 of record NW_027270995.1, read on the forward strand.
GAAAAAAATTAAAAAAACAAAAAAAAAACACTTTGCATGGATCAGGGCTAACTGAGACTTCAGAAAAAAAAAAGAAGGAAAAAACACATTGATCAAAGACTACTAATTGGAAACATATTTCAACAATAAATACTTTTTTGAATGAGCTTTAAAGGAAAAAAATGAAGTACACCGCTTTAATTGATCAGGTAGGTTATTCCAGACATCGGGACCGTAATGTCTAATTGATTTCTGAGCTAAAACAGTTTTGGGGTTTACAAGGTGAAAATCTGTCGAACGACGAGTTGGATATGTGTGTATATTCGAATTTAAGTGAAAAATATTATGAAATAAAGAGGGAAGTTGATTTGTTGCATACTTGTACATAAATATACCTGTTTGCAAAATGTGGATGTCCTGAAGCTTCAAAGTATGCAAACGATGAAATAAAGGATCTGTATGAGATAAGTATGTGGAATTAGTAATAATACGAATAGCACGTTTTTGGAGTAAATACAATGAATTCAGTTTAGTAATACTACAATTTCCCCATACAATATTTGAATATAATATATGAGGCAAAATTAAAGAATTATATAAAATAATCAGGGATCGTTCTGATAAGAGATCTTTAAACTTCCAGAGTACGCCAATATTTCTTGATAGGGTCCTTTGTAGACAGAATATGTTCGTTCCATGTCAAATGAGAATCGATTGTAATGCCTAAAAATCTAATAACCTGTTTCTCGCAAAGAGAAAACCCATCAATTGATATGTTGACATTAAGATCCTGTGAGTAGGGTTTTCTAAAATGAACAAAATTTGTCTTATTAACATTCAAAGATAACTTGTTTGATTTAAACCAATTCAATATATTCAATAATTCAGTGTTCAAACGATTAACAAGGGTCCCTATATCATAATCTGATGCAATAATTGATGTATCATCAGCAAAAAGTATAAAATTCAAAGATGGAGAAGAACCTATAATATCATAAATGTTAAACAACAGAGGCCCTAAAATGGAGCCTTGAGGTACCCCACATTTAATATCAAGTTTCTGTGATTCATAAGACTGAAAACTAACATACTGTTGACGGTTTTGCAAATAATTTATAAACCAGAGCAGAGCGTGACCTCGTACTCCATACGTATTAAGTTTATGTATCAATACTTCATGGTAGATGGTGTCGAATGCTTTCGACAAATCCATGTATATACCTATAACATGCTTCTTATCAGCAAAAGCTTCAATTATTTTATCACACATGTGAGCGATTGCATAATCGGTAGAATATCTACTTCTAAATCCAAATTGATTGGGTATCAATAAATTATTGGTTTGTAAAAACTGATGTAACCTTTTATACACAATTTTTTCAAGAACTTTAGATATACTTGGTAATAATGAAATTGGTCTATAATTACTCATTAATTTAAAGTCATCTTTTTTATGGATGGGAATAACTTTTGCAAGTTTGAATGAATTCGGAAAAATGCCTGTTGAAAGAGACATATTAAATACGTGAGTTAGGGGGCTTGCAATGTAAAAAATTATTTGTTTCAATAAATGAGCACTGAGACCATCATGCCCACTCGATTTAGTTGTTTTCAGATTCTGAACAACATTGATAATTTCATGATCATTGGTAGGCGTGAGAAATAATGAATTTTCACAAGGATTGGGTAAATAATCAGTAAAATGTGTATTATATGAATTCATATTAGATGCCAAACTAGGACCAATATTTATAAAATAATCATTAAATGAATTGGCAATTGTGGTAAAATCAGTAATTTCCTCATTGTCAATGATGATAGAGTTAGTAGTTTCTTTTACTGTCTTTCCCATAAGAGCATTGACAGTTTTCCACAGTGAAAAAAGATTATCCTTATTTTGTTCTATATTAGTTGAATAATGCAATTTTCGGGACAATCTTATTACTGATGTTGATTGATTTCTATATTTCCGGTATTTCATAAATGAGTTATTACTTTGATTCTTTATTGCTTGCTTATATAACTTATTACGGGTTGATATAGACCGCATAATACCTTTGGTAATCCAGGGTTGTCTATTTTTCTTTAAAGGTTTCCGTTTAACCAAAGGAATATTTTTCTGATAATAATACAATAATCTGCTAATAAATTTTTCATAAGCAGTATCAGCATTGCTTTCATCAAATACATCGCGCCATTCTTCCTGCGCTAAATCAAATATCAAAGAATTTATGTTACTTTCTGTTTCCTTATAATACATTTGAGATTTTTTATTTTCAAAATATTGTTTTGTTTGCAAAGAACTATTGTTGATGGTAAAAACAGGTAAATGATCGGATATATCATAATAAAATATACCATTTGTGAATTCTGTGTTTATTACATTTGAAAATATGTTATCAATAAGAGTTTTTGATGTACTAGAAATTCTTGTTGGGTTGTTGATATGTGGTTGAAATAAATAAGTTGCCAATAAACTTAGCAGCTGCATTGTATGATTATCAAAATTATTTAAAAGATCAATATTAAAATCTCCCATTATGAAAGTGTCTTTCTTTTCCTGAGAAATAATTTCTCAGGAATGAAGTTCATTGACGTTGTCTGCAAAAAAAAAAAAATAAGAAATCCTTCAAAAATTCATAAAAATTCCCCAATCACTACCAAAACTGAACAATCTGTTCCTTGTGTTATTATCAACTTTTCCTGTAACTTTCATCCCAATCCGTTCACAATTTGTTGAGTTATTTTGCACACAAACAAACAAACAGAGAGACAAACAAACAAACAAACGCCGATAAAAACATAGCTTCCTTCCTTGACGGAGGTAGATGTGAAGGCTGTATAACTTAAAATGATTTCAAGCACTGTTGTCTTGAATGCCATGACGTGTATTCCCTCCTCATCATGAGAGAAAAATATGGTTTCAAAAATGTCCATTACTATGTATACTTTCGAATCAAAACGTACGTCAAACAAGTAAGGAGAAACAACCTAAAAAACTGAATTCGATAGGAGAAAATGTGTTTTGTGAAAGTTTGGGGGTTTTCCCCCAACGCCATGATAATACAGTTCGAGACAAATAAACTTCAAATGTAGATCATCGTATGACTGTCAGAAGGAAAGATAATTAGGCGTGTTCCAAATTTTCGTGCTGGAGGCTTATCAGGGATTCACAGTATAAGATTTTGTTCTTTATTTATCCGTCTAGACCATCGTATCAGTTTGAAATTGTAAACTATTTAATACCCAACTTACATCCTTCTCTATACCTGTTCTGGTAGTTATTACAAGGGTTTTGTTTTTGTTTTTGTTTTTGTTTTTTGTTTTTTGTTCGGTTGGTTGCTTGGTTTGTTTGTATTTCACAATTAGGAGATAGAAGGAGAGAGAAGAGCGAGAGAGAGAGACTCTTTCCTGTCTAATGGATAGCTCAGAAGGTTTTATACAAGCTCTTGTTTTTCGAAGTCTCGATTTACAAATCTACCTTGTCAACGTTTGAACGCCTCATGTTAATGTTATCGTTTGCCAGAGATGCAATGAATTACAAATAACCCTGTCGATTATATTATTGTAAAAAACATTTATTAGAGACAGACCAAGTTTTGCATGGTTAGCCTTCATAATCTTCATATTATGGAAATGCGCCCCAACGTCTAAAATGGAATAGGTCAAAAGGACAATTCTAAGGTCATTGCACTTTTTTCCCTGTCTATATAGCTAGTTGCTGGTCATACAATAATTGGGCGATTAGCCCGACGTGAGGCTCCGCGTCCTTGGGTAGAGCCTCACGAGGCAAGTGGGAATACGTTCACATCATCATTAGCAAAAGCCCGCCGGCCCGGCAATTCTGCTGGCGGGGAAACCAACGAGTGGATGTATAGGGTATGAAGGTCAAGGAACGGTCGGGAGAGGATCTATGGTATATAGCCATAAAGTTACCCCCCCCCCCCCACAAAAAAAAAAACCAAAAAAAAAAAAAAAACACTACCTAAGCGCGCAATTTAAACAGCTCTTTTAATTTCGATACGACGTAGAATTCGGGAAGACAACAGGAGATATAGGAATCTGCTGACTCAGATCATTAATGTGACGAGAGAACATAATATCTGAAGAATTGACATCTTATGAAAGACCAAAGTAAGCCGTTTCTTTCCTTCTGTAAGGATACCAACTTACTCATCAAACCATTCAAACTAGAATAGCTTCAAACTGGAATAGCTTAGATAATGATCTATAAGAATCTGTGAAGTTAATTACATTTAAGTACAAACTCAAAAAATATTTGTTTTCTAAATATACCAGTTAATTCTGTTCAATGAAAAAACCCGTCATGTTTCACTTTTCCTTGAGATTTTGTAGTGTGTCCACAGACCTTTTCCATCCCTCTCCTTTTCCTTCTCTATTCTTCCCTGCTCCTTTTTCCGCGTTCTTCGTTGTCCAGTATCTGTCTGAGTGCATTTCCTCAAATTCTGTTGTTTCTGTGTATTGTGTTATTGTTGTTGTTGTTGTCGTCGTTATGTTTTTTTTTTTTTGTGGCCGATTGCATATCTTCCTTTCCGTTCAATTTTCCTGGCACACCTGGCCCCATAGTGTCTTCATAATATCAACATCATTATATCAATGAGTAAAATGTACAATAGTATATATAAGAATTTAAAATGAATATGTCTTATTGGTATAACAAATTGGTGCTGTTGTTGTTTTGTTCCAGTGTTCCACGTTTTACAAGCGTGGCTTTTTTAGTGTAACACTGTTTTCCATCATTGTGATTATTTACTATTTTTGTTGCCATGACAAAGTGCATTGTTTCTTTTTTACGACATCATTCGTGTATAATTTATATTGTATTGAAAAAAAAAATCCTTTATCGGACGAGTGTAAGAGAAATGAAAAAAAAATTGTATCACTTTGGATTATGTCAACTTTTTCTTTTCTTTTCTTTGTGATGATGGAAATAAATAAACTATTGAACTATTGAACTATTGAACTAACTAGCAGCTCTGAAACAAACATTGGACACACACACACGCACACACACACACACACACACACACACACACAAAGGAACATACAGTTGTAGTTAAGTCCGTTCAATTTCGTACTCTCATGTATAGGCCATCTGTATGACAATTCGAATGTATCTTGAAGTGAAAGGGTAAGAGACAAAGATATTATAATGCGATGATAATTGCTCTCAAGTTTTTCCTTTGAAATCAATTTTCAAAAGGTACGATAAATCTTTCCTCCAAAGGTTGTTCCATAAATAAGAAGCACCAGTAAATACATTGTGCCCTGCGAGTTATCTAGCATAACTTCTATATTAAATGCGTACCTCGTGTAATTCTACAGCGACTCCCTGAAATCCAGCAGCAAAGTAATTAAGAGTGGAGTGGACTTGTCCACTGTGATGTCTCGGGCATACTACGCGTCATCATCAGAAGGGTCGCATCCGGTCATTTGCATTTAACAAGGGGGTTCCCCATTCCCTTCCCACAAAGCATGTTTTTCAATAATAAAGGCTTCGAGGATTGTAAAAGGAAGGGTTGCATGTACTACGGCTTTAAGGAGGGATTAAACGGATCTAGCCGTGGTCCTCAATGACCTTAAATCGTAAGTCCACGCAATATTCAAGCTGAATATAATTAATTGATCTAGATAGGGTAAAAAAGAAGAAAGAAAACAATGAGATATTGTATCAATAGACTTAAAATGAGATGGCCGAATGTTATAGTTTGACATAATTTCACCGAATAGTGCGACTATATTATACGGATTAAGATGTAATTATGCATGTGTTGTATATGCAATGTTTGCATATTATGATGCTACGAAAATCCCTTATTTGTAAAAACATGAATTATGAAGATATAGAATTCCATTGCTTTCTATTTTTTTATGTTCTATTTTGTTAAATCCACTGACAGAGGTATATATTTTTTCCAATTTTACCCTACTTAGTTCAGCTGACTTCAACAGATTGATAGATTGATAGAATAAGATGTTGAGAGGGAAAGTGATTGGAGAGAGAGACAGACACACCTACATACACACCCATAATACAAACAAACACACATACTCCAGTACATATTACCTCATGGCATTTTAATTTGGACATCTATATTCTGATCAGTGATTATAATATAACGATGATATTGATAACAGTGTTATGAAAGGTAATTTCGGTTTACAAAGCACATTAATTACGATTATTTCCATTTCCAAGATCAGCTTCACATTGTTTGAAAAGCTAATCATTAGTGTACATTTAGTGGTGCTAATAATAAATTATAGGCCTCGTATCAATTTCAAACCAGCATTATGTTTTAGATACCCTTATAATCTTGTATACTTAGAAATAGGAATGGAACATGCAGGTGGATCGAAGTATCTACAAAGTTTGATGACGTTAGCATATGCTGAAAGAGGGGGTCTTTTTTTAGTCAAATCCATAATTCCATCTCAGTATCTGCTGCAAAAGCTCGACATCTGTATAAACTCAATGGAACGCACAGACCCTTTCTCAGAAATTCGCGTTTTCCACTTGAACTATTAAAAGCCACATGCGGGCGGAGTATGCGAAGGAGACAACATGCCAAAAATATCCTGGCGACTGCAACTTATTCCGGAGAAACAGTGCAAGAAAAACATGTTGAAAATAGCTTGAATAAAAAAAAAAAGAGGGGAGGTTGATGAAGGGCAGCAATTTCAACGATTCGATGGACCATCAGTAATCTATTTTTCCCTTGAAAAATGACGGCGCGCCAGAATCTAGTATGCGTGTGTGTCTAAAGAGAGTTGTTGTCGTTGCTGATGATGGTGTGGTTTTTCTTGCTCTTGTTTTTGCTTTTTTTTTTCATTTTCTGAATGCGTCAGGCATGTTTCTATAGGATGAAGTTTGAAGTTTGTTCGCGAGGTCTGTAACAATTGAGCGCCTTCGAGACCCCATGGTTCATCGCCGCTATTTGGTCTGCCCGCTAGACTGGAAACAATGTGCGGCGACGCCAGCGGCAGGAGGAACTATCGCTGTAATAGCTGGTTCATGAGGCCAGGAAGGTGACAGAACTCATCAAGTCAATTCTAGGCTATTTATGGAAAAACTCTAAAAAGGGTATGGAGAAATGATAACGTGCATATATAGAAGGTATTTCATATGCTATGTCTATTTTTCAGTACATCAAGGAAGACACATGCACACACACACACACACACACACACACACACACACACACACACACATTCTAGTATTTTGGTCTTGTCATGCTTCAAAAAATAAAAAGAAGGAAATCACAAATTAATTAGGATAAACCATATTGAGATCCTGTTGTTTCTAATCACATTCTGATGAATACGATTAAAAAAAGGGATTATCTTAATTCATGAGCTTGGGCTTGTCACTTTGTGCTATAGATAGCGATGATTGCGCCCTCGCACTACATTGTTCAGGTTTACAATGTTAAATCAAGCGATATCTACTTCGCGTTAGTGCAAATTTTGCAATCATGTGATACTAGAAGTATGCTCCAGTCGTTTCGCTATTTATTGCTTATTTTTTCTTCATTGCGGGGGGGGGGGGGGGAGGGGGAAAGGGGGTGGGTCTGCCAGGAAGACAAAACCACTGTTAAATATTTGGCTACTCAAAGCCTGCGAGCAAAAGGTTGTAGGGTGTAAAAGTAATCCTGACTACAGTATCAGTCAGTTATCTTTTCCTGAGAGAGATGTGCAAGATGAGGTTCATTCCCTTGCAATTAATCACATTTTCGATGTATGTTTGGCTTCTTTTCACCCTCCAAAAATGTTGAATCTGTATCGTGTAACTCGTACAAAATGCCCTCATGTCCCTGCTTTTATAAAGACGAGGAATTTCATCATGAATTTGATATTCTGCAATGCGCAGGAATTGCATGAAAAGCACAATCAAAGAAGGAGTCCACTCAAAAATTTGTTCAATTTTATACGAAAGAGAAAAAACCCTGAAACAGTACAAAACTTATCTAAATCTTATGAGAAATGAGGAGGTTATGAAATTCTGAAATTTCAAAATTGTTGGGAAACCACTTCTTGACCAGTCGTAAGAGATATTCAAGTCAGCAAGATGATAATGTCATTCTCACAATTTCTTATTAATTCAATATACAGAAATTACAATAATCTCATATTCTGCTGTATAAAGATAAAACTTGCCCCAACCCCCAAAATTACAAAGAACAAAATGTTAACTATACATGCAGTATACAACTTTAATATTCTAAAATGGGAGTATGCTTTCACCTGTAACAGCTAAAAATAATACATTTTCCTTATTTCATACATAATATGGTATGTAAGAAATTGTGAAGGCACGACGTCATCAACTCGCTCATTTAAGTAGTCATAAGGATTTGCCAAGAAACGTTTTCCGAAAAATATGAAATTTCACACTGTCATATCTTGATCCTTATTTCTTATCCGAGTTTAGGTCATTTTTGGAACGTTCTGCAGGATTTTTTTTTTTTAACTTTCTTTTGAAGTTTACTTATTTTTGGGGTAGATTTCCTCTTTAAATGCTCCAGTCATAATCCAACTACACAACAGACAGAAAATAAATGAATCGAAATGGTAATTATCAAAGAGTCTGACGAAAATGTCATTACACTATCAAAGGGGATGGCTAGTAACTGATCAGTGGGAATCATGTGCAGTTTAATGTTTCCAGGTTAGCATGCCTGTACAGTGACGTAGCATTAAACTGCACATTACTTGAATATGAGACCGTTCTGAAGCAAATAATTTTCACACAACAACAGATATAGAATGTGCTCTTAAATGAATCCCACAAGAATTGGAACAATCACCCCGGAGCATTCCCACTGATTCCCACTGATCGGTTACTAGCCATTCCCTTTAAACTAAAAAAGACGGTCTAGGAATTCATGTCGGTTCTGACATTCCATAAAGAGAGAGTGAGAGAGTAGAGAGGGAAGAACACTATGATTATTTATCAACCCTTTGTATACTACGTTTATTTCCTGTCCATAGGTTAATAGTGTGTGAAGTTTGTGCACATTTCATTCATTGGCACAGAAACGGTTAAAAGGGATGGTATTGTTTTGGTTGAGAAGGGATTTCAAATTTTAACTCGTTGCGAGATAATTGAAAAACACCTACACACATGAAATACAAAGAGCATATACTATTCCACGAGAAATGAAACGTTTATTTGATAGATATTGGGCTAAAAATGGCCGAGATATCAAAACACAAAATAAAACAAAGAGGTCCTAATAACAGGTGAGACCCACCTTTCCGACTCTTTTTGCCGCAATACAAATGCATGTAGGCCTACTTTTAAACGAACATTGTTAACTGCCTTTACCTCAATAAAACGATTCGATGTTTTTGAACGTTGGTTTGGGGATGACAGATATTTCCCCTCAATTGTTCGTGTAAATAAACATTTTCTCCCAAGTAGCTTGTTCAAAGTTGCCTTATTTTCAGCCCCTCCCTATAATAACAGTTATACATCATGAAATTGTGAAAGAGATCTACCATGAACTTTCTACAGTCACGCAGGCTATCAGTATCACCATATTACATGGTAAAAGAAATGACATAAAATCAACAACCATTCGTCTCATGAGGGTGGAATTAGCGTGTCTTTACAGAGCGAGTATTGTTATGTATTAGTCATATCTTAGGAAACAAAATGACGTTCATACGTTTCTAGATAACCGTGCCAGAATGGAAATTTCAAAGAATGGTATAAATTAAACGTCATCCAAATCAAGGCTATACAGTGGCAGATCACAATTCATTTGCACCACAATGCCCTCGTATCCACATCACTTGATACACTATATCCCAGCAAAACTTCCAGTATGCCCACTTGTGGTTCTCCACCTACAGCCAACAACAGGGAACAAGAACATAAAGAAAAAGTCCAGCGACAGATCTTTGACATTATGGGTTGATCATCCTTTCTTACCAGAGAGCATCGCCAGGTATTCACGTGGCTCCTTTGCCTCCTCGATTTAAGTGTTGCCTCTCATACTGGTATGAATCTATGAATCGCCGGGTCCTCCCTCCATGCCCCGGATATTATCTTATGTGTAGCATGAACTTCATCATGGTCGACATTTGCTGCAACTCTCAGTGGGTACCTCGTCAAGATCTAGTTGTTTATCACGCAGGCACACATGATGATCAAGAAGTTGAAAGTCTCTTGCCTCTGTTGAAATGTAGTCAGGAAACGTCAGAACCTGAAATGAAAATGTTAATACACATAGTAGTTTGCAGATAGGTCTTCCTATTAAACATGTATACAGTGAAATAAAACACTGGAAAGTTAACAGATAGTAAAAGACTAGGAATAAAGATGTCGAGATTATATGCCTGTGAACCATGATGCCAATGGCATTTTCTACGACCTTCCTGGGGGCGACTCAAACTGTAGTTGTAGCTGGTTGTAGATAACCTCTCAGGGAATTTGGGATCGACGAGAATAGGGCTTCATCAGCCATAGCTTGAGAGCAAAAGCATCACCAGCAACGAACTGGTATGTGATGGGCCTTTCATCGTTCGGGATTGGTTCTGGTGGAGGCAGTCCTGATTTGTCCCCATCTACTGCTTCGTACAGGTTGCAGTACTTCCAAGTTTCTCCATCTGAGATGTCTCCCTCTGTTCCAACATCCACATAGGCCTACAGGAATCTTTAGGCATATCCTGCATCTGCGACTGCCATGAGTATAATTATACAACACTGATGGCTTTTTAAATGCCAATGCTTGCCGTCGACAGCATCCAAGAAATTATTGTGGTAGTTCCATCAGGGAGGTGGAATCTCTTCCACCTCCCTGGTTCCACCTTGTGTTGAACCCCAGAGCCAAATCCTTCCATTCATCCTCCGTTGTTGGATATCTGAGCACTTCGCCCTTAAAGATCTCAACTATTGCACCGTACACTTCGGGCAAAAAAAAAAATTGGAGTTCGTGCTCTCATCAACTCCATCCAGTTGTAAAAGTGGCAGACGAATTTTCCGATGGCCATAAATCGGAGGATGGCAGCCACTTTGAGCCAACTTCGAGTGGTTCTCTTACGAATGTTGCTTGCTTCTTAAGGTGAGTGGTCAGCCTTTCATCCATCTCTTCAAACAGGCAAGGTGTGATTCTCAAATAGCTTTTGTATCCTTTTGGGTCCTCCCTACGCAGCTAAGTCAGTACTGGTCAAAATGCCCTTTATACACATTACGTCTTTTCCCTCGCTTCTCTTTCTGCTCCTTTTGAAGGTGCTGTTGCTCCTCAAAAACAATGAGCCCACATATAAACACGTTGCTCTGCAACAGCTTCCCGATTATTCAACATATTGAATGCTCAGTTGTGAGTTTCTTCAATTTGTCTCCCTCTACAAATTAAATTTGTTAAGATCGCAACTGCTGATCTGTAAATTAACAAACATGTCGGAAAAAAGGAACCAGTGGGACTCGAACCTGTCATCTACTGCTTTCCGGGCAGCGACACTACCACCAGGCTGTCCTGTCACTACCACCTGGTTGCCGGCAGTGACACGATGAACATGGAACAAATGCCCAAAGTGAAAGTTTTCGAATGATTTTCCCCTCAGCCGAAAGACGAATTTTGCATGTTTTTAGTTCGTAGCAATCAGAACATAAAGTAGTGTTATCTATAACAAGCAAAAAAAAAGAAAAAAAACTCGAATGTCTTTATTTTAACCTACTGTCTTGTCGCGCGAAATGATAAAGTACATTAGTTCAAACAAGTTTCCATCGTGACGGAAAAGAAGAAAATTGTGATCCGTGACAATGAATATCAATGTGTGAACAACTCGTGAAACAAAATCCTGATTATAGCGTAGAAATGACATATTAATGAGACAGACATTTCTTAAATTCAACATGACCGGCACGACATGCATGGTGAGGTGAATTGCGTAAGCCCGAATTCGTGTAAGTGTCAGAGTGACTTATTTTACAACAATCGTATACGAGATGTTGATTACTAGTTCCAGAAGACACTGAAAGTTACATGTTTTGATTGCCGTTTGGGACAATGACTAAATTGACCGCATAACCCATCATTTTCACGTTATCCCTTCCCACAAATTAAAAAATGAAACTCAACTATTTTAAAAGGGAAAAAAGATAATGAAAGCACATAGAACCAAGATGAACCTCACCAGAACGCTACAATAAGTATGACTCACGAGGGATTGATATATTTTCCAGGAATTGTTACCATTATTTTTCCTTAGGGAATAATTATGCAAATGCAGCTCTATGGCACACAAATGCATCACTGCACGAGTGGAAATTTTTCTTCAATAAAAAGATACACACGACACTATCAGCTATGCTTGCCTCTTCCATGTCTTTTTTGTGTGTGTGTGTGTGTGTGTGTGTGTGTGTGCGAGAGAGAGAGAGAGGGAGAGAGAGAGAGAGAGGGAAAGACGGGAGAAAACAGAGTAACCGAAAGAAACGGGTACGAGGAGATGTTGATGCTGAGGAGCCTTCTTTATACCGCGTAAGTCAATATTGCCGGAAAAGGATTGAACATAATCTACCCAGCTTTACGTACTGTCTGCACGCGAGCTCTAATGATTTCACGTAAAGATTATCCGAAGACTGGCGCGAATAGTGATACATGAAAGGGAAATGAGACACATTTCGCGAAGCCAGCGATGCGTGGTACAAAAATGGCGCCATTAGTGCAGCCAAGTCCATTGCGTCGTCTGCCTCCACACGACCAGCAATAAGGCTCTCCTCGCTCCCTCTCCCCCCCCCCCCCCCCCTCTCTCTCTCTCTCTCTCTCCAAAGGATCGCTCAGGTCATTAACCTCCGATCCCATCCTCCAAACTGCCCGCGCCCCGCCCAATTATGAATGCATCCCACAAATAGTCGATATCCTCGAGCAGGTGGGACTGTTCGTATGCTCGGAATGCAACGAGCGCACCCTCCTGGCACGTCTATTCGTAGGTGCAATTTCGCGGAAAGTCATATGGCGCGGAAGAGCGCTTCTCAGAAAAAAAAAATCCTAATACACAGCGCTTTGCAGAACACAAATCTAGGGGCGAGAAAATCGAAGTCTTTGCACTATTAAAGAGGATTTCTTACTTCTCTGAAGAGAATGCATAATCGAAGAAAAAGAGAGGAAAGAAGGCCGAATCTGGTACAATCTAACGCAAAGTTTCACGGGAATTCTTTTCTTCTCTCACGTTTCTCAGATATATTCCACTCGGATTGATGTCCATGTTTGTTTGTTGTTGTTTTTTTGTTCTCTCTCTCTTTCTCTGACTTTTTTCTTTAATCCAACACGATTCTTGGAAATCATCTGACCTCTGCTCAGCTTCCGTCAACATAGGGCTGCATTCTGTGGATTCGTCAAGGGCTTTGCATTTAAACGTTAACAGGTCAATATACAAAGATACATATCTTATTTCATCCCCCCAAAAAAGGAAACATATTGACGTAATTAACTATATACTCCACCATCCTCAATGTGAATGACCTCTTCTCTCTTTCTCTCTCACTCTCTCTCTCTCTCTCTCTCTCTCTCTCTTTCTATCTATCTCTCATTCATCTTTCATTGGCGATACTCAGATTTAAGCACAAGAGTTAATCATTTTATGTTATCTGTTTTACTCTATTCATCTTTGCTCTAAATAGATTGTTGATACAATTTCTTTTAATGACATTATTTTGATATTCTTTTTAGTAGCCAGAATGGATAAAGGTTTGCTTAGAAACACTGCTTTCTTCAAAATCTTCGACTACCCAAAGGGTTTTTTTTTTTTTATTTGATTATGGATGTCCAAATAACGCTTATAAAATATTTCACAAGAGTAATGTTAATTTAACTCGTTGCTTAATATCGGTGTAACAATAATTGTGTTATGTCGTGTAATAATCTTGTGAGAATTTGAATATATTGGCGGCAAACTGTTATTGACCAAGGTTTAATCGTTTTGAAATAAATGGTGAATCAGAAGTAGCGTTACAGCTCTTTATAATAATGGAAGTTCGGGACTCCGAATAACCTGACGAAAATGGTAATAAAAATAAAAAACACAGAACAGAATCATTAAGTTCCGTTAATCAGACTAACACATGATTCTTTCATCCGAGAATAATATTTATAGGTGTAGTTTCCAGTTTCACTGAATAAGAAAATACAACCTGTTTCCTCCTCGGACATTTTGTCTCCGGAGGACAGGTCTGATTGGACAGATACATCAACATCTTCGCATGACGAAACCTAACAAAAGTAGTAACAGTAAAGGGTTGATAAAAACCGGCATCCAGCATATCCAGCTCTGATTCCTTTTCTGTCTATCTTTGCATGTTTTAGGTGTGTGTGTGTGTGTGTGTGTGTGTGCGCGTGTGTGTATGTGTGTGTGTGGGTTTGTGTGTGTTTTGAAGCGTGCACATTCGTTTCAAACATTTTGATTGAGTGAAAAGTTCATGGAAATAAAAACCACCGTGTTATAGCCAGAAGCGAGAGAGGAACGTAGCCATACGTATAATTAATTAATTGAAGTGTGTGTGTGTGTGTGTGTGTGTGTATGTATAAGTGTGTGGCTGCAGGTTTTACAATGGGCAATCATTTTCTTTATCTAGAGAGAAAGGGGGTATTAAGATGTCTTTCAATGAGAGTATGATTAAGGCCTATGAAATTATGTTAATCCTGTGTGTAGACCGGTTACAGCTCGTTATTCCGAAGGTTCGTTATTCCGAAGGCTCTTCAGTCCGAAGATTCGTTATTCCGAAGGTTCGTTATTCCGAATTTCATTTTCGGATCAACAAATCTTCGGAATAACGAACCTTTGGAATAACGCCACAAATGTTCGGATTAACGAACCCTTTTTTCATTTTCGGATTAACGAACCATGAGGTATAGGGAATTTGTGTGTTTCGGATTAACGAACCATCGGAATAACGAACAGCACCCATAATGGTTTGCTAGGGCGCCTTGCAAATGTGCTTTTAAAACTGGGGATCGCCCAGAATGAATTATGGCAACATGTTTTGCGGGTTAACAATATGTGAATATGAAAAGAGGGGGAGACACGTCTCCCTTTCAGGATAGAAGCGAGAAATGTAGCTGAGAGGAGTCTTAGAGAGACAGAGACAGAGACAGATAGAAAAAAAACAGCAACAACATTAGACAATCCATATAGGCTGTGTATAGTAGCATCATGGTACAAGAAAAGAGAGCAAGAGAGCATAAGGAAACAAAAAGTGGAGGAAGATAAAGAGAGATAGGCAGAAAGAATACACACACATACACACACACACACACACACACACACACACACGTACTCTCTAAAAAAATCGAGTGAAAATATTCATTCTTAAAGGAGTGAATACAAAAACGAGTGAATTTAGAGTGAAATTGGAGTGACTTTTGAGTGAAAATGTTCATTTGCACTCATTTTGGAGTGACCTCAGGTATCACTTGAAGATTCTGGAGTGATCCCGGAGGTCACTCTAAAACGAGTTAAAATGAACATTTTCACCCAAAATCAACGTTAATATCACTCTAAATTCACTCTTTCATGTATTCACTCCTTTAAGAATGAATATTTTCACTCGATCTTTTTTAGAGAGTAGAATAAGATTTACAAAGTAGGAGAAAGAGAGAGGATGGGATGATATAGAATAAAGTGAGAGAGTCAAAGTGCATTTCAATACAATCTTTACTTGCATGGCTTCACCACATAATACTTGTAGTTTAAAGAGATTCTATCACAATTGGACCTAACAGAAGAAAGCTAACATTCACAACATGTTTTTCACGAAACAGCGATATAAGCATAATTTGATAATATCTTTACAGTTCTCTTTGTCAAATGTTTATTCTGTTTATCAAAGCCAACATGGGTATGCTGTTTGATATGGACAAAGGGTGGGGGAGGAGGAGGAGGAGGGGAAATTTAAACACACATACAAACACAACGCACATATTATTAATTATTTGGGATATCTGGAGCGTGTGTCCATGAAAACTGAATCTTAAGAAGAATCACACTCCTCATTCTAGCTATACTGATAAGGAAAATAGACAGGTATAGAAAAGAGAAGAAGAACAGAGGCAATTAGCTGAAAAGAAAGGGGCTAATAAGAGAGAGACAGAGAGAGAGGGGGGGGGGGAATAAGAGAGAGAGGAATAGGGACAGCGATGGAAGTAGAAAAGGATTTCGCAAGAGCTACTGTCGCGCACGCGTGGTAACTCGATTACAATACGAACACCTTTAATTCCACGAAAACGGTCCCCGCTGAGCAGTGAGCGGGGTCTGATCGTTCACCCTCACTTTTCCTGGAACCCGTCGACGCTTTGGAGACGGCGACCTTTTCTTCTCACCCATCCCGACGAGTCATGCGTTAACTCATTTGCTTAAATGCCTCTTCCCTCCGCACTTTCTTACCGGGCAAATTGCCCCTACTGCTTGTAGATCGTACCTCCCTGTGGGTTATAATTCCCATGCTGTGTATCCGTCTTCTTCCGTAAACTTGTAAACGTGTTACGTTGGTTCTCATTATGTATGTATCCGGAAGATGTCACTGAAGTATTGGATTTCTTTGTGAAATCAATTATCCGGTGGTGAGTTCACGCGCTCGACACGGAGATGGACCAGAGAGATGAACTATACATCGCCCCGGTGACTCATTAAAAAACCTCATTACTCCACACCATGCCGCAGTATAGGTACAAAGAAATAGTCTAATATCCAATCTCTGGTCATTATGAATTTCCCGCTTTCCCGCTTTCCAATCACATTTGCCTCATTTCCCTTACATCAGCAAACACGTCGTAATCATCACTTCTTCAGTGGAATACAGTACATGAAGGAGTCAAGACTTGTCAAGAGCTACAATGTGATAAGAGAATGAATCGAGTATAGAGGAGCAGGTTAATTGTGCACTTTCTGTAGGTAGTAGTCAAGTCCAAAGAACCGAATTTTCGTGGTTTGATGCATCTTTTTTTTTTATTATACAGTGTAATTTCACTATTTATTATCAGATAGGGTTTTTTTTAAGTTATAGTAAAAATAAGATAATTTGGCGTTTGAACCTTTTGTTCATACAATGGTTTGCTACAGAAACAGATATTCTAAAAGCCCCTTTATTGCTATTTTTATATACATGATTATAGAAACATTTCAAAATATCAATCTTTTTCCTCTTTCTCTCATGCAAAATTTTGTAGCTTTGTACAGACTTTTAGCCTTCTCAATAAATTACAATCTTCCCCACTGTGACATAATTATGCTAATAAAGTATTTGTATTTTATTTCCCTATTTGCTGGGTTACCACTTCAGAAAAAACCCCACAAATAAGTTGGAAAGAATTGTCTTATGTTTGGAATTTATGCAATTATGTCCCACATCAGCATGTCTTGTGCTGCGTCTCCTTTCTTCTGAAGATATACGTGAGCTTAAATCAGTGTTTATTACGTCACGTGGGAATGGAACGTTTTAGGGTGTCACAAGAAGATATGTCCGAAAAGAAGAAGAAGAAGGAGAAGAAGAAGAAGAAGAAGAAGAAGAGCAACAACAACAACAACGGTTGGTCATTGCTCAGAATTGACTCTTCCATGAAATAAAAGTGTCAATCACGTTTTCAAACTTGAAATGACCTCGTTTGAACCACAACACCTCTATGTACCTCCACCCCCCCCCCCCTATTCTTCTCCTTCGTCTTTCTCTATCGGTCCTCTAACCCCCCCCCCCCCCCCCAGCTCTCTCCCTCTTTACGTGTAATACGGTGTATCTTCCTCTCTGTAGCTATATATATACATTGTATATCCTTCTCAGCCCAATGTTCAAATGTCGCTTCTCGGAAACCAGTCGGGACGCTGGTCTCCGCGAAATACCCCGGAGCGCTCAGCTGGCGTTGGGACGCCACGATTACACGCATCGATCTGTATTCTTAGCGTTTACCTGTCCGAGGTGAGGGTGTTTTGTCCCTGATTCTAAATGAGTGCGTGTAGATATGTGTGTATGAATATATGGTGTGTGTGGAGGAATTTCAGTGATTTCCGCAGCAACGATGATTGAAGTTAAGATAATATAGTTGAAATTAGAGAATGCATGAAATAATCGTTCCCATCTCCTTACACTTAACCCCCACCCCCCGAAAATAAGAATGGAATAAGTAGGTAAAAATCTGATTGCAATTATAAAAAAAATAAATGTCAAAATCGAACAAGAAACCTACAGCATGGAACATCACATTTGTCTCAAGTTCAATGCCTCACAAACATTTTAACTGCAGATCATAATCTCTTCCAATTTTAAATCTAAATTACTTGTGCATTCAAATTAGTACCAGGTCAATAGTTTTCTTCAAGTTTGTACCTGCTGACAACAAGGGCAATATCCGATAAAATGTCTTATATACAAATAATATAAATCATCGCTTGTTTTGTTTTGCGTTTTATTTTGCTTTACTATGTGGTTAAGTAAAAAATAAAAATAAAAATATTGATTGAATAAAATAGTTTAAATAATAATAGAGGTTGGAAAGTCTGTGAAGATAGGATTCAATATACAACGTGTACGGTATAGAAGGAATGACGTGCAGGCAGGAGAAACGTGACCAACTGCAATTAAATTTGTGTGCTAACATCTTGAGATTTTTAGAGCCATAGGAGAGATTCCTGTTCATGCGCGTCAGGAACTTTTCATCACGATCCAAGCAGACTAAAGAGAAAGAATGTGGAGGGGGGGGGGTCTGCAATATTTTCGAGAATCGCAACTTCCACTAATAAACAGAAATGATGATATTTTTGACAAAAGTACAGCGACCGCACGAAGTCAGTTGTGTGCAGCATGCCGATGATTACAAAACACTTCATTCTAGCTGATTTTTTTTTTTTTTTTTTGTCGTTGAAACATTACACCCATTTACACTGACTCAGTGATGTTTACATATCATTTTTAGCCGGTGTTGAACCGTAAACACTTTCCCATCGAAACAATTCGCATTCGTTTCAGCTTACAGAATCGATACGGGCAATAACAATAATAATTCGTGTGTGTGTGTGTGTGTTGGTTTTTTTTTTTTTATATGTCTTGGTGTCTTGGGTTTTTTTTTTTTAGTTCAATACAAACGTGTGAAATATCACTGTGTGCGTGGTTTCCTTTTTTTTTTGCATTTATGACCTTTGACATTTTGTTGTTTTGATTTGTGCATTTCAGATTACACGCCATTTTAATGGTTGCCCAAGATTAAAAAACAAACATAGGTTGTTCAGCGTAAATTAAGACAACGTTTAACTACTGAACTGTAAAGCATATAGCAATTAACGCGGTATTCTTATACATTGTATTGATATACAAACGCATACATGAACGTATCTAACATCTTGAGATATTTGATATCAGATCTGCTGATATACAAAGAAAATAATTACAACTTCCATTATACGATAATTCTAATATCTTCCAAAATATTTCGTGTTATGTAGCTCGTGCAAGCAGTGTCAGTGAAAAGAGTTGTTTCTATACAGATGATTGCCTAACTTTACAAAGATTTGAAATTGACGTTTATCTGTTTTTGCTTTTAAACTCTTCATATAATATGCATTGTGTGAGTGCGTCTATATGTGTGTTATTGCGAGCGTCTGAAAAGATCTAAAGTGACAAAAAAACATACCAAGGTGATGACTTTTCGCGGCAATTTCCTCGTTTGGTAATGGTGATCTGTTGACTTTTATGCGAGACGCCATTGAGGTTATGTTTACATATCCACTTATTCAATTTGCAGATACCAGACACCAGACCAGACCAGGTTCATGCTCTAGTGCAAATTGTTTATTTGTTTGTTTGTCGTTGTTAATTCTCCTTTGTAATAATGATAGTTTCCTCCCACGCGGTTATATATACCCTCGATCAGACTATAGAGCCGTATTATTAGTCGGCGTCAGGTTCTCTGTGTGAAACGCATGACTAAGATCTTTCCTTGGTGGGAGGTTTGGAAAATATTGTTATAATATAGCCGTGCAGTACATTAATCTGAACGCCGGTGGCTATGAATATTGTTATATACACACATGCACAATGGCACATAAACAAAACTATAATTATGATATATTTATTTCATACATCATTATGTGTTATATACTCATACTAGCCTAAGTTCTCACAGGTCACACCTGTTACTTGATATTTATCTGCAATATCTGTCTATCTATTTTCATACTTGATTTTGATACAATGTATAATGCGATACTGCCGATACATTATAATTGCATGGATTCCAAGACAGACATAATTCTATGCAGTTGGAGAGATTTGTTAACTATAAATAACTTCGAATGAGGTTCTGTATTCATTTCATTCATTCACTCATTCATTCATTCATTCATTTAATCATTTATTTGTTTTCTTTATATCATCCTGCAGGGTTGGCCTATTCAGTTTTACAAACTTGCTTTCCAAAGGTGCTCTGGTACATGGATTCATACATCGTGAAATTATATGGAACGTACTAAATGTATACATGAATTGCACAAATCAACTTGGGCAAGTAGGTAATGAATGAATATGCTTGTAGCATGCAGATGCAAAATCAGCATATCAAATCAAGTCAAATTCTAAAGGTTTCCGATATTTCTTTCATTTTAATAGCTATATTGGTTTGATGTAGAACACGGAGACGGTTATGAACTTTCTTTTATTCAGAGTTGATTGACACATAACTCGCGTGGCAGAGTCGTGTCACGGTGTAATCACTGCATGAGTTAAGAGATTTGGCTCAAAATAAAAGCAAGCAGCCTTTAAAGTAAATACCTTCCCATGAACTCCAAAAGAAAATCCTATACACGCGACAACCAGAACAAGGTCACGGTAGGGCAGCCGGCGGTCACGCTGTCTACATGCCTTACCATGTTCATTTCATTACTATTTTAAAAGCCACACCCTCCTGGTTTCAATAATTATGTTTTGGAATTTCGTCTTTAAAAGGGCGTCTATCGATGATAAGTCAATACAAACTTTTTAAACACATAAATGTCCTGCGGCATAGTTCGTCATCCATTACTTATGTCTTGTACAAAATAGATTTGAATCATACATGCGTTATTTGTAAATTATATCATTGTTGAATACTCTATCAGTCTTCTACACATATGTTCCGAGCAAGCTATTATGATAAATCATAAACATACATACAATATTACAAATTAGCAATTGTACATATTTCTTGCTGTGTCCTCCCTATCTGCGATTTCTAGCTATTCATTATTTCCTTATTTACTTCAATCTATCGATATAATACCTGATTATTATCATGACTACGTGTGTGATACCTTCATACCATTCCATGGCTTAATTGAATATTCATCCATTTATTCCAAGAGCATTCTTTGTAAACTTTTATCGTGTCTATTTCATAATCAAGGGCTCTGTCCCTCCTTATTCTCGCAAAGCCCTGACTTCTCTCCCCCCCCCCCCCCCGTCTCATTCTCTCTCTCCCTCTCTCTTATTGACTAGAAGTAACTTACCTATCACACACTGCGCTGCCGCTCTCCCTCTCTCATGCTGCCCAAAGTCAATGTGACAAGAAATGCTCGTGTGATGGCGCCCGTCTGGAAGTTAGCGCGGTTCTGTTATCTCCCCAATAATCCTTTTAACGAGGGACTGCATAGTGCTAATCGAATCTTAAAGGCTTTATTTACCATTTGCAGATGAAACAAAAACCCAGCTTCCGTGCTTAGAAGTAGTTGAAAAATGTGAGTTCGGGATAGAAACAACCAATGTAAAAATTTTATTCAGTATAATCAATGTTAAGTATTATTAGATATACATTTACAAAATGTGAACAATAGTGATAAGAAAATTATTTCTAGAATAAACCGTCTACAGTTATGGTCTTACTCATAGAAATAGTGAAATCTACTTATATTCTAGGATTTATTGCGATTTTTATGGCAGGATGTTTTGGGATATAACTGACCTACACATATGCATCAAATGTGATAACTCGAACATTTTCAAATCACTGCTCCTAATCATGCTAATGGTAAACTTTAAAGGGATGGTACAGTATTGGTGGAGATGAGAATTGGGCTTTTAACTTTTTGCGAGATACCAAGAAAAAACTTTTGATATAGTACAGAGCACACCATTTTAAGAGGAATTCAAAGTTTATATGATGAAAATCAGGTTTGGAATGACTGAAACATCAAAAAACAAAGTAAAACAAAGCGATCGTAATAAAGTGTGGGTCCCACACTTTATTAGAATCGGTCTTTTTTGGATATCTCAGCCATTTCAAAACCAATTTTCATCAAATAAACGTTGAATTCCTCATAGAATTACATGCTCTTTCATATTTCATAAGAGGTTTCGCATTATTTCACACACAAAAAATGTCAGAAACCCGAAATTAGGTCTCAATCAAAACTGTACGATTCCTTTAAGCTTGATTTTTTTTTTTGTGGGGGGGGGGGGTGGAGACATGCTTATTGGAGACAGCAGATTGAGATGAAACACAAAATTCAATGCCAGTTTGTACAATAATAGAATTAACAATAACCACCTTCATTGTAATCAAACTTGATTGTTTCTACGATCATAATTGCGGAGGAGTAGGTATCACTCTTTGACTATTGAGTATTTTGTTGTTTATGTTATACTGCCGATGCTTGCTATTGAAGGTACTTTTTACCATTGGGAGCTGTGATTTAAAATAATTATGTTTGAGTTATCACATTTGATGCATATGTGTAGGTCAGTTGTATCGCAAAACATCCTACATATAAAATTATGAAAGTTTTGCAGTAAAAGGTATGAAAAAAGGAGATATCACTATTTTTCTAAATTTGATTTGATTTGATTTGATTTATTTCTGCTTAATTCCGTTACATCATATATGATTATACACATGTCATTTATGACAAACAGTATATCGACACATAATTTTTAGTACAATTATACAAGACAAATACAAACAGCTTATGGAATTTAAACAGAAGGGTCTCCAAAATAAGCCGAGGCTTGACGGTATGGAGACTATATGCTTACCTACTCTGGATAGAATAGGGAATAGAGGAAGAGAGAAATAGGGAAGGGTAGGGGGAAAAGCGAAAGTTACAGAGTGTATGTGTACCACTCCAAGTACTTTACAATAACAGTAATGGTAATAAATACAATATGATAATGATATTAAAGTTAACACGTTCAGTTGCCTTTGCCGGAGTAATGACCGAATATGCACTATGAAAATAATCATGTGTGAATACAAAGTATCCTATACATATGGTTATCTGACATGGAATAAAATATATCGTGCTTATTTTATGTACGCAGTAATGGTAAGGCACATCGCATACATTCATATACATGCTCATATAATATACTAATGATGTACCTATCCTATACATATATATACATACTCATATTCATAATATGGATAGATAAATAAATCGATATGTGTATGCACACATACATGCATCATGCATCACGTACATGTTCATATAGATTTTATTATAATACAATAAAGAATCCGAATGTTATCCTGGGGAATACTGCTTAAGGAGGTGAAGTTTTACAGCCTTCTTAAATAAACCGTGACTGTGGACGATTTATTCCAGAGACAATTCTATTATAACTATTGTTCACAGTTTGAACACTTAAAGGGCTCGTATAGTTTTGGTTGAGACCTAATTTCAGGTTTCTAACATTTTTTTTTTTTTTTGGTGAGATAATGAGAAACCTCTTATGAAATATGAAAGAACATGTAATTCTATGAGGAATTCAACGTTTATTTGATGAAAATTGGTTTTGAAATGGCTGAGATATCCAAAAAAAAAAAAAAAGGAGCGATTGTAATAAAGTGTGGGACCCACACTTTATCACGATCGCTTTGTTTTACTTTGTTTTTGGATGTTTCAGTCATTCCAAACCCGATTTTCATCAAATAAACTTTGAATTCCTCTTAAAATGGTATGCTCTGTACTATATCATAAGTGTTTTCTTGGTATCTCGATAAAAGTTAAAAGCCCAATTCTCATATCCACCAATACTGTACCATCCCTTTAACAATGCTTTACATTGATTATAGGCCCTACTGATTATCATTTTTGCATTGGCTGTTTCTATCCCTACATCACATTTTACAACTTTTTGATGCACTCAGGTCGGGTTCTTGTTTCATCTGCAAAATAATAGTGAATAATGCTTTAACTTTCTCCTTTCTGCCACTTTACCGAAAACTAGATCTTCCTGGGAAGAAACTACCGGAAGGATACAAAACATTTAACACGGCTGTCCCTCTCCGATGTTATGTAAATTGATCTAATTGACATTTCTACTTTCCCACACTAACATGATGAGTCAGATACGAGAGCGATAATGTAAGTAGGGTCGGAATTATTGTCGCCTGTCGTAATTTCTCATTTCCGTCTCTCGAATCGAAAGGAGGGTGGTCACATTTCAACTCAAATATACGCACACGCTGTATATCGTAAACGCCAATTCTCGGTGTACGTACGAAAAATAACAAAGAAAAGAAAAAGAGAACAGACTTCCGTGAATTCCTTCCTTAATACGGTGTAATGGAGAAGAGCTCCAAAGGATATTTTTCATTATATTATTATTTTGTCTTTTTCTTTTCTTCGCAACGCAAGCCGTCATGTACATCCTCTTACACTCCGTGGGAATCTAACCTTTGTTACTGTTCCTCGCTCTCGGACCCTTTTCCTCTGTCACAGAAGAGGAAGAGGTCACTGAACTCTCAGATTTTTTTTTCCTCTTCCTGTTTCTTTTCCCTTTATTTCTGATGTTGTTTATTTTTACTTTTGTTTTTGTATGTAGGGGTGGATTTTTTGCAACTTTAGATGAAGAAATGATTTCGTCCCTCACAAAAAAAAAAACCCAACCCTTTTTAAAGGGAAAATAGCTTGTCCAATCCTGCCAACGACGGACGGTTACTTTTATCCTTGAAAGGATTTTTATCTATACGAAAAGAGAACAATCACATTGTTTTTGTTTTGTTTTGTTTTGTTTTAAGTTTGTGTGTGTGGGTTTTTTGTGTGTGTGTGTATGTTTGTATTTGCCATACAGACGATGGTGGGTTGACGACCGAAGAGTTACTGACACCTTCATGAACTTTATTTAGGACATATAACCCCATTTATCATTTTTGTTGGTATATGATTCATATGTTAAATGTATATATATTCATTCATTTCTATGAATCATACAAATATGTAGGCCCCCTATTACAAATAAATAAATATGTGTGTATATATATATATATATATATATACACATATATATAATTCATTCATGGATATGAATCATACAAATATATTACTAATGAATATATGCCTATACGTGTATATGATAGTGTCAATATGTAACCTTTCATATCGTATTGACTTTCAGTGACTCTTGATA